>NC_060269.1:57353852-57689927 GCF_021613505.1 Equus quagga | reverse complement strand
GGTAAAGGTATAGCAAGGCCAGACATACACCAGATGCATGATCAATAGAAGCACTGTAAGCAATAATTATTCATAAATTTTTACGTAGTTATAGGGTCAAGTAAAAATTAATGGAAAAAAAGGAAATTAGAACCTCTTCAGGGTTTTTGCTAAGACCATCAGATAACACACAGATACAGTCCTGCACTCCAGGAATATCTCAAAAAAAGATCAATTTAATCTTTCAAAAATACTTTTGAAACATAGTTCTAAAATGAAAGTTGGTCAGTTTTATAATGTACAATATCACATTATACCCAGATGAGAATGAATCTCTCTCTTAATATTTTACAAATTAGTTTTGAATGCAGAAGTCTTGGAAACAGAGAAGTTAACCTTCTACTTTAGTGTCCGGAGAAAGTGTGCAAACATGTCTTTCTTCTAAAGGAGGCATTAATTCCTTAACAATTATACTGCCTCATAATTGAATTTTTATAACCTACATAAGAAGAACTCCTGTAATGACTGTAGATCCATGTTATTTCTTATACCTGCAATAGAAAAACTACCAGTGCTTTAAGGAATATTGTCCTATGACTATTTTTTAAATTTTGCATATTTACAGATGCTTTAACAACTTGAAACATTTTAGAACTTTTAGTTGATTGTTACCTTTTGCTATTGTCTTTGCTTCAGTCCACTTCAAGTGTTAATTTCCCTTCTCACAACATCGTAAACTCTGGAATTAAGTGGATTAATAACTTACTTCAGAAGCACTGGCATTGCTAAGAATTCCAGGTGGTGACTGTTTTATTTTATAATTACCTCTCCATTTTTATAGATGAGTATGTGGCTTAATAATCATTGATAGCTAGGAAAATAAATGCTTACATTGAAGATCTAAATTATGAATCCTTTTGCTTTCTCCTTCGTCCTCAACTGAAGGGAGATTTATACATCTTGTATCTCACACTTATTAGTACTTAGAAGAATGAATTATCCCTAAGTGGTTTAAACTAAAAAATAAGCATATTGAGGAAAATATAATGAAAATGGTTAATGCAAGTCACAAGAACAATATATCACAGAAAAATTAGCAGAAGATGCAAGATATCTAGTGAAAATAGTTTACCAAAGTCATCTCGGTTTAACTTAAATAAAAGTGACAGTGCAATCTCCAGAAGCCTGCAAAGTTTAGACTGAAAATATAAATGCTTTTGTATGTTGTATCTTTTTAAAATCTCAGATAAATGAGTAAAATGAATCCAATAGCTCTATCAGGAATTTGAGGCTATATTTAAAAAACAGAAAAAGTAGTTTTGTTATTTGTTAAATCAAAAATAAAAATTTCTCCAGGCTTCCCTGCTTGTGCACCAGCAATGCACAAGCTTCTTGGGTAATACTGATTCTTCAGGGGAGACTAAACAGAGGGAAGCAGCAGGGATTCCCTTTATCTGAGCTTCATGATGTGTCATCATTTTTACTTTTTTTATAGAAATCCTAGTCATATGTTTACTTCTTAAGAAACTTGGGTTGACTAAATGATACTCAGGAAGTTTTTTTCTTTTCAATTTACAGGTTTACTTGAAGTGAGCATTTTGTAAATAAGCATCTATCTATCCATCCATTCATGTATCTATTATATATCATTTCTCTTTCTCATATTTTATGGTTTCTTAGTGGGTCTTGATAATCTTCTAGAACATTCTCTTTTATCTCTTTTTGCTCAGGAAGATTAGCCTTGAGCTAACATCTGTGCCAGTATTCCTCTAATTTATATGTGGGTTGCCACCACAGCATGGCTGACAAGTGGTGTAGGTCTGCACACAAGATCCAAACCCCTGAACCTGGGCTGCTGAAGCAGAGCATGCTGAACTTAACCACTAGGCTACAGGGCCAGCCCCAGACACTCTTCTGTAACATTCTTTAATGATGTAGAAGAAGTTGCAAATGGGCAGTGTACTATGATTCAATGTTAGCCTAATGGAATCAAAATAGTATAAGAGGTAAGTTGGGACAACTGGGTTCCCATGCAGTCTCAGCCATCATCAAGTGTCTCTCTATAAGATGTTGGTGGACTATTGGTAGTTTTTGACTGTGTTCTGTGATGCCACAAGTATTATATAGAAGAGCTTAGGGGTCACAAAAGACCTTCCTTTTCTCTCCACTCCTTCCCTTTTCCCATTAAAAGAACTTTCAGCTGTTTTCACATTTTTTTGAAGTGTGTGGGATGGGGCTCCTTCAGCTTTTGTTGTGAGTGATAGTAGAATCTACAATTCCATTCTAAATTGTGGAACAGTTGGGCTACCATTATTAGTCAACTAAAGAATTCTAAATATAACAGTTTTTAAAACTATTCATCTAGAAAAACGTAGCTTAGTTTTGTACTTTAGAGTTAAATTAGGAGAGGTTGTTCATAATCTATAATATATGAATATTCATTTGGGCACCAAGATCAAAGATCTATTTTATATATTCTCTCTCGTGTGTACGTGTGTGTGTGTGCGTGTATAATAGAAAATGAAGATTTATATTACTGATAATGACCGTCACAGTTAAAATATCCAAAATGTACAAGGAGTTTGAGTGATAGAAAGCCCTATAACACCAAAATATCTTCCCCAACTATTGACTGATCCTTCAAATTTTAATGTTAAAGTTTTAACTTTAATCTTAAGCCTAAATATTTATTCAATGAATGTTATTTTATTCCTCTTTTTTTCTGTATAAATTCCAGTGTGTTACCATAATAAAATGTCTTTCTATATTCAGTCCAGATCTCTACTTCTTTCTTCTTGGCTCTGTCTCTATCTCATCATTATGGCTGGAGAACTGCTCATTGTCATTTTCATAGTTAAGGAGCTTACTAAAGCCTCCACAAATCTTCTTTTTTTTGGATTTAAGCAAACGTAGTTCTTTTGAAAAAATTATCTGTCAAACTAAATCTCACAATATATTTACCTTCTCTAGACACTAAACTGCCTTAGCAAACTGATCCAGAGCCTTTGTGTTGATGAAGAATTAAGATACAACTGTGATTTATTCTATAATAGACCCAATGCATTTCCAAAGAATAATTCTGAAAGACTTTAGGAAGTGCAAATAGTGATAGACTTTTTATCATGTATTTCAAATTAGTGTTGCACCTCAGAAGGAAGAGCTTTGAAAAATAAATTGGTAAACATATCAGCAATCTTAAAATGTTGATACTCCAGTTTAAGAACCCTAATATCTTTTTCTCAAGTGGTATTGTCAAAGATTTATGTGAGAAAATGTCCATGACATAATTTACATATTAAAATTGTTTAATTTGTAAGTTAGAAGAGTATAAGTATTTTTCTTTTCATAGTTCATGGATTTTCAAAGTTTTTAAAAAAATGAGTATGAATACGTAGTTTTATAATCAGAAAAATAGTTAAACATAAATTATGCAATGTATGCAAATTTTTAAAATCTTCATAATATCAAACACAGTAATTCCACTTCTAGGAATATTTCTGAATCAAATCATTAAATGTATGGACAAAATTGTATGCATGAAGTACTTCATTAAACATTCTAAAAACATAATTGTAAAAATTGTAAACAATTTAAATCCAAAATTAAAGAACAGTTAAGCGAATTGTGTTATGTTCACCAAATGGACATCATGGTTATTAAAAATAATGTTTACAGGGATTATGTATTTATGTGGAGTAACACTTTTTAATGTTAAGTAAATTTGCAGAGAAAAATTGAATGTACAATGCTTTGGGAAAAAATGAAGACTATGCCAAAATATTAACCACATTGTTTTAGCATGATGAATATTTTTATCACTTCTCTTTTTTCTATTTTTTTATTATATTACTATTATAATAACTATCAGTTTTATCAAAAACCCTATAAGCATTCAGGCTTCTTGTACTTCCAAATAATTCGTTGTTTACTCAACAAAACAGAGAATGTTTACTATATATTAGTCTTTTTTTTTTAGCAAGCATCTATTAAACAAGCTTATCAAAAATTGATACATTATTTACATCATTCACAATAGAGTTTTTGGCAAGTTCTCACATGTGGCTTTTTTTCTTTTGAAGGGTTGAGTTGATATGCCTTACTTAACATAATTACTTATTCCTCTTAGGGCCACCACACAGTGTATTAATCTAATAATGCTGGTCTTCCACGTTCATTTTTTTTTTTTCCCTTTTTCTCCCCAAAGCCCCCTGGTACATAGTTGTATGTTCTTTGTTGTGGGTCCTTCTAGTTGTGGCATGTGGGACGCTGCCTCAGCGTGGTTTGATGAGCAGTGCCATGTCCGTGCCCAGGATTCGAACCAAGGAAACACTGGGCCGCCTGCAGCGGAGCGCGCGAACTTAACCGCTCGGTCACGGGGCCAGCCCCTCCACGTTCATTTTTTAATGAAAGACTTCTTGCAGGGTCATGGGAAGTACAAGCATGTATGTATGACTTTGTACCTTCCCAGTGAAACTCAGACAGAATAATTCAACCAGCCCAAGAGACAGTTGTTAGCAAAGTTGGTACACACAGCTGCCTAGACTATTGGTGCTGTTATTACTTGCTCTAGCTGCTTTTGACAGTCATTCAGATAAGCTAGAAATCACAGACAGTGCATCCAACAGAGCTCTGGCCTTTGTACCTTATGGATGTAACCAACCGCTGTCAATCAGGCAGTGATGTGCTGCAAAGTCTGAAAATGAGGGTCCAGCCTATACTGTTTTTATGACTTCAAAAGGCTCTGTTGGGAACATCACACCAGCCTGTGGCATCCCTTACTAAAATTGTCACTGCCTCCTTTGTGATTCAGGCAGGATGCAAGGAGTCTAAGGAATGGGCGGCTCTGGATTAATTTTGTCCTTTTCAGGGTCTCACACAATGACAGAGAAAAATTAGTAAAATTATTGCTGGGATCCTTAAGATCAATATTTTCTTCAACTAGGAAACAGTGAGATTTTTTTTCTATAGCAGTACTTCAGGCCATAATTACCCACTACCTCAGTATAAACACTTAACTCTGAGCCTCAACTCCATTTGGTCTTTGACCTAAACACCTACACTTAAAATCACCATTCATTTTGTTTACGATTTCAATAACACTTGAAAGACTCAAGTCTCAATAGCCTTGAAAATGTGAGTTGGTAATGTTTTCTCACCCTGCTGTTTCATTCTTAGTGAAGTACTGTGCTAATTATATTTCTATCACTTATACATGGTTAAAAGGTAAAATCCTCATATAAAATCAGGTACCAAAGGCAGTATGTGCACTATGGCCTTCAGTCAGTGGACCAAGTTACTTCCTCAATGATAGCTCTTCATTGTGCAGGATGCTTCCAAAGAGCTAGGAAGTTGAAGTCTCATAAGCCACCATTTCAAGTAGCACCACTTAACGTTTCCTTTATCACAACCCACATAAAGGAGTTGTAGTTGAAAGAGGATTCCTTTTTTGGAGGTATATTCCTAAATACTGGATTATTCAGATAATATTTAAGCTCCAGACTCAACAAGGAGAATTTGTTGCCAGCAGATCTACCCAAAAAGAACAGCTAAAGGAAGTTCTCTTCTTTGCACAGAAAGGAAAGGCTAAGAGAAGGAAGCTTGGAACATCACAAAAGAAGAAAGACAAAGGAAAGAGCAAGAATATGGGCAAATACAATAGACCTTCATTTTCTTGAGTTTTTGAAAATATGTTTGAAAGTCACAGCAAAATTATAACACTGTTTACTGTGGTTGCCAATGTCTATAGAGAAAATTTTTAAGACAATTATATAATAAATGGGAAAAGGTAATTGAATAGAAAAGAAGGAGTGACAGGTTTGTGAGAGTGAAGCAAATGGCTGAGTGAAGCTATCCAGATGTGATGTCGTTGTGGGAGTGCTTCCCTGCGGAAGTCCAGTCTTGATGAAAATGTCAGCTGCAGGAATTGGCTCCTAGAAGGGTCACAACATCTCCTGACCGGACCTGCCAGTCACTTCCGGACAATACTGTTGGCATTATTTGAGGTGGCAGGCAGGATGCCTGCCTTCTGATTTATTTGAATGAGTACCTGAGCAAAGAGAGGCTGGATGATTTAGAGAAGAAATGCCTTCATTTCTTGACTGAAGACTTCATTCAGGAACCACAAACCTTAACAATAATATCTTGGATGCTGATCCACATATTTTCCTCGAAAACTATGTATCTTTCACAGCAAAATCTTGTTGCGGGTTATGTTATTGAGGAAAAAACTGAGATGAATATGTGGAACTCTTATTTTATGGTATTCTCTACCAGAAATCTGAAGACCTGTGGCAGATTTAAAATTCCAACTCCTGTTATAACTTCTTAAAGACTATGAAATGATCAAAATGCACATGAATCGGGGAACACCACCTGAATTACTTTATGATTCTGACATAACATAGTAGACTGATCAATTAGAAAATTAAAGCCTTTCTTTTTAAGACTAGCGATAATTTTTGAAAGGTATAGTTGAAAAAGAAAAGATCATATTCAGAAAATAACAATAATAAAATGCAGAGGAATGACCCTGACTAAAAAGTTTTGAGTCTGCATAAAGTAAATGTCAAAAATACTGAGAATTATAAAAGAAATGAAAAATATATCCTGTTTATGGAAGGAAAGATTGAATAATATTAATGCTAATTCTTCCCAAATTAAAAAGATATTAAGCTATCCAATATGAAATTGGGAATTGGGTATTACCCAGAATTCAGTAAAATAACTGAAAAAATAATTTCAAAATAAATACACTGAAGACTATCTAAGAGAAGCTTAAAAAAGGCCTTTATGGGGTTAGAGATATGGGATTTGACCTCCCAGCCACCTAAAACGTAATAATTTAAAAAACAATGTCGTATTTGTAAAATTGTCGAAACCAAACTGAATGCTCAGAAGCACATCCTAGGATAAAAATAACTTAGTATTTAACAAAAGAAGCATCACAAATAAGTTGGAAAAGTGATGGACAGTTTTAAAAACAAATGGTATTGAGAAAAATTGGATAGTTGGAAAAAATAAGCAAAAAATCTCACCTCACATGATGCACAAACTACATTTCACATGATTTAAATATTCTAGCTAACAAATTATAAGTACGGTAAAAATTAGATGTATAGAGGAAATTGTATGTTGATATGGACAAAGATACTCTATGCCTAAAAATAATAGAAAATCACAAAGGAAAACAATGATAGATATTAAATATTTTAAAAACCTAACCTGTATCTATGAAAAAACATCATAAAGAAAATTAAGGGGTTAAAAAAGTAAATAAAGACTACAAAATATTAACTATTATAAACAAAAACTAATCACAGAAATTTTTATAAATTAACAAAAAACTAACACCCTTATAAATGTTGATAAAAAGGCCATTTACTTCTTACACACTGTAAAAAGTGAATATATCCAATTAAAATATTAAAGAGATCATCAGAGAACTTAATAAACAAGAATATTTTAATTTTCATGCTTTGGTGACTAATGAGTTTGAGCAGATTACAACAATAATAGTGATGATGGAGAATGAAAACCAATTGACATCATTGGTATAACAAGTACCATGGACCAGGCATCGGATGGTGCAATATGTCATTTAATGCTCAATTCAAGTTTGTGTGGTGGTTTTTATTATCCTCATTTTATTGAGGCTTTGCAAAGTTGACCAACCTGTCTAACAACACGTAGCAAGTCATAATAATAATGACAAACAACATTAATATGTTACATTTATTACAGGCGTACCAAGAACTTGCTAAGTGCTTTACATATATCATTTCCCTTACTACTCAAGCAATGCTATCAGGCAGATATTATTTTATTATTCTCACTTTATTGATGAGAAATTGAAGCTGAGAGAAATATTTGGTCCATATTTTTTTGTAACGTGATTGGTAACCGGCAGCAATAGGATTTAAGCTTGGGGTGTCTTAGTCCAAAGCCCGTGGACTTTAACTCTGCCGCTCTCTCTCCATTTCTCAAATTGAGTATTGAGGATCTCCACATTGAAATCTCTCAGACACCTGAAGCTCACGTGCCTAAAATTTCATTTTTCATCTTATCCCTTCAGTGGTCTTGGTGAAATTCTGGTTATTCACCCAGGTGCTCGAGTCAGAAAACTCTCCTTCCTCTCTTGTCTTTGCTCCAATCCCTGGCCACTTCCCTGATCAGTTATCTTTCCTACCTCCTAAATGTTCATTCATCTCTTCCCAAAACCACCTCTGCCTTGGTTTAGATCACAATAGTGTCTCACGCAGTGATTTATTGTTCAGGTTAATACAATTGATCCTAACTAGCTTCTGTAACTCTTAACTTGCCAGGGAAATCCAAGTCAATCCATTAGCCCCCACTACTAAGATGATTCTGTCTTTTTGTCCCTACAGTTTTATGGTATATTTTTATTATCATAAAAATAATAAAAGTAATGTATATTTTGAATTTTTTGAAGAATAACGATCACCTTTAATCTCTGCAATCTCATCCAGTTATAATAATCACTAACACTGATGTATTTCCAGGTCTATTTCTTGCATCTCTGGTTTGCTCATTTCCCTGCTCTCCACAGCAGCAAGTACACAACTTGAACCTGCTCTTTAATTCCTGTCCAAATCCTTGGACCACACCCTCCATCTCCTTCTTTTTTTGAGGAAGATTAGCCCTGAGCTAACATCTGTGCCTGTCTTCCTCCACTTTATACGTAGGATGCCTGCCACAGCATGGCTTGTGCAGAGGTCTGCCCCTGGGATCCGAACCAGTGTACACCAGGCTGCTGAAGTGGAGCCCACAAGCCTAACTGCTGCGCCACCAGGCCGGCCCCCATCTCCTTTGTTTTTAATGAATAAAGAAGCTTTACCCTGCTACCTTTACCTTCTAGTTTTTCTTCCTGTCCCTTTGTCCCTGCTTTCCCTATTGTTTCAGAGAAAAAGACATTCTTCCTTCCATTCAATGCTAATTCTTTCAATGTTCTAACTCTAATTTCCTCCCATATCCTTTTAAACCTTGTTACTTCAATAATCACCTCCAAGGAGTCTTAATCTTCGATATATAAACATGATTAATCATTATACTAGAATTAAATAACATATTGTAACAATATTGAATGGCATGGGGAAGTGCTCCCTAATACATATTGCATGAAGCAGAAAGATAGAAAATTGTGCTCGTATGTTATGACCTCACGATCACACACAAACACATAAAAAAACCCAACCCTATCCTTTTGTACTTTGTTTGAAATGGCAGCTTTAGGATTGGCTTCTTAATACCAATGGACATGATGGGATTCTAGAATGGTTGAGGCCAAGTGTCAGTCCTTACCTACCAGAGATAAGGTGGAGGCAATCATCGTAACTGCATGAGGGGGAAAGTGGAAATCAGTGTTTCGATCCTCAAAATTTTGAGAAGTGACTAATTGTCCTTAGGAATAAAATAAATGGGCAGCCTACCAATTTATTACTTGACTTATACAGCAGAAAATTCTCTAGATCTGGTGCCAAAATCCTCACGTAAGTCACCACAATGGAGAGTTTCAGTCTCTTACAGATTTTCCAGGCCTAAATCAGTACACAGACCTGTACCTCCTTGCCTGAAGGGGATTCCAATTCCCCTTGAGAAAGCACTGTACAATGTTGCCACAAGCACGTGTTGTAAGACTTCCTCCAAGTCTTTCCAAAAATGAGCTTGTGGCCATTTATTATGATGACAATGCACTTAGGAAAGGGAATTTACCAGACCTTTTATTGATGTCCAGTCACTGGCTTTGAAGTGACCTTAATTTCTGGGGACCCAAAATGCCATTGTGGCCATCAATCAAAGTGGGTCCTTATAGAAGTCAGAGGATAAATTGAATTTTACCCTATGTCTGTTTAACAGTGAATTCAGAGGGTCTGCAGACCAAAGCTTCTGAATGTGTAATTGAAATAGGCATACTCAGCAACTGGCAGAATCTCCACATCAACTCTCAGATCTGTGAAGTGGGAGTGACCATGGATTGTCATAAACTTAATCATATCAACACAATCTCTGGCACCTGATATACAGTTATTTATTTGGCAATTTTTTTTTCCATATAAAGTTGCAAGGACCTCCAGAGAAAGCTGCTTTCTCTTGATAAGGATGATAGCAGTCTTCACCATCTTGCTTTCTGCTGTAATTTATTTTAGACAGATCTTGATCATCTTAGCATTGTGCTGAATATCACACTGGTCCACCACATTGATGACATCATGATAATCACAGGAAGGGCAAAGTGGAAGCCCTCGGAGCTTTCCTCCATACTGGAGTAATAATCCAAAAGCAATACTACATCCCTCTGGCACTGCAGAGAGGAGCGCCACGTTAAAGATGTGAAAGATGAAGGGTGGTGAATCCTATCACGTTCTCATTTAATCTGTCTGTTTTGCCTCTGCAGAAGATAGATGGATGTTGGAGAATGACCATGGATTGTCATAAACCTAATCATATCAACGCAACCTCTGGCACCTGATATACAGTTATTTATTTGGCAATTTGTTTTTTCCACATAAGGTTGCAAGGAACTCCAGAAACAGTTGCTTTCCCCTGATAAGGATGAAACACATATTTACTGTCTTGCTTTCTGCTGTAATTTATTTTAGACAGATCTTGATCATCTTAACATTGTGCTGACTATCACACTGGTCCACTGCAATGATGACATCGTGATAATTTTTTTCAGTGACCCAGAACCTGGAAATTATTTTATATATCTTAGTGAAATACACATAGGCCAGGGGTGGGAGATAAACTCCACAAAATTCTATGGCATCTTCTTGGTAAAGTTTCGGAGGGAGTACGGTGATCTGCAGCATGTCAGAATATCTTCTCAACAGTGAAAAATAGGTTAAAGCATCTTAGACATCTACCACTAAAAACAAGGCATAATGCTTGGTGGTCGTCTTTGGATTTTTGAAGCATCATATACTATATTAGAATATGACATGCTAACTCGTTTTGTGAGTAACCCATACAGTTGCCAGTTTTGAGTGGAACCACAGGAAAAAGACCTAAAAGGTGGTACAACATGTCTAGGCTGTGGCATGGCCTACTCTTTTACTTGGGCATTATGACCCAGCAGATCCATGATATTCAGAGTGTCTAAGGCAAGCAGGAATGCTGTATAGAGGTTCTGGAAAGCCTCAATAGCAGAATTACAGCACGCTCCATGCGGGAACGTCATACCCTCTCCTGCATATAACTATTTTACTTTTGAGAAACATCTCTTGACTTGCTACTGGGCCTTGTTAAAGATTGAATGCCAAATGATGGGACATCAAATGACTATGTACCCTGAACTGACCATCATGAAACTGGAAGTTATTTGACTCATCAAACCATAAGTTTGGCATGCATAACAGCAATCAATCATCAAGCAAAAGCAGGTCTATAAGTTAAAAGTAACTTCTGTAAGGAGGTGACCTAGAGCTCTTACTGGATTGTACCGACACTCATGTCTGCAGAGGACTCTGCATAATACACCAGCACTGACTATGAGTGGACTAATGCACCATTAAAGTCGCAAAAAAATAGTGTCTTAGAAAAATGGTGGT
Source organism: Equus quagga (assembly GCF_021613505.1). Classification (NCBI taxonomy): domain Eukaryota; kingdom Metazoa; phylum Chordata; class Mammalia; order Perissodactyla; family Equidae; genus Equus; species Equus quagga. Next base: position 57,678,381 of record NC_060269.1, on the reverse strand, counting down.
GAGGCAAAAATCCCACCAGTTAGCAGAACTTGAATAGTAATTGAAGTTCTACAATGGGCCAGCAGTGTTCTAAGGGTATTGCATGCATTTTTTAATTTAATCCTCACAATAACCCTATGATGTAGGTACAATTATTATCCCTTCAAACCTCTAAGCTCTACTAGTATAAGTATTTTCTCTCTCTTGTTCACTCCTATATCAACATGCTTAGAATATTGTGTGGCATACAGTAGAAGCACAATAAATGTTAGTAGAATGAACGAATAAATCTTTTCTTCACTGGTGAGGAAATTGATGATTATTATTCATCAACCAAATCCAGACTTCTTTGAAGCAGAACATAAGATCTTTAAACATTTGTCGAGAAGCTCTAAGCCTAGCCCCAAGATTTCTACACTTAAGCCCAACCTTTGTGCCTATTTTCAACCCAATCTTTATCTTAAACCAGGAATATTTTCTGTCAGAAGTTTTGGCTTAAGTAGGAAAATCTTCACTGTTTATAACTTTGATCATCTTTGAAGGAGTGAGGCTTCAATTATATTAAAAACCCTTTTGATCTGCTGAAAATATCATTGTTGGATTTAGATAAGCAAAATGGACTTAGAGCTCAGTTTAGGAGGGGTAATGTTTTGCCAGGTATGTAAGAGAAATTGGTTTCTTAAACTGGAAGTTTGTGTGGAGCTTGAGATGCAGTAGAAACTGAAAAAGTGTGGGGGTGGGGTGAAGGGCCAAAGACTTAGAACCAGAAGTATTTAATATTCAGTTGTGAGTTGCTTTTGTTTTTTGTTATTAAAATCCTTATTAGTCTCCACAGACATGTCTACCATATATACAAATAACTTATTAAATGGATTTTCTGAAAAACTGAAGAAGTGGATGAGAGTTACATTTAAATTGTCATATGGAGTAGAAAGATAATCCATGATCCAAACTAATTCAGTACAAACAGAAGCTTAGAGACAAGGAAAAATATTTCAGGATGACCTGGAAATTTCTGGCTGTGGGAGGAGATTAGGACTCTCATAGGGTGTGAAAGTTGGTTTGAATCAATTGTTAAAGTAATAAAATGAGGAAGCCATTAGACTGGGTGGCTCTCACGCCTTGGTAGTCTACATAAGCAAACCAAACCTTAGCCAGAGTCAATGCACTCAAATCCAAGAAAATGAAATTTAAGAAGACCAATCACAGTCAACTAGGATTTCCCAAATTAGACAACCTCTTAAACTACAGCCAATCAAATCATTTCCTTGCTTTGCTTCCATGCCTTCTCTATAAAACCTCTTTCCTAGAATTTGTTGGCAAAGCTTTCCCAACCACTTTCAGTTTGGTGCTACCCCATTCAGAAGTGTTGAAAATTTTAATGTACCTCAGTTAATCTTTTAACACAATCATATCTAGGTGTCCTGGGAGAGGGAGAGCCCAGACGACGTCTGGCTTACAGTCTGGTAATATTCAACTTCCTTTCTTCTTCTTGCCCTTGGTGCCCAGATCCTTGGATTTCACATTCTGATTTCTTAATTCCAGATTCGTTGTCAGAGTCCTTGGCCTCTTATTTCTTTTTCTCGTCCCTCATTCTTTTCTTTTCTTTTTCTTTAAGATTGGCACCTGAGCTAACATCTGTTGCCAGTCTTCTCTCTCTTTTTTTCTTCTTCTCCCCAAAGCCCCCCAGTACATAGCTGTATATTCTAGTTATAGGTCCTTCTGTTTCTGTCATGTGGGACTCTGCCTCAGCATGGCTTGATGAACTGTGCTAGGTCCACACCCAGGATCCAAACCAGTGAAACCCTGGGCTACAGAAATGGAGCACGCAAACCTAACAACTTGGCCACAGGGCGGGCCCTCTGATTCTTTTCTATCTTTTATCCAAACTTCTACTCCATTGCCATATCTTGGCATATAAAACTATCTGATTCTTTAGTCCTTGACTGACTACTTAATATCTTCTTTTTAATTCATTAATTTAATTAATCCATTATTACATGAATGTATTGAGGGTTTGTTCTGTGTCAGGAAAAGTATAAGAAGCCTTAATTTGAAGAATCTCAGACTATGGAGGTGGGAGACACCTGGAAACAGAAAAAGCACAATACAGTTGTGCAAAGGCTACCACAAAGAGGTGAGCACAGAGAGACAGTCCAACAAATTCTGCTGAGGATAACTGGAAAAAGTTTCACAAAAGGAATGTCGTTCATGAGGAGTCTTAAAATAACAAGGGGATGTTGTCTAGAAAAACAAAAGGGGAAGAGCATTCTAGATAGAGGCAAAGATACAGAAGCAGGGAAGCATACTGTATTAGGAAAACAGTGATAAGTTTAGTGTGACTGAAATGCAGGGGGAAGGGAGTGGAAAGATGAGAGAAATCTGTGGAAATAAATTAGAATGAAATTAAGATTGGTCTTATGCTGTGATAATGATTTTGGGACAAATACATTGGGCAAAGAAGAGCCAAAGCCCATTTTAAATATGATTTAGTTTCTCAGGGAGATCAAGCCAATGCCCGTGGGAAGAACTAAACACAGTGCATAGATTATTGGTGTCAGGTTGCTGAATTAGGAATCTACAGCACAGCAGTAGACCAGGTGTGGCAGGCACTCCTAGAATCCTGAGTTTGTCAGGGCAGCAATGTGCTCAGCTATTAATATCCTCCTTCCCAGACTGCCACGGACATGGTTTTGACCAATGGTCTATGAGTGAAAATCACTAAATGAGGATTCTGGGAACATTGCTTGAAAGGTACCCCAATGACTGGCATGTGTCTTTAGCCTCTTGCCCTTGACTCTTTGCCCTTATCTTTCTTCCTGTCTGAAATATGATTGGAATGCTGTAGGTATGGCTAACATCTTGTAATATGACGAGGAAAGCCATCCAGTAAGGGTGGGGGAGCAGGAAAGTTGAATGGCTCTGGGTCTTTGATAATCCTTGATTACTTACTAGTCCTGAGCTTCCTCACCTACAGATTTTATGATACAAGAGGACAATAAGCCTTATCTTGTTTAATCCACTGTTGGTTGGATTTTCTATTGCTTGGGTTTGAATAAATTCCAAATTATACCTGGGATAGTAAAGAATGATGATATGAAATGAAGGAGTGATGATATGAGTGGGGGAAGTTGAGAAAAAGAATTCAAATTGAGAGTCATTTCTAAATAGCATTGAAAATGATGGATTTCACAGGGTGAAGTGAATTTGAGCAATAGTGTGCTAGATTGGGAGACTAGGAGGCATGTCATTCACCTTATAGGAGAGATAACAGGTTTCTCTCATCTGATGACATATGACCTTAACCAGGTCAAATCTACCTCTCCAGTGTTTCAATAGTTGCTTGTCCTGGCATTTGGCCAGACCCAGACTTTGTTGAGCAAATGTCTGACCTGTTCGAAGATACTCTTGTAGTTCAAGAAATATGATTCTCTTTCTGGAAGAAAATTTATGTCAGGCTACTTATTTTTCACAAAAAGAACATTAAACTGCCACTTTACTCTTTGATATCTAAAGTGAATGGATTTTTCAGTTACCAATAATACATAATACCTACATATTGGACATGTACCAGGGAGCTGAAACTTAATTGATAGCTATTCAGCATCTGCCAAAAATGTGGTTGAGGCAATGAGTATTAAGAGTAGGAGTCTATGTAACACATTAACCACCCATTCTTCAAGGCACTCTAAAAGTCAAGTTAAATAATCAGAAAAAAAGCATGCTAGGACTACATAAGCTTAGGTCCTTGAAAGAAATTCAATTTTGTCTTATTAGCTTTCATCAAGAATTGATAAGGATCAACAAAAACAATAATACTTGTGATTTATTGAGCTCTGTGTTAAGTATTTGATATAACCATTTCACACAACATCATCTTGGGTTTTGATAAGATAATCCCCAATTATGAGATGAGGGAACTAAGGCTCTTGAGGTTAAATAATTTCCCCAAGGACACACAGCTAGCAATTGTGGGAGCAGTATTCAAACCCAGGTCTGGGATTTGAGATCCACTGTTTTATTTTAATTATATCATGCTGTGGTCAACAGAATAATGGCTGCCCAAAGATGTCCACATTCTCATCCCCAACACCTGTGAATATGTTACTTTGGTGGGCCCAATCTAATCACATGGTTCTTTAGAAGAGCATAAATCTTAAGCCAGCTCTGATAGCCTGGTGCTTAAAGTTCAGCACTCTCACTGCTTTGGCAGCATGGGTTCAGTTCCTGGTTGTGGAACCACACCACCTGTCTGTCAGTTGTCGTGCTGTGATGGGGCTCACATAGAAGAACTAGAAGGACTTACAACCAGGCTATCCAACCATGCACCAGGGCTTTGGGGAGCAAAAAACCAGACAGGAAGATTGACAACAGATGTTAGCTCAGGGAGAATCTTTCCTTGCAAAAAAAAAATGAGGATAAATCTTTCTTGGCTATGAAGACAGGGAAATGTGACTATGTAAGAATAGGCAGAGAGTTCAACTGTGTTGGCTTTGGAGATGGGGAATGAGATATATGAAGCAAAGAATGTCGGCAGGCTCTAGAAATTGTAAAGGCAAGAAAGGGACTCCTCTAGAGTCTCCAATGGCACGCATTCCTGCAGACGCCTTGATTTTAGCCCAATAAGACCCATGTCAGACTTCTAACTAACGGAACTGAAAGATAAATTTGTGTTGTTTTAAGCTACTAAGTTTGTGGTAATTTGTTATGACAGCAATAGAAAACTAATACACATGCCAACTCTCCAACATATTTAGTAAATTTCTCGTTATTTTTAGTTCTGGGAACAGTCTGCATCCACTCACATCGGCATGAGATTTATTCACAGCCCAATGATGTTTTCTTTTTGCCTTGGCTGACCAGAAGGCCAGAGCTGACTTTTGAGTACAATTGTAGTTATAAAGATAGGTTAAAAAAAAAATGTTTCTGTCTTCTATATGGTTTCTGATGTACTCTTATATCTTTTTTTTTTTGCATTTTCCTGTATACATTCACACATGCATTTTTATATCAACATATTTCAGACAGAGAGAGAGAATGAATGAAAATGAGACAGGGGTGAGGTGGGGGCAGAGCAGAGAAAGAAAGGAGACAACTCAAGTTGTTTCATGAAAGTGGAAAGGTGATTTTTATACTGAGCTCTCTCAGTGGTATCAAGGGACATATTTGAGTGATTCCTTTTAAAACTTACAAAAAAATACATCTGAGAAGAGGTGTTACCTTGCCATTGCTAATTATTACTCACACGTACCTCTCAGACCTATTTATTTCTGGTCATATGCAAGTTTCATTTCAGAAGTGCAGCCCCCTGTTTTGAGGGGGCTTCTATCCAATTAAACCTGGATGGTAGTATTGGGATGATACTGCTTTCAATTTTAGGGGAAGGCTGATGAAAACATAAGAAAGTTGAATCCATTTAAGACAAAGATTTCTGACACAAAAGCGATTTGATTTGCACCTTGCTGGGTATACAAAAGATAGGCTGATCACGTTGTCAGAAAGGAGCCACATTGTTAATCAGAACTCTGTTCCTTTCAGTCAAAAGTGAATTAGGGAGTCATGATTTCAGAAAAAGAAAAATGGCCCTCTGCCAGCTCCATTGCAATATTTGTGTTACTAAGCAACAAAATTCTCCTATTTAGCAAAGCCCTAATGATGCTGGCAGTACAGTCCTGGAATAATGCTTAATACAACTTCATTATCCCCACCACTATGGCTGCATTGCATATGCAGTGCCTGATTAGGGATAACGAGAAGTAGAGCGAGTGCTGTTTGGTGCACCTGCATCTAAAAAACCAAATAAAGTATTGATTTGGATGAATCTAATGACGGTCATTTAGTGTGTTTATCTACTCACAGCATTCATTGGAGCTGACAAAGAATGCAGTACAACTCACTGTTAAATGTGTCCTAGAATTATAAAGCCATAAGGATTCTCTCATGCCAGGTCACATCGACACAAAAATTGTGACATTAGCTGTTACCACCTCTGTTGACACCTGGTTATGGTCTTTCTCTAAGGAAGATTTTGAGGAAAGCTGAAGATTGAAATTACCTGATCGCTTTCCATATGTCTTTTGAAACTTGAAAAACTTCCTTTCTGTATTAAGGTTTCTGTTATTTTTGCAGAAAATCTAATTTTAATATCTGAGAAAGTTTGTTTCTTCTGTCCTGGTTTTCATGCTGAGAAGTTGCTTCAAAGGACACTAATGCCTTTGTAGACATTCTCCTCCTCTTTTCTTTTTTCTCCTCTTCTTTTTACCCTGCCCTTTCTTTCAAGTATGTGGTTTCCAAGGGTTATCATTGTGGAGCAGATGTTAAAGAAAGATGTACTGAAAATAAATCCATGACTATCTTGGGTCAGAATCTCCTCAAATGTTATTATGCACTAATAAGCGACACTTATGCCATAGCATTTTAAACTCACAAAGCAATTTAGAAGTATCCTATTTTTCAAATGATCTTACCACCACTTTATTCACCTCTATTACTGGATGCACTTCTATAGCTCCTGAATATAGAGACATAAAGAAGGAGAAATATTTAATATTTCCTTCTGCCATTTCTATGGTGACATGCAACATTTACAGCATATGGCATTAGGCAATTATAATTCTATTAGAATTAAGATAAAAGAGAATAAAAATAAAAAAATAAGCAAACACATAACTTCTTTAGAGATGAGAGGTAGAACAGGTGGAGGTCATATTCTAATTGAGATTGGCCAGCGGTGAGAGGTGAAATTCCTCTCTGGTTCTCTATCAGTAAAGAGGGACACATTGAAGCGGGCCATTCAGGTTCTACAAGACCGCCTACACTCTTGCTCAGGTGGATAAAAATTAACGTGGTCAGCCATTTTTAGTTTTGTTTATATTGATTTGGCAGACATTTTCACTTTCAATATTCTTCTGGTGTTCCAGAGGGAAAAAACCTCTTGACAAATTCTGTTTATTTATAATAAGCATAGATTACATAAAATATATCTTGAATCTGAATTTGACAAACTGCTCTTATCAAGCCCCACCCCCCTTTCCTGAGTTAAGTATGCTATTCCCGTTGTCCACCTCCATTTGGAAGTTATGAAATCCTCTTCAAACAATTTGATCTGGTAGCTATAAGGAAAGGAGACAGAAGGTAGGTTGTTTGTTTGTTTTAATGTGTGCCTATGTTGGGTTAGGTGCTTTAGGTACATTGTTCAAGTACGTTCCACTTATGAAAGTATCATTTTCTCCATTTTACAAATGAGAACATTGAGGGTCAAAGGAATATTATAATGGGTTCTAGGTCAGCCAACCAAATAAAGAGCAGGGCGTGAACTGAGACTCAGGCTTTTCTGACTTTAAAATCATTTTTTCACTCTGGCTGCATTTTGAAAATCCATTCTTGGGTCTGAGTTTCAGACACGCAGATAGACCAAATTCATTTGGAATATGTCGCCTTTTTATGAAAGCAGAAGGCTAATTTGATTATTAGTTTCTCTTCTAAACTATGCTCAACTGTAGTTTAAATATATATGTTATTAAGCAATTACACAAAAATTAACCCAGCGGGATAACTCTTTTTGATGGCTTTCAAAGGGAAGGATTTTGGCCACTTGCCCATTATGATGTTATAATTTAAACTTAATACAAATTGGAGAGTGTTTTCACTGAGTTGCTTATTTTGAAACACTTTGTGTATGTGATTGCCTTTTTTGTGTAGAAATTCATCTTTTAAAGAAGATTCTTTTATTCCTAAAACTTAAAATCTGCAGCATCAATAAAAAGATGATGTTTCTCAAAATGACCATCTGAGTCCTAAATCCTGATGATTCTGATTCTAGTGCATCACTAGTGTTACTCCAGGGTGTACCTGGCATGCTGGCTTCAAAAACATATATGGGAGTCCTTTGATATGTGACTGTTTTTCCATATTTACAGATGAGTGTTTTAAAAGTCAAACATTGTTTGTTTTGCGTATGCTTGTTTCATTGTGCAATTATGGTATAACAATATAGAAAGTAGTCACACGTAAATTTAGCAAAAAAGCTTACAACTTTACTTTTCTTTAAGTCATGAATAATCATGGTGGAGAAGTAGATTGTCTTTAAGTATCTGCACGATAGAGCTGCTGTTATTCAGTTGTTAACAGGTTATAATCTTTCTTACCAACCAAAATTTGAATAGATCTATATAAAACAAGTCATTCTATCATCACGTTAGTTTTTAGTGGATGTAAACATTTTTTTGCTGAGGAAGATTTTCCTTAAGCTAACATCTGTTGCCAAAATTCCTCTATTTTGCTTGAGGAAAATTAGCCCTGAGCTAAGATCTGTGCCAGTCTTCCTCTATTTTATATGTGGGACACCGCCACAGCATGGCTAACAAGTGGTATAGGACTGTGCCTGGGATTCGAACCTGTGAACCTGGGCCGCTGAAGTGAAGCATGCCAAACTTACCCACTATGCCATGGGGCTGGCCTTAAACATTCTTAATATCACACTCCAGTGATGCTCTTTACATTTGTGATCTTGAAACTATGGTTGTATAAATTTAAAAGCTTACACAACTCAGCAACTGATGACATTCACTTCTTAGGAATTGGTAAGTCAATTGTTGGAACAAAAAATGAGAAGCATGTGTACACACATAGAGACAGATCTGCCTAGGCTCTAGAGGAGATGTTACTGTGATTTATTTGTTCTTTAAACTCTCTAGGGCTTGTCTGATTTTAGGTATATTCTTGGGGATCCATTAAGACTTTTTGGAAAATGTATTAATTTTTCAAGTCAGAAGGATATCATTTAGTAAGTAAATAGATTTGTGGCATTGGTTCTATTCAGGGCTTAGAAACCCTTTACATTCCAAGGCTTCATATATTCAATTCCACTATCTGTGGGTTGTGTCCATGTATGTTATGCAATGGTGGTGGTATTGTTTTAGTAGTAATCTGGTCTACTGTATTTTATTCACTTGGGAGTTCCAAATGTGCATAAACTCTAAAATAAGAATTTCTCTTTTTTTTTTTTCTCCCAGCAACCCATCAATTGGTGCTCATCTGACATCTTTATTGATTCTCTACAACTTTCTAGTATTCATTTTGACCAATATATGCTGTAGCTCATATGGATTGGCTCTAGCACATTGAACATCTGATGTGTTCATTTCTCTAGGAAATGGCCTTTGGTCCAATTTAATGAGGATCAAATTAAGTCACGTGGGGTAAATAGAGCTTTCCTCATGGTGCCACGATTAACTAGAATATTTATGTGGCAAGCTCTTTCTAGCATGTTGCATTTTATTGGTATAAATCTGATGTTAGTGATATTGGACTATTTCAGAAGATGGTTTAAAATTATAAAGTGTTTTGGACAAGGCTTTTTATTTTGGCTAGTGAAAAATAAGATTGAATTTCTTGTAGCTTAGGGATATATTTTCACATAATGGGTCATTAACGTTTAATGCTGGTAAAATATCATTTGTGCTAAGACCCAGGGATTTAATTACTAAAAATATTAATATATGGAAGCAGCCACAAAATTTTCCATTTGCTACTTCGTTAAAGCCATGGTTTTGTAATAAGTTATATCAGCAGGTATTTATCAGGCACCTTTTTAATATATGAAAATATATAGCATATGAAAAAGTAGATGATAAACTCAAAGCATTAATTCTATTCAAAAATTTACAAAATAATTATGGAAGACTTAAAAGAAAATAAACTAAATTTTCTTAAACTGCCTTTTCCATAGTGAGATTGAATAAAATGTATGCACTTGTAAAATACAAAAACCATGGCAAACATTTTAAAAAAATGTACAAACCAAAAATTATTTGAAAGAAAAGCAGCCAAGCCAACTTCTGGTTCGGTAAGCCTAAGTCTATTTGAAATCTTTGTTCCTGGATGTAGTACAGAAAAGAAAGTTACAGCTGGGGAAGCACTTCTCTGGGACCATGGAAAGTGATATTGCTATGGGTCCAGGGACCTATTTAGCCCTGAAAAATCATGGGCCAGCTTATGGGAATGAGCAAAGATGACTCAGAGGAGCTATTGGGAACTTTTGACCTGAAGCAAAGCTACTCTAAGAGCCAGTCATCCAGGAGATAAGGAGCTTATATCAGAATGTGAATCAACACATGGTTTCCTTGATCAAGAAAGTCTTAGTACAGTCTCTGCGGGTTCAAGATGGTGGTGTAGAAAGATTCAGAACTCACCTCCTCCCATGGACACACCAAATCTACAGCTACATATGGAACAATCCCCTCTAAGAAAGACTGGAAAACTAGCTGAATGCTTCTCCACAACAAAGGATAAAAGGGCCACATCCAGATGAGTAGGAGAAGCAGAGACACTGTCATGTGAGAAATCCCACTCCCAGCATGACAACCCACAGTGAGGAGGGATCTCACAAATACAGAGTTTCTCCCTGAGGAGTATGGGGGGTGCAGTTTGTGCAACCCACATCAGGCACCCCAACTCTTGGAACCTGCACCAGAGGGATGAGCCCCCAAAACATCTGGCTTTGAAAACCAATGGGGCTTACATCCAGGAGACCCAAAGGGCTGTCGGGAACTGAAATTCTGCTTTTAAAGGGATCACGTGCAGACTCACTCACCTGGGACCCAGTGTAAAAGCAGTAGTTTCCAAAGCACCTAGGTCACATGTGAAGGATCTTAATGTGCTAATCTTAAAGCATCTGCCAAAGGGTGTGGAGCCTGTTGGACTATCTCTGAGACAGAGGTGCTGGTGGGCACCATTTATGAACTCTCCTCCTATCTTGCCAGTGCTGGTGGGCATGCCCTGCCTCTATGCTCTAAGCAGGTGGTCATGCCCCAGCCCTGTGGTCTAAAGCCAGAGGTCATGCCTCAGTCCTGTGCTCCCCCACAGCCCTGCTAAAGCTGGTGGTCATACACAGTACACACAGGGACACCCTTGGAGCACCTGCTCTGGTGGCCAGGGGGGCTTGTGCTTCTGGGTCCCATGGAACTGAAACAATCAGAGAGACAGTTCTTGGCAGGCTAACACCCCCAGGGCACTGCACAGAAAACAGACTGAAATACACCCCCAGTCTTCCTGTGCAAAAGGTCCATTTACTGTCTTGAACTTTCGGCCTGACAGGCAAGCTTCAAGTTTAATACACATCGAGAGGCTACAAAGGTGCTCTCAGGGAATGCAGGCTGGGAGACACCATGTTTTTACTCTCCCTTGGCCTTGCTACAGCTTGCCAGTATCTCCCAGGAAGGAGCGTATACACTTTTCTGGAGGGCCAATTTCTGCAACTGTCACCAAGGGGACACCTCCAGATTGCCTGATCTGGAGGTCAGAGAGTTTACAATGCAGTTCCACAGGACTATATATATTTGCATACTTTAAAAGCTGCTGCCTGAGGGTCTGGCTTCCAGTCAGTCTGAAACTAGATGCTAAGTGAAATCCTTTCCATTGGAACACTGAAAAGTCTTGGCACACCCTCAACAATTGAGAGCTATCAAGAATAAATCAGTCTGCTTAGATAATCACGAAGGTTTGATAGACAACTAAGAGCTAGGGAAAGGTTGAACAATAAAGTTCATCTCCTACATAGACCACTCCTTCAGGACTAGGAGAAGTAGCTGTTTTGCCTAATACATAGAATTAAACACTGAGAGTCAAGCAAAATGAAGAAACAGAGGAATATCTTCAAAATGACAAAACAAGATCAAACCCCAGAAAAAAACCTTAATGAAACAGAGATAAGCAATTTACCTGATAAAGAGTTCAAAGTAGTGGTCATAAAGATGCTCATTGAACTCAAGAGAAGAATGGATGCACACAGTGAGAACTTCAACAAAGAGATAGAAAATATAAGAAAGTACCATACAGGAGGTATGGAGATGAAAAATACAATAGCTGAACTGAAAAATACACTAGAAGCATTCAACAGCAGACTAGATGAAGCAGAATAAAGGAACAGTGACCTGGAAGGCAGAGCAGTGGAACTAACACAAACAGCAGCAGAAGAAAAAAGATTAAAAAAAATGAAGATAACTTAAGGAACCTCTGGGACAATATCAAGTGGAATAACGTTTGTATTATAGGGGTTCAAGAAGGAGAAGAGAGAGAGAAAGAGGCAAAAAAATTATTTGAAGAAAAAGTGGCTGAAAGCTTCCCTTACCTGGAGAAGAAAGCAGACATCCAGATCCTGGAAGCCCATAGAGTTCCAAATAAGATGAAACAAAAGAGATCTACACCAAGACACATTACAATTAAAATGTTGTAAGTTAAAGATAAACAGAGACCCTTAAAAGCAGCAAGAGAAGAGCAACTTATTATGTACAAGGAAACCCCATAAAACTCTCAGCAGAAACTTTGCAGGTCAAAAAGGAATGGCATGATATGTTCAATGTGCTGAAAGGAAAAAATACCTTTCAACCAAGAATACTCTATCTGGCAAGGTTATAATTTAGAATTGAAGGAGAGATAAAGAGTTTTCCAAACAAGTAAAAGGTAAAGGAGCTCATCACCACTAAACTGACCTTACATGAAATTTTAAAGAGACTTCTTTAAACCGAAAAGAAAGGGCACTAATTAGTAACAAGAAGACGTACAAAAGTGAAAATCTCACTGGTAAAGGTAAATATATTGTAACGGTATTTGATTAATCACTTATAAAGCTAGTATGAAAGTTGAAAGACAAAAGTAGTAGAAATAACTATAATTATAATAATTAGTTAAGGGATACCAAAAATAAAAAATATAAAATGTGACATAGGAAACATAAAACATCAAGGAGGGACGTAAAAATGTACAGTTTTAGAATGCATTGAAACTTAATTTGCTATCAATTTATAATAGACTATTATATATAGGCTGTTATATTGAGCCTCATGGTAGCCACAAAGCAAAAAACTATAGTAGATACACAAAATATAATGAGAAAGGAATCTAAACATAACAGTAAAGAAAGTCATCAAACCACAAGGGAAAAGAACAAGAGAAGAAGAAAGGAACAGAGAAACTACAAAACAGCCAGAAAACAATTAACAAAATGGCAATAAGTATATACCTATCAATGATTACTTTAAGTGTAAATGGGCTAAATGCTCTAACCAAAAGACACAGTGTGGCTGATGGATAAGAAAACAAAACCCATCTATATGATTCCTACAAGAGACTCACTTCAGAGCTAAGGACATACATAGACTGAAATTGAAGGGATGGAAAAAGATGTTTCATGTAAATAGAAACCAAAAGAAAACTGGGGTCACTATGCTTATATCAGACAAAATAGCCTTTAAAACAAAGACTGTAATAAAAGACAAAGATGGCAGTGCATAATGATAAAGGGGTCAATCCAACAAGAAGACAAAATGATATTTATTCACCCAACAAAGGAGTGCCTAAATACATAAAACAAATATTAATAGACCTAAAGGGAGACATTGACAACAATACAATAATAGTAGGAGATTTTAATACCCCACTTACATCAATAGGTAGACTATCCACACAGAAAATCAACAAGGAAACATTGACCTTAAATGAAACATTAGACCAGATTTACTTAATAGATATACAAATAAGATTCCATGCAAAAGCAGAATATACATTCTTCTCAAGTGAGCTTGGAACATTCTCCAGGATAGATTATATGTTAGACAACAAAGCAAGTCTCAATACATTTAAGACTGAAATCATATCAAGCATCTTTTCTGAACACAATGGTATGAAACTGGAAATCAAGTATAAGAAGAAAACTGGAAAAATCACGAATATGTGAGATTAAACAACATGCTACTGAACAACCAATAAGTCAACAAAGAAATCAAAGGAGAAATCAAAAAATACCTTGAGACAAATACAACATACCAAAATCTGTAGGATGCAGCAAAAGCAATTCTAAGAGAAAAGTTTAAAGCAATACAGGCCTAACTTAAGCAATAAGAAAAATCTCAAATAAATAATTTAACTTTACACCTAAAGGAATTAGAAAAAAGAAGAACAAATGAAGCCTAAAGTCAGTAGAAGTAAGGAAATAATGAATATCCAAGCAGAAATAAATGAAATAGGTACCAAAAAGACAATAGAAAAGATGAATGAAACTGTTGGTTCTTTGAAAAGTAAACAAAACTGACAAGCCTTTAGTTAGACTTACTAAAAACAAAAGGAGAGAGGGCTCAAATAAATAAAATCAGAAATGAAAGAGAAGTTACAACAGATATCAAAGAAATACAAAGGATTATAAGCGACTACCATGAAAAATTATGCACCAACAAATTGGGCAACCTAAAAGAAATGGATAAATTCCTAGAAACATGCAATCTTCCAAGACTGAATCATGAAGAAATAGAAAATCTGAATAAACCAATTACTAGTAAGGAGTTTGAATCAGTAATCAAAAACCTCCCAACAAACAAAAGACCAGGACCAGACAGCTTCACTGGTGAATTCTACCAAACATTCAAAGATTTCATACTTATTCTTCTCAAACTATTCCAAAAAATTGAAGAGGAGAAAATGCTTTCAAACTCATTTTACAAGGCCAGCATTTCTCTGATACCAAAACCAGACATGGATAGGAAAAAAATTACAGGCCAATATCCCTGATGAACATAGACACAAAAATCTTCAACAAAATATTAGCAAATTGAACTCAACAATACATTGAAAGGATTATATACTGTAATCAAGTGGGATTTATTCCATGGATGCAAGGATGATTCAGTATTCACAAACCAATCAATGTGATACACCACATTAACAAAATGAAGGATAAAAATCATATGATCATCTCAACAGATGCAGAAAAGGCATTTGACAAAATTCAACATCCACTTATGATAAAAACTCTCAACAAAGTGGGTACAGAGGGAATGTACCTCAACATAAAGGTCATATGTGACAAAAACCACAGCTAACATCATACTCAATGGTGAAAAGCTGAAAGCTTTTCCTCTCAGATTGGGAACAAGTCAAGGATGCCCACTCTTGCCACTTTTATTCAACATAGTCATGAGCCAGAGCAATTAGGCAAGAAAAAGATAAAATAGAAATCCTAAAGATGCCACTAAAAAACTGTTAGAACTAATAAAAAGATTCAGGAAAGTTGCAGGGTACAAAATCAATATTCAATAATGTGTTGTATTTTTGTATACTAACAACAAACTGTTAGAGAAATTAAGAAAACAATCTTATTTACAATTTCATCAAAAAGAATAAAATACCTAGGAACAAATTAACCAAGGAGGTGAAAAATCTGTACACTATAAACTATAAGATATTGATAAAAGAAATTAAAAAGACACAAATAAATGGAATGATATTCCATGCTCATGGATTGGAAGAATTAATATTATTAAAACGTCTATATTACCCAAAGCAATCTACAGATTCAATGCAATCTCTATCAAAATTTGAATGGCATTTTTCACAGAACTAGAGTGCACAATCCTAAAATTTGTATGGAACCAAAAAAGACCCTAAATAGTCACAGCATTCTTGAGAAAAAAGAACAAAGCTGGAGGCATCACATTCCCTATTTCAAACTGTGTTACAAAGCTATAGTAATCAAAACAGAATCACATTGGCATAAAAGCAGACACATACATCTATAGAATAGAATAAAGAACCCCCCCCAAAATCCATGCAATATGGTCAGTTAATTTATGACAAAGGAGGCAAGAATATACAATGGGGAAAGCACAGTCTCTTCAATAAATGGTGCTGGGAAAATTGGCCAGCCACATGCAAAATAATGAAGTTAGATTACTATCTTACACCATGCACAACAATTAATTCAAATAGGATTACAGACTTGAATTCAAGACCTGAAACCACAAAACTCCTAGAAGAAAACATAGGCAGTAATCTCCTTGACATTGGTGTTGGTGATGATCTTTTGGATCTGACTCCAAAGGCAAGGGCAACAAAAGTAAAAATAAACAAATTGATTGTATCAAACTAAAAAGCTTTTGCACAACAAAGGAGACCATCAACAAAATGAAAACTCAACCTACTGAACGGGACAAGATATTTGCAATTCATATATTCAATAAGGAGTTAACATCCAAAATATAGAAAAACTCATACAATTCAATGACAAAAAACAAAACTTTTGGTGAAAAAATGGGCAGAAGATTTGAATAGACATTTTCTAAAGAAGACATGTAGACGGCCAACAGGCACATGAAAAGATGCTCAACATCACTAATCATTAGTGAAACGCAAATCAAAACCACAATGAGATATCACCTCACACCTGCTAGAATGGCTATTATAGAAAAGATAAGAAATAGTAAGTCTTGGTGAGGATGTAGAGAAAAAGGAAACCTTGTGCACTGTTGGTGGGAATGTAATTGGTGCAACATCTATGAAAAACAGTATGGAAGTTCCTCAAAAAATTAAAAATAGAACCACCATATGATCCAGCAATTCCGCTTCTGGGTATTTATACAAAGAAAATAAAAACGCTAATTCAAAAAGATATTTGCACCCCCATGTTCATTGCAGCATTAGTTGCAATAACCAAGACACAGAAGGAACCTAAGTGGTCATCAATGGATGACTGGATAAAGAAGATGTGGTATATATATATACAATGGAATACTACTCAGCCATAAAAAAGAATGAAATCTTGCCATTTGCCACAACATGGATAGACCTTGAGGATATTATGCTAGGTGAAATACGTCAGACAGAAGAAGACAATTATTGTATGGTTTCACTTACACGTGGAATGTGAAAAACAAATCAAATAAACAAAAAACCAAAATCAATCTCATAGATATAGAGAACAGATGGTAGGTGCCAGAGGGGAGGGGGATTGGGATGTGGGCAAAATGAGTGAAGGAGGTCAAGAGGTACAAACTTTCAGTTATAAAATAAATAGGTCATGGGGTGTAATGCACAGCATTGTGGCTATAGTCAATAATATTGTGTTGCATATTTGAAAGTTGCTAAGAGTGTAAATCTTAAAAGTTCTCATGACAAGAAAAAAAATTTGTAGCTTTGTATGGTGACAGATAGTAACTAGATTTATTACGGTGATAATTTCACAGTATATACAAATATCTAATCATTATGTTGTACACTTGAAACTAACATGCTATATGTCAATTATACCTCAGTAAAAAATTTTTTAAAAAGGAGAGGTTGGCCCAGTGGCATAGTAGTTAAGTTTGTACACTCCACTTCAGCGGCCCGGGATTCACAGGTTTGGATCCCATATGCAGATCTAGCACGGCGCATCAAGCCATGCAGTGGTGGCATGCCACGTAATATGGAGGAACACTGGCACAGATGTTAGTTCAGGGCCAATCTTCCTCACACAAAAACACACAAAATTTGAAAAAAGGAAAGGCCTAGTATAAAAAATGTCAACTGATGGCTCCGTGATATAGCTGATTTAAATTCTAGTGTAAGCTCCTTATCTTGCCATGGACCTGGTTTTGGGGGACTGGCAACTGGTCCATGAACCGCATGGTCGATGAACCACACTTTGAGGAGCACTGGCCTAGAGGGCTTCTCCACCCAGGCACTATCGACATTTTGGCCTAGCTAGTCCAAACTACTTTGTCGTACGGGCTGTCCTGTGGAGGATGTGTGTAGGATGATTACTAGCACTCTCTGGTTTCCTCTACTCACTAGATGTCACTAGCACCTTCCCCAGTTAGTTGTGACAATCAAAACTGTCTTCAAAGATGGCCAATGTCCCATAAGTTGCGGGGCGGATGGGGACAAAATCAACCCACACGTGAACCACTCACTTCGAACATCTCTTAATTCCTAAGTGATCTCTTTATTCGTACCATTCAAAGCATCTATGTGCCAATCTACTGATAAAGTACAAAGTACCAGGAACTATTTGGTATTATTACCTCAATTTGTCATTAAATGATTACTTTATGATGTAACATGGTTTACTTACTTTGTTTAGAGTAATTTACAAAGCCATATAGAATTCGTCTTAGTTTTTCTGCAGTGGTGCTCAAGGCCTAACACCAGGAGCAGAGCCCGATCTATCACTGAAAATGGTTCCAATAGCCACAAACAGGACCGTTTAGTTATATTTGACATTAGAGAAAGTAGCAAATGAATTAAACCCTGGTATTTAAACAGAACTGTTCATTAAAAAAGCCTTTGTACAGTGAAGTTAATTATGTCCTGAAATGTTAGAAAAATATATTCCTGACCAACTGGTCTCTGGATACAAAAGCCCTGTGTTTGCTTTCTTCAGGTTATTTACAAATAACAGCGGTAATAGCAATAACTACGCAATAGTGCTACTTCCTTTCATTTGGACAGTACTTTGCACTTCTCACAATGCTTTCAGAGACATTATTTCCTTTCATCCTTAGTTTAGTAGCTGTCTGCTGTTTGCAGAACCCGCACACTTTGTGCTGGCCTTTCTCATTCTAATAGAAACATAGAGATGGAGATCACAGAAACATACTAACATTGGTTCTTCACACACACACACACACACACAGACTGACATTACTTTTCTCACTGCCTTCATAAAGAACAATGTCCCTACAAGCTTCTCTGAATTCTGCCTGATAAAACAGCCAGGCTAAATCATAGTGGAACCTAAAAAATAAAATAAAATAAAAAGTCTGGCTTCAAACAGTGGATCCACAAATCTTTTTTGGTTAAAATAATTCGATATTCTGTATAAATCTGAAGCCAGAAGATTTTAATGGATTTTACTGACCTGTTTTAGAGGATTTGGTTAATTGTCTCCCTTTGTTGGGGCAAATAGACTTGGAGTTGTCAGGTTTAGCAGTAGTGAAAAAAGGAATATTATGGAGAATCAGAAATATCTGTAGCACATCCAAGTGTTCAGGTCCTTCAAATGTACAAAATTTTATATTTGATTCACAGATTTTTATCACCTTAAAATACTTGATGTGGAAACCCTTCATTTAACGTGCCTTAAGACAGCACGGCTACACTCACTCCTTGCTGTCAGTAGGCCGTTCCACTCCTTCCCCCATCTATCTCGCTTCTTTCCTGATACTGAATTTCAAACCAGTAATTTAAAAAGGCCTCTGTATTGATTGAAGGGTCCCATCTGTAAACCACTGAATTGTAACCAAATTAATTGAATCTGTGTGGTTCTATTGGCTAGGCTGTTTTCAGAAAAAGTTGATTCTGTCCTGCACTGAGTTTCCCACTTCTGTATCCTCTCTACTTCACTTCGCTCATCCTATTTTCCATTTGAACACCTTTTCTTATTCCTTGTTTGGCAAATTAAGACAGTTATTAGATCAGAAACGAGGGTTGAAAAGAAATGGACAATATAGCAATTCAAAGACCAGCATAAAATAGTGATTAATACCTGAGTCAGCCAGTATTTCAGGCCTTTTGGACGTCAGGGAGCTGCACACTGCTTGACGTGTGTTGCGATCATCTTCTTGAATAGAGCAGAGTCTGATTTTACTCCAGAACCTTCACACTGCCATGTGGCAGGGAGCACACTGCCTGTTGTAAAGTGTATCAGGCACCATAGTGGTGACGCCCCTTCCCCTCAGGGGGCCTCCTCATGGCTGCCTTTGCTACTCTCTTGAGAAGCGGAAAAGGGACAGCACCCAGCCTGAGCTCTGGAAGGGCTGCAGACTCAGAAAAGAGGAATAGCTAACACAGTATGGACCCCTACACAATGGAGAACACTCCTCATTTCCAGCCTTCCTCTATTTTACGTCTGTTTAAAAACAAATGTCGGTGCAGTGTAGTGAAACACGCCACAACACAGTCCTGGTGTTCAATAGGCTGCTGCTCAGCTGCTTGTGTAATTAACTTTCTGGTTTTTCTTTAATGAGTGGTTTTTTTTTTTTTTTTTGAGGAAGATTAGCCCTGAGCTAACATCTGCTGCTCATCTTCCTCTACTTTATATGTGGGATGCCTGCCACAGCATGACTTGACCAGTGGTATGTAGGTCCACACCCGGGATCTGAACCTGCAAACCCCGGGCTGCCAAAGCAGAACATGTGAACTTAACTTCTGCATCACTGGGCTGGCCCCATACTGAGTGTGTTTTGACAGTCAACATGAAAAATTCCAGGCCTTTTTGGAAAGATTAATACAAAATATATTTTATCTGTCTTTAAAATGCACTTTTGGATTTCCAAGTTCACATTTTTTTGTATGCTGACTGAAAGCTTACATATTAACCTCTATCATCATTTATATCCAAGTGACACCATTTGTTGCAGGAAGGAGAGGGGAGAGGAACTAACATGTATTCAGAGACTAGTACGAAGAAGGCGTGGCCCAAATGCGTTATATTTATTATTTTGTTCAAACAAGGGCAGCAGACTACAGTGGACGGGCAGAGTTCCCACTGTCAACCATCTGTGTAAATAGCTCCCTTTGAAGCTATGTCGTACTCGGTCTGCATGGCCAGATGTGGCTGCCTGTATGAAGGCCTTCCCTACACTGGCAGGTAGGTATTATGATCATTATGATTTTTATTTTGTAGATGAGGCCAAGACCAGTAATGTTACCTGCCCAAGAGCCAATAGTTAAGTAATCAAATCTGAATTAGCAAATAGGCGTGTGCGTGTGTGCGTGTATCTGGCATCAAAACCCCTAGTCTCTCTCCTGCCATTCTGTCCCCCTCTATTCCTTCTATTACCAGCAGTTCTTAAGTGCCTGATCCTGAGCTAGGTGCTGAGGGAAACCTGTGGGAACCCTTGACTTATGGGAACCTGGAATCAGTAAAGAGATCAAATTTACACAGCGGCTAGTCATATGATAGAGGACACAGGTGGCCCTGAGAGATAAGATTATCTCTAATCATTTAGAAACATTGTATCGTGCATGTAGAGCTGGAAGAGAAGGACAAGCAGAGCCTTTTTCTCTGGGGGGCTGAGTGAAGAGGTAGAGGAAGCATGCACGCTTGATCTAAATAAGAGAACTGAGACAGCAAAAGGAAGATGGCAGGATGAAGATGGAAAGACACAGCCAGAGAGGTAGGGTGATTTTAACAACACATGGTCTCTGTCCCTCAGTTTGTCTTCCAGAACAGCTCTCTGTACTCAGACTTGAGTCTAACTGGAAAGAGATCTGCAGTTTAAAAAGCCGACACTATTGCATTAGTAAAAGTGAGAGATGATGACAGGTTTAACTAACACGTGACAATGGTCTTGGAGATTAAGGATGGATGTGAGATCCATTTAAAAAGACCAAGTACAGGCCTTGGTGACTGATTAGAGAAAATGGGTCTAAGGCAGAATCACTGGTTTCTGGCTTGAGGCAACTTTATGATTCGGTGAACATATTTCCATATTACTTTCCTATAAAAAGGAGATGTGATGGTTAAGCTTATGTGTCAACTTGGCTGGGTCACAGCACTCAGATATGTGGTTAGATGTTATTCTGGATGTTTCTGTGAGGGTGTCTTTTGGATGAGATTAGCATTTAAATTGGTGGACTTTGAGTAATGCAGATTACCCTCCATAATGTGGGTGGGCCTCATCCAATCAGCTGAAGGCATGAATAGAATGAAAGCCGGATCTCCCCCAGCAAGAGGGAATTCTGCCAGCAGACAGCCTTCAGACCTGAACTGCAGCGTCAGCTCTTCCCTGAGTCTCCAGCCTGCCAACCTTCCCTGCAGATTTTAAACGTGCCAGCCTCCATAATTGTGCAAGCCAATTCCTTAAAATAAGTCTTTCTCTCTCTATGTATACATACATCCTACTGGTTCTGTTTTCCCGGAGCACTCTGACTAAAACAGGACATAACAACATTAAATGTCTTGGAGAGTTACCTAAGGGAGAGGAAAGCTGTAACTGGAATGCAGGAATATCATAAATTAAGAAGTTTTCAAATATAAATTCTAGTAAATAAAGACAAGGGAGCTATTTATACATCCCAAGATATGGGTGTGTTGCCTGTTCTAAAGATCCCAACACTGGTCAAACAGGTGTTTACAGTCATTTTATAGATAGAGAAACTGAGTCAGGGGTTATATGATGTGCTCTGGGTCTTGGTGTCAGGAAGTGACAGAATTGGGATTCACACTCAGATATGTTCAGATTTAAAATCAATGTTCTTAGCATTTTTCTTCAGTACTTTCTCTTTCAAACTTTTGCTGTTTACAACTTTTTAACAAACAATAGTGTTGGTGACACTTATGCAATCCTTACATGGTTCCAGGCCCTGTTCTGAAAGCTATATATATTGTGACTAACTTAATCCCTGCATGAATCTTCTTTTACAGATGGAGCAGACACAGAAGTTATGTGAGATAAATCTTACACGTTAACTTGTTTTATCATTTACTTCTAAGTGGAGATATTTTATGAAGGAAAGATGGAGAAAAGGAGCGAATTTCTTCAGCCACCACTAGAAGCTTTACTCTTTCCACTAAGGTTTGTTTTTCTTCATAAGTAAAGTGGTATTCAAGATGTGTAGTTGGAAAGAATGGAAAATCACTAATCTGGCATTAATTATCAAATCTACTTAGCTTTTGAAGACAGCTTATAATACTTCCATTCATAAATTATTTTGTTTTTGTTTTACTTAAAACATGTTTTTCTTACAGTGCAAATAATAAATATCCAACCACTGTTAGGATTTTGCTTTATATACTTTTAATTACACACCCACCCAGACATCCACACACCCATCCTTACACACCTACACAGACCCTTTCATGGAAAAATACTGATTGTTAAACCTAACAGTTGGCCTTGGGCCTCATCTTGCTTGGGAGGGTTGATCTCTTTCTCCTCTTGAAACTCTCTCTTCTCCTGCCTTCCAGGACATCACTCGCTCTGGTTGTCCTTCTGCTTCCCTTGCTGCTTTGCGTCCTCCTCATCAAGCTGATCTCTACACATAGGACTGCCCAAGGGCTCAGTCTTTGACTCCTATCTTCTCCGCTCGTTCTCCAATGAATTCATCCAGGATCATGGCCTTAAATACCGTTTATACGTTGGTAGCACATCAATCTCCAGCTCAGACCTTGTCCTTGAAGTCCAACTGCATACTGTATATTCAACTATCTACTCAACATATCCACTCAGAAATCTAATAATCATGCCCAAATTTGGACACTAACGTGTTCAAAATAAATTCTCTTCCAAACCTGCTCCTCCTTGGGAAGTGGAAACTCCATTGTTCCTGTGGTTCAGGTCTAAACCCTTGGAAGCATACTTGCACCCTATCCTTTTTTCTCGCATGCATCCAATTTTGCCTCTCTTTATTCTGTATTCAGCTCAGAAGCCAGAGGAATCTCTTTAAAATGCAAGCCCACTGAGTTAGTGCCACAACTCACTCAGAATCTTTTAAGGGCCCTCCATCTCATCCAGAGTCAAAGGAAAATTCCTTTCAAAGAGCTCCAGGGCCCTAAAGGATCTGAACACACTCCTCTCCCCTCATTCATTCAGCTTTAGCCACCGTGCTGTTTATGGCCTCCAGGCTGTATATGGAACCCATCAGAAAACTCTCACTAAGGCATTTGTACATGCTGTTCCCTCTGCCTGGAATGCTATCCCCTAGACTACACCAGGCCGGCAGCTTGCGGGCCACACGGACGTTGGTTAATGTGCCTATTTTTTATTTTTTGCTGAGGAAGATTCACCCTGAGCTAACATCTGCTGCAAATCTTTCTCTTTTTGTATGTGAGCTGCCACCACAGCATGGCCACTGACAGATGAATGGTGTAGGTCCATACCTGGGAACTGAGTCCAGGGTGCCAAAGTGGAGTGCGCCAAACTTAACCACTATGCCACCAGGGCTGGCTCAATGTGCCTGCTTTTTCAACTTGATGAAAAAAACCTACCTCCAAAATCCCTTTTTTGTTCTTCCCAGACCTGGGCATTCAACTCCTGCCCTTAACTGAATTGGGAGCCTCTGCTTCCTGCTCTGTGTATCCTGGCTCCCGGGTCACTGGGAAGCCACATAGACATCTTTCTTCCTTTGCATGCTTGCTAGCAGCTGGTAAGATCTTCCTGATTCCTCAGTTTTCTGCTTGATGACACTGACATTAAGTAGTGGGGTGGGACAGTCCATGCCAGGACTCCCTGGAGTGGCCTTCCCCTTGGCCATGGGTGGGCCCTAATTCCCTGTTGCTTTGGAGCTGAGGTGCCTTTTTCTTTCTTTCTTTAGTTCCTGTATCCTGAACATTAGTACAAATAAATGTTTTTACACAGAGGGGAAAAAAAAGAGGAAAAAAAACATAGATACAACCAGGCTCTCCCTTGCCCTGGGGACACTCTCTCACAACCATACAACCATTAGGTCTTTGATCAAATATTGTGTAAACATTTTCTGATTATCCATTTTAAAATTTAATCACATTCCTCTTACCACGTGCACCCTATTTTTCTTCCTTGACTTATTTGTCCTATAGCACTTAACCAAAATTTGACATACTCCTATTCTATACATTTGTTTACTAGTGAGAGTTTCTCTCTCTCTAGACTGCAAGCTCAATGAGGGCAGACATTTCAGTCTGTCTCCCAGGAAGCTGCATCCCCTGTACCTGTAAGGATGCCTGGCATATAATGTGAGCTTAATAAGTATTTGTTGAACATTCAATGGTTGTTGAATAAATATTTAACATAGTTGGGATTGCACTGTAAATATAGATTTTAATCTTGCTTTTTCTTGTAGTATTAGTATGAGAAAATTACAGATTTCCTCATATCAATGAATACATTTTGGAAAAAATTTTATTTTACAAAAATTATCAATTTAGTAATTTTCATCAAAAAAATATATATCAAATGGGTCCAATACCAATCCCATGTTCCAGATTGAAAGCATTCTTTCCCTAGAAGCAAATTACAAAAAAAAAACACAACCCAACAAATTCAACTCAGATTTTATGTTTAGAATCAAAGCAAAAGGAGGTAGTTGGATAATTTTAACTTATCAAGTTAAAATAGCTTGAAGCTTCCCCATCCACTCTAGAGATATTTTATTTTACTTTTTTGTGTCAAATACTGTTTCACTGTTGACGACAACATGATTTATAATATCTTCATGGTATCTCATCAGATACAAGACATATTGTATTTTCACTTCCTCTTTCCTGGACATTTGGTAGTTTGCAACTTTTTACTACTATAAATAAAACTCATGAAAATCTGTATGCTTATTTTTCAAACACATTTCTGATTTACTCATGATACATGAATAGACACAAATCAGAATATAAGAACATTTTTTGAGACGGTTGTTACATTTTGCGAAATCACCTTCCAAAAATGTTACTCTAATTTTCACTCCCGACAGAGAATTAGAGTGCTCCTTTCCCTCACGCCCTGCCAACAATAGAAATTATCTTAGGAAAGCGTTTGTCACCAAATTTATGGGTTATAATGTATCTATTATAGTAATTTACACTCTTTAATTATTACTGAAGTATAACGCTTGTCATATGTTTATTAGTCATTTAAAATTTTCTTTTGTGAATTGCCAGCTTTTCCTTTATCACTTGATGCTTGTCATTTTTTATTTAAATATGAAAGCCCCTATAATAACAAGAATATTAGTGCTTTTCTTGACATAAGTGGTGCAATCACTTTTGGTCAATATCAATTTTTTTCCCCTCCTTAAATTGTGTATGTCAAATCTATCAATCTGCTCCTTTGTGATTTCTTTTGACTTTCTCAGTTTTTCCCCCTAATTCTCCTATTATCTCATTTCTTTTTTAACATTTAACCCCATAATTTGTCCTGATTTTATTTTGCCATCATCCAATGGCATTGTATAAAATCATCACTGACTCATCTTAAATACCCATTGGGGCTCTGCCCCATGGAGGGAGGGCCTTTCTCCATGCTGGGAGCAGGGCAGTTGGGGGTCGGGGAGCTATCTGGGCTGAGGGCCCTGCTTGCTGACAGCACAGGCATTTCAAAGAATAAACACATCAAAAACAAAGCTCACTCGCCTGGAGTCTCTGAATTGCTTGTTTTATCCCCAGACTGAGCACAGCCTCAGCTGTTTCTCCTACAGGTCCCTTTGTTGTGCGTTTATTAAAAGATCACAGGCAATCCAGCTGATGAGAATGAAGCCCTGTCTTGGAAAGCAGCTGTCTGAACTAGAGGATGTGCAGCAGGCTTTTTTGACTGGCTAAAAGGCATTGCGTTGTATGAGTTCTTCTTGCCTCACTTCATGTTCTTTGTCATCTTTCCCTTTTCAGCATTGGTTGTGTACCCAAGGACTGTGTGCGTCCACTCTTGCTTGATCAAGGGAGTCAGAGAATTTCTGAGCCCGGGCAGGCCTGGGGCTCTGCGGCGTGAATGTGAGGTGGGAAGAGGAGGCAAGAAGGAGAGGAGAGAAGACTGCAGGTATCCATCACCTCTTTTGACCAATACAGAAGACCATGTGTGTGGGCATGGAAACACTAAGCATAAAAGATAAAATGAAGGAATAATGGACCTGAATAATAGAAGTTTACTGAAGAAGATAGGAAAAATTATATTCAAAAGAATGCCTTTCAGAAGAGCTCTGCATTTTTTTTCCCAGAAAAAATGCCTTAAAAATCCACTTACAGTAGAAGGCAAGATCCCTAGGGCATACTCAGTAACAAAATATGGTCCCTAAATTTTTTGGCAGAATGAAGAGGTAAAGAGTTTGAAAGAGCACTGGCTGGAAGAAAGAAAAGTCAAAGGGTTTCCAGAGGAATGCCACCTACTTTGTGCTGTTCAGTAGAAGCTATAAAATTATGATTTGCTCAGAGTTACATGTTTTCATTGAAACCAGTGAAGGAATTTTGACCAAAAGTTTAAAGGAAGCTTAAAGGTTGAGTAAGGAAATTGACCCAAAGTTTAAAAAATAATAATGGCTAAGACCCCATTGGGCTCACTATGTAGTGGACACTGCTCCAGGTCCTTGACATATATTTACTCAGTTATTCTCAGAATCCCCCTATGGGTGGGTATTACTACTCTTCCCATTTGGAAGACAGGGAACCTGAGGCAGAGTGAGGTTAAGTTATTCTCCAAGGTCTTTCAGCTGATAAACGGCAGAACCAGAATTTGAACCCAGATGTTTGGTTTCAGGGTTACTACTCTTAACCCCACACTATACAGAGTCATTGCTCATACGTTGGTAGGGAAATGTCCAGCTATTACCTATATCATGAACATTATAAACACTTCTGTTGGAAGCTACCTTTTTTATGGTGGGAAGAATTATATTTATCAAGTACAAGCCCAGTGACAAAGATTCTCTTCTTGACCAAGCTTCAGTCAGGTTCTTCTGAGTCCTCTTCTCAACAAGGCCTTAACCTCAGCCCCCATCCTTGCTGAGCCTGCAACAGCCAAGTTGTAGCAAAAATTCTAATTTAGTTTATTGAGCATCTCCCCACCCTTGATATCTGATCACTCTGGTTAAGAAGGTTTGGCAAGAATCCCCCTACCCTTGATGCCCTCTCCTAGTAATTTTCCATCCATTAACCCCCTCACTCCACTTACTGGCTGTAGATGCCCGGCTGTCTTTGCTGTATTTGGAGTTGAGCCCAGTATCTCTCCCTATTGCAATAGTCCTGACACCTATTGCAACAGTCCTGAATAAAGTCCTCCGTATATATACAATAGGTTATTATCTACAGTTAATTCCACTGTTTTGGCTGCAGTAAAATCAATTCTGAAATAAACAAAATGTTGAAAGTAAAAAATAAAAAGGATCAGCATGCGATGAGCTTGGAAGGGGATCTTTTGAGGCCTGTCAACAGCTGAGTGTGAATTCAGAAGTTGGCCTGAAGATGACCACAGCTCCTGCCCACCCCTTGATGGCAACCTTGTGAGAGACCCTGAGACAGAACCATCAAGCTGCTCCAAGATTCGTGACCCTCAGAAACTGTGAGAAAATAAATGTTAGTTGTTTCCAGCCCCTAAGTTTTCAGATAATTTGTTAGCACAGCAACAGATAATAATATGACCCTCAAAATATATCCAGAATCAGACCACTTCTTATCATTTCCACAGATATCACCCAGCTTCACTATCTCTTGCCAAGATTATTGCAATAGCCTTTATAACAGGTCTTACTGCTTCTTGTCACTTTATTATCTTCAACGTAAGAGCTCAACATCTCTACTCAGAGCCCTGCAATGACTCATCATTTCAATCAGAGTAAGAGCACTATGAAACTTTCCAGGATCTGGTCCCCAATTACACCTCCTGCCTCATCTCTCACTCCTCTTCCTCCTTGCTCACTCTACACCAACCACTCTGACCCCTTTGCTCTCCTGAGCATACATCAGGCATCTTCCAACCTTAGTGCCTTTGCACTAACAGGTCCTTCTGTTTGTAATGCTTTTCACAGAATACCCACCTCTTATCTCCTTCAAGTGTTTACTCATTTCTTACCCTATCAATGAGGCCCACTCTATTTAAAGTTGAAGCCATTGTTAACCTCTACACCTGCTTTATCTTTTCTAATTTTTTAAGCCCTAGTAACTTATTGTCTGATACTATACAATGTATTTATTATGAATATTATTTATGATAATAATTCTACCCTATTCCCCTAATAGAATGCAAGCTCTGTGAGGGCAGAGATCTTTGTTTTGTTTACTGATTTATCTCAAGGATATACAACAGTATCTAGCACATTGGAGGTGCTTAATAAATATTTACTGACTAAATGAATCAATGTATCTCACGTATTAGGAGATAATTTATATGCCTCTTGTTTAACTAGAAATGTAATAAATTAATATCCAGTGCTAACCCTGGTCCCACTGCCATTGTCAAGAGTAAGATCTCTGAGTGATTTTCTGGCTCAACAGCAGCTAAGCCCCAAATGGCTGCACTCTTTGAACCAGAACTGCTTCTAAAAGATAGAAGGAACTCCAGAAACCAAACCTCAAACAAAGAAACAAACCATCAAACATAAAGACATGGTAGGCCTGGAGTGGCCTTAAGCTAGGGTGGGGACAGCGTGGAACCTAGTCCACAGATGTAGGGAGTTGGATCCCGAACATTGGGGAGAAGAGAGCAGAAAGCTGGTATGGCAGGGAGCTGGCCTGTAACTTCACACAGTGTGATGGTGGAATTGTCTAGAGGAAGGAGTCTTAACAGCAGCATTACAGGGATACCAAAACTTGAAACAGCAATGAGATAGGAACCGAATCTGAGACTTCCCTCTCTGACGCTAGGCCTTCTGGGATATCAGAAGTGGTCTGGAGATGGATTGCTCCCTGGCTACTAGCAGAAATAGAATGAAACTCTCTTTGGAGGAAATCTTCCTCCAATTTAGTCCACTGGATTCCCATAGGTTAAGCACTAAACTCACACCACACATAAAGCAACTATTTTATACGCTGCAGATGTACAGATGTTGAAATGTTTAGGTAGTGAATGTTAAGTAGCTCTGTATTAAATGCTCATAGAAATAAAGAATACAATTAAACAGATGAATATACAACAAGAAACTTTAGGAATGCAAAGACAGAGTTTTTGAAAAGCAGAACATTAAGAAGTGAGAAATACAGTTGCTGACAGCAAAAATTTAATACTTAGGTAGAAAGACATGATAGACACTGTTGAAGGAGAATTAGTGAACAGGAAGAAATACCTGAAAAATTTATCTGTAATGCTGCAATGGGAGATAAGGAGATGGAAATTATTAAAGAAAGATTGAAATACATGGAGGATAAAATGAGAAAGTATAACCTACATGTAATTTGAAGTCTAAACGAAAATAATTGAAATGAAGGAAAGAAAACATATTTTAAAAGGTAATGACTGTGATACTCCAAGAAAATCATGTGCTCCAGATCTGGGGAGAATGAGCATTTCAAAGAGAATAAATAAGAAGAAATCCAGGTCTGGACACATGGTAGTGAAACTGCAGAATGCCAAAGCCAAAAAGATTTTAAAATAGCCAGAGAGAAATAACAAATCACAAGCAAAAATAAAAACAAAAGACAATTAGAATGAAAGATCTTCTCAACAGCAACCTCAGAAGCCAGAAGATGGTGGAATAACATCTTTAAAATATTGAGTGAAAATAAATGTCACACTAGAATTTGTGTCTAGCAAAACAACATTTCAAGGATGAGGATTAAGAAATTTTATGGAGCAAAGAATAAAGAAGAAAACAACCCTGACGGAATATATCGCCTTCAGACCTGCTCTAAATAGCACACTTTATAAAGTAGAAAAATGAGCCAAGAAAGATGCTTTGCTATGCATGGAAAAATGGTAAACAACACAATATGGCACACATAAAATGTAAATCCAAACAAAAAACGTCTCTATGAAATAATGAATAGTGGGTATTAAGAAAGGATAGAACTGAAATATTGGAGTATAACAATATGTAAATTGAAGAATGATTTAAGCTAAAGTTGTCTTAAGATTTTATTTTCCTTGAGAGAGGGGTCA
Organism: Equus quagga; assembly: GCF_021613505.1. Lineage (NCBI taxonomy): Eukaryota > Metazoa > Chordata > Mammalia > Perissodactyla > Equidae > Equus > Equus quagga. The sequence continues at coordinate 57,648,100 of NC_060269.1, read as the reverse complement.
AAATTGTTTAATTTAGATATTATTCACTTAAATATAGTGTTAGCGTTTCATGGATAATCACTAAAGGAACAAAAATAAATTGTGTAAATTCAAAACAAGAGGGAGAAAGAATAGAAAAAGACATACAATCAAACAACCTAAAATGCTTCAAAAAGAGAAAATAAATATAGACTAGGAGAAAAGGAACAAAGAGATCAGACGGAAGGGACAAGTTTAAATGCATCGGTAATCACAATAAGCTAAAATGGACTAAACTTGCCATTTAAAGTGCAGAAATTGTAAGATCAGATCTAAAAATTGGTCAGATGCTGCCTATAGGACATACACCTAAAGCATAAGCACAGAAAAATTGAAAATAAAGGTTACAAAAAGATATATCAGTCAGATATACCTCTCACCCCCATAAAAATGTGCTGCTATCTCTGTATTGCTGTTAATCACAGTCTAAGACAAAGGCAGTCACCGACTAATGATAACAGTTTCAACTTACCATGAGGATATAAAAATTGTAAGTATATCTAATGAAATAGGCTCAAAAATATAAAAAGAGAAATATTTGATAAATGTATAGGGAGAAATTTTCAATGACACTATCTTAGAGAGAAATTTCGATACGATCTTATCAGGTACTGATGAATAAAGCAGAGAAATAAAGTGAACAAATATATGGAAGTTTTGGGCAGCACAGCTGTCAAGTTTCATCTAACGTATCAACATAGAACTTATTTTTATATATTTGATTTTTTTATATTTGTTGGACAAATAGAGAATTCACATCTTCTTAATTACAAAACAGTTACTCTCTTAGTCCATAAATCAAGGTTTAACCAATTTGAAAGAATAGGGTCATATGTACCATATTCTCCGACCTCAGAGTAACTAAGTTAAAAGTTATTATAAATCAATCAATAAATCGTCATATATTTAGAAATGAAAAAGTGCATTTTAAAGTAAGTCATGGGTCAAGGAAGAAATCATAATGCAAATTTTAAAGATACTTAGAACTAAATAAACTGAAAACATTGCATAAAAACCTTGTGGGATCAGCAAAAGTGGAGCTTCAACAAAAATTCAATGTTTGAAATGATTATATTAGAAAAGGACAAAAGCTGAATATCAATGAGATAAATGTCCAACTTTAAGCTTTTAAATGAAATAAAACTAAACTAAAAAAGGAAGTAGGTAAGAGTAGATGAATAATAATGAGAGAAAATAGAGATGAAATAAAAAATAATAAGGAAAGAAAACAGACCAGATCAAGAGTGCCAGGAGCTGGTTTCTAAATGACTAAGAAAATATACAAACCTTAGGTGAGATTGGTAAGGGAGGAGAGGGAGAGAAACAGAGAGAGAGAAAGAGAGAGAGAGACAGACATCCACTTTCATGAAGTGGACAGAATAATTTAGATTATTCTTAGAGAAAGAATACTTTTTCAAAACTGGCTCTAAGAAGCAATAGAGTCTTAATAGTCCTATACCAGTTTGAAAACACATTCTCTGAACAAAACATCATCCTTGGTGATTTTATGAGTGAGTTCTACCACATTTTCATAGATTGAATCATTAGAATCTCATGGTTCACCATTCCCAATTCATTGTAAAAGACTGATTTAATTTTAATATCAAAGCCAGATAGAGGTGAGATAAAAATATTAAAAATCTATTTTAGTCTTTAAAATAGATGTAAGTTACTTACACAAAATATTTACAATCCAAATCTAAAAGGGTATAAAAAGATAAAACATCACGACCAAATTGAGTTTCTCCCATGAATGTAAGTATGGATTAATTTTGCAAATGCTACCATTTTCAATCACCACATTGATTAAAAGACTAAAAATTATATGATCACCTCAATCAAAGTAGAAGTATGCAATCAAATTCAACACTCATGCATGATAAAAAGTAAGCTTGTAATAGAAACCAATTTTTAACCTGGTAATGTTTACAAACATTATTCTAAATGGAAAATTGTAAGCAGCATTCTTCCTAAAATTCAAGATAAATGAAAGATATCTACTTTCCCTGCTTTATTGCTTTTAAAATTCTCATATCCCAGTCGGTGTAACATTCTAGTCAGTGTAATAAAAAAAAAATTAAAGCATAAGAATTTGAAAAGAGGAAATAAAACTGTCATTCTTTGAAAATGATTTGGTTGTATACATAAAACAATCAAGACTATTCAGGCAAGTAACCAGAAATGATGGAAGAATTTAGCAAGATAGTTAAATTAGCAAGATAGTTAGCCATATGAGTCAATTGCATGTGTATAAACAAGAAACAAACATTTAAAAAAAACAATTGAAAGAAAAGACAACATTTATAATGCCAACACAAACATACAGTGCCTTAGGAATAAATCTAACAGATATTTCACAGGGCCCTCTATGCAGAAAAATATAAAAATTATGAAAGCATATTAAAAATGACAATAAATGGAGATATAGGACAAAATATGATGAAATGGAATGAGAAGAGATGTGAGAGGATGTTCACAAGTTAGAAAATTAAATAGTAAAATGAATGTTGATTCTCCTGAAAATGATCTATAGATTCAATACCATTCCAAATTCCAATAGGTTTGTCTGTCTGTGCGTCTGTGTTAAACTTGACAAGTGGATTCTAATATTGATATGAGAGAGCTGCAGACCTAGACCAGCTAAGACAAACTTGTAATTTGTGATTTAAGGAATCAGTGGGGGAAGGTCTGAATCAGGAGAATTTTCTGATTTGCTTGGTCACCTCATTATTTATCATACTGTTATCCAGAAGTAGTAGTAAATAAATTGTCCTAAGTATTCAAAACATAACTGCTCATTTTGGATTTTTCTGTATGATATCAAGATAACATTTTTTATTTTGTTTATTTGACTTTATTTTTTGCACCTCAGGTTTATAGTATGATATTAAATTATAATTGTTAATTTGTAACACACTGTTATCATTGGTCTATGTGTGACCTCCTTTCATCTTACTTATCTCTTCTTTACTCGCACAATAAATAATACCTGTGAACTCATCACCCACTCCAAGCAATTAGAACCTTACTATCAACATACAAACTTCAAACTAGAAATACAGTGAGTCCATTTTAAAGTATACTCTTCGTGGTGGATATCTGTTTTTATTGCTTGCTTAATGTTCCATGTCCTTTCTTCTGGGAAAGAGACCTGGCAATGGTTTCCCTTTGTGGAACCCCCATTCCTTGAGGTTCTAATCAGATTGTCAACTCAGTCCGCCACCAGCCCCTACCATAGCTAAGGTTTCAAGTTTGACTCAATCCCAGTCAATCAGATTTTCTTTCCCAGGATTTGAAGTTGGGAAGAGTCATCTAAGGTCAGAAGGCCATCCTGATGGCTGGACTCCAGAGACACTGCCCGCTATTTCCTGTTAATGGGAGTCCCAGCTCTGACTTGGCTCCTGCCTTCTAACTTGGATGCTGTATTCTTCCTTAGGTGCTGTGAGAAACGCAATAGCATTTTAAGAAATCAAATTCTTTTCCTTAAGTTAGCCTGAATCAATTTGCTTGCTTATATGCCACCAAGAATTACAGCAACTCCTCTCTATATTGAATTTAATTGTCTGCATGAGTAATGACTCAGCTTCAGAGACATGTGAATATCTCAGGTCTAAATCTAAGCTCATCAAGCTTAGCTCCATGGTCATACATATTGTTTTCCCCACGAAGGAAAACTCCACAATACTGTAAAGTCAATTTGTCCAACCTAAATCAATGAACACATCTTCAATCTTAATGGAAAATTTATCAATAAATAAGATGAAAGATGCGAGAAGAAGACATTCATGAAGTCTCTAAAAGAAAATAAAATCTTCTCATATAAGCCACGTTGCTGAATTTCTATTTCTTAGGTAAAGATTTGACACACGTTCCATGAGGCCTCGGGCTCCTTGAGCCCCATATGTAACAATTTTTTCTTTCTTGTGGGAAACAGATGGGATTAACAGACTGTCACATTGTCTGCTGAAATGAAGCATGGTTCCCCTCTTTCCATAGATAGACTGCCTGTCTGAAGCAAGCACATAATATCTCAAATTTATACTTAAAAAACCCCTCTTTGTTTAGAAATCATTCTTCTTTGCTTTTATGTCTTTGTAAAGCAATAGGGAGAGAGAAACCTGCTCTTAAAAGGGACAAGAGGCATGGCGAGATGTCATCAGTGCTAACAATTTTTGCAGGGAGCAAAGTCATAAGTAATGGAGAGATTAGAATACCTCCTTGCCTATTCCTTTAGGGAAGGTCAATCGATTATTTCCTAGAGGTTTGATGGTGGAAAGCAGGCCAACCTTGTTTCTACCCTCATCACCAGGTAAACCACACCAGCTCTGGAGTCCTGGACTGACTAGACAGTTGAGGAAATCTACCTTCAGTAGAAAACTACTAAGAGTGCATTCAGTACATAGTTAGTTAATAAATAAATGATAGCAATCCTTCTCTAATTATATCCATTCAAATTAGCATCTTTGGTCATTAGCCACTCAACCAGTTACAAATCCCCTTTATTTTATCAACTTCCTTCAACATTCCTTCATGTTGTTTTAAGAATATTATTAAATATTTATCTTGTTAAGGTCAAGGAATGCCTATTGCATTTTTATTGGCTATAATCGTATGCGTATTTCAAAGAGAAATCAAATTACTTTGGCCTAAATAGTCAGTGAGGCCACGATGACTCCTTTTGGTTAAGAATTTCCTTTCACTATGGTTAAAAGTAATTTTAATAACCTGTATGAAAATCAGTAATTACTAATGTTTGGTAGAACTTTTAGGACTGCACTTATTTGTTTCACACTTCCAGGGTCTCTCCACTCTTGATAAATCCTTATGGACAGAATATTAACTGAAGTTCCCTGATGCGTTTGTAAATTTGCTCGGGGATCATCTATGCAGTTCATTTGAAGAGACTTGGACTTTAGAGGACCTACCTACTTGCAGTCTGTTGTAGGCCTCACCTGCTGCTTATCAGGGTTTGGTTTACTTTCTTCAGAAAAAAAACCTTTACTGAGAAAAAGAAAATAAATTAAATATTATTTTTTTTCTTTTTGTAATACAGCAATATTTTGCCACTGGCCCAAAGCAGTAAGCTTATCTATCGAAATGTAATTTAAAATGCCTTTTTATGTGTCATGGCAAATCTATTGCTATAGACCTCTTTGTAGCTGTGACCTCTCTCATGATTACGATATCTGGTCATAGTCCTCTTTGGAATTAGTGAGGATTTGAGGAGGTGGCATTTCAGTCCTTCACATAAGACTCTTACATGAGCTGTTTCCTTTCAGCCTGTTTTTATTGTGGATTTATTTCCAGGAGAAACTTGCTGCATTTTTTTTTCTTTTTGAAGACTCTGAGAGAAGGTAATTTATAAGATGAGCTCATTTTTCTTCCTGACCCACACAGCTGTGAAAATCACTATGATAGACTGGACTTTATGTGTATATGTATATGTGTGTATGATATATTAAGGGAGTCATTTAATTTGGTGTTTAGTCAATTTGTATACAAATGTATATATACATATTTAATATATGTATTAATATGTATATTTAGATATACATATCAAGATGTTAAAATGAAGTGTGAAATTACCGTGCAGAACTTTCAAGAAAGAAGCTGGGGGAAACTGGTTAAATGACTTTATACTTCTCATTTACAGTGATGGTATAAAAAGGCCAGGCATTGCAAATTAGGGGAGGAATCTTGAAGGTTGCTTTGGAGTGAGTAGTCCTATATAGCTCGCCTTCTTTCTTTTAGTGGAGGGGTGAAAGGATACCTGCTTAGAGAATTGGACTTATAGAGGACCACCTGGAGAATATGATATGTGACCCATCCCCCTTATTCCCCCAAACACACACAGCTTTGGGTGACACAGTGAACTTCTGTCTGAGTCACCTTCAAGAATTCCAGAGCTTAAGACTTGGCTGGGCTGGTCCATAGCAGCAGAGTATAGGCTTGTATTTTGGTAATAATGGAGCTCTCAGAGCTTATCAAGGGAAAGGAAAAGATGTAGCTATGTGGGAGGCAAGGCCACAAGAGGAAGTCTTAGATTCTGTCCAAGACACTAACTGGAGGGGAGATGGGACCTCAGCTGAAGGAAGCTGCCAGCGGCCTTCTAATGCTCAGTGATCATAGGAGAAGTCACGACTAGCTGAAATAGTGACAAAATTGCCCATGTCATGGGAATGCAGGTGGAAAGTCTCCAGCCATGGGAAGTCTTTATGGAACTCAGGACAGTGCCATGAAAGAAAGAGACAACTCTGAACACCAGTAAAACCCAGAAAGAAACAAGACCATCCAGAGGAGTCAAGGATGAGGAGGAGCTTCTTAGGTGTAGAGAAGGTGAAGAAACAGACTAAATCCCACTTCCGTATTTGTAGGTGCTCTTCCTGCAATAGGCCTACAGTGGGGGACAAGGTAACACGTCAACCTCAAATGAACTAGAGAGTTTTGATTGACGCATTGGAATGGACAGCTGAATTATAGAAATCAAGCCTATGATTTGCAACTTAGTGAGACTGTAGTACTTTCAATTGCTTTCAAGTGACCATACTGTTATGGGGTGGATTTTCATCCAGCCTGGGAAGAACTAGGCCAGTGAACAGGCTTATAAGAACAGTTGTCAAAAAAATAAACTACTTTATGATTGCTGTCTCTGTGAGTCAAACAGGAAAACCACTAGGACAGGCTGCACCGTGTGGATCCTATCAGCTATTTTAAGAAAGTTTGATAATATACCGTATGTTTGATTGTCTCACGCTTTCTCCGAATTACAATTCCTGGCTTTATTACTTCTCTGTGTAGACAAACTGAAGCGATACTTGAGTCCTTTACCTTTTAGTGAAGCCCTTCATCCAGTGACCATTATTTCCTTTTGTCGTCTATTTGTCCTCTATCCATTTCTTCCAATTATCCACTTGTGATGTGAATGGTGACTGATTTTTTAAAAACTTTATAATCATTACTTAAGCTTCCATTATACACTTAAATTGTCTTACCTTGAATTAACATATTCAACTGCTCTCCAAAGAAAGACATGCTTTTTATTTAGCATTTTTACTTAGAAATCAATGTCTCTGCTTTTTGTGGTCTGCCTGATTTAACACTATATTGGGTTTATTTAGCGGTTAGACATGGGTGTGGCAGAAGGGAAAGTGTTAGGCATATGAGACCTATATTCTGATCCTGATTTTCCACATCCAAACTTGTGATTCCATTGCTGACTATGCCTTTTATGACCACCTCATTCCTCCTTATGACCTGTCAAAAAAAGAGATGGTAGGTGGTTTATTTATTTGAGACATTCAGAGAGTTTTGTTTTGCGTTGTCTTTTGCTGAAGAAGATTAGCCCTGTGCTAACATCCGTTGCCAATCTTCCTCTTTTTTTGCTTGAGGAAGATTAACCCTAAGCTAACATCTGTGCCAGTCTTCCTCTATTTCCTATGTGGGTTGCCACCACAGCATGGCTGATGAGAGGTGTAGGTCCGCACCAGGGATATGAACCCCTGAGCCTGGGCCACCAAAGTGGAGAGTGCTGAACTTAATCACTAGGCCATGGGGCAAGCCCCTTTAAAGGCAAAGTAGAAGACTGAGGAGCATCATCAGAAACTCATGCTTTATGAAAAAATGGCAGTTCTTGTAATCCGGCAGTTCTTAAGGGTAGTCAAGGGTTTGTGAGGTCAAAGTTATTTTCACAAGGATACTAAAATGTTGTTGCTTCTGTGCTCTCATTCTCTCATTAGTGCACAGTAGTGATTTCCAAAGGCTGGATGCCATTGATGATACCATCATACAAACGGTTAACGGAATGTGTGCTTGTGTTCTTCTGTTTTTAGAGGCGCACTTAAAGTTTTTAGTTTGGTAAATTTTGATAGATGTTATCCACACAAACAACAGCTCTTTGGGGATCCTTAGACAGTTTTAAGGGCGTAAAGAGGTCCTGAGAACAAAGAGTTTGAGAACCTCTATTCTAAACCGTTTTTTAAATATTTAATATACAAGTGATTATAAAATAAAAAGCATAGAGTAAAACTGGTCTAAATGAATATATATATATAGACATATATATACATATATGAACATATATGTATATATATAATGGTTAGGGTCCTAAATGTATGTATATAATGGTTAGAGTCCTTAGAAATCCTGAGGAGGGCCCATATTGTTTTTGTTATCTTATATAATTTGCTATGAAAAAAGCATTTAGAAAATCTTAATTTCCATGATAATCATTTAACCAAAAAGGTCAGAGCCAGACTCTTGATGATTCAGTGTTCTGACATAAATATTTTTGAAGAATCATTGTTTTGTATATTAGGCTAATTGGATATAGATTTACTTTTAAATTGTGTAGTCCAGAGGAAGCAAATGAAAGGTGTAATTATTGAATGTATAATGTGACTCATCAGTCATATAAGATAAACTCATTTTTTCTAGTTACTATGAGAATAATTATTGGTAGGTATTACTACTCATTTTTCTTTATCATGTAAACTAAAACGCATTTACAGAGGTTGGAGCTTTCCTGTCTTAATCAGTTGTATAGAAAGCAATCAGGGAACAACAACAAAAAACAACATAAAACAAAAACTAGGAATGTCTAAAAGGTAGATGAAACCTAAACCACCTCGAGGCAAATAACATTTTTTAATTTAAATATTTAAAATTGTATGAAACAACAAAGGAAAACATTCTTTCAAGGTTTGTACATATAGGATAGAAAAATTAAGGATGATTATCCCAGTTGTTGAGAATGATTTGTAAAGAGAAAAATTAAAACCAAAAATAGTCTTCTCGAGTCTTGCACTGCGGAAAATAGGAAGACATCCTAATTAGTGATTGGAGAACCATGAGGCAAGTGGAAATTTAGAGGTGTAATTAAGCATGTTACACCAAGAACTTTCTTGGTATTGATTGAGTTGCACACATTATCATTGACCAAGAGACAAGAAATGAATAAAACATTATTTAGATGACAAAGGACTGTTAATGCCCAGGAGAGGAGCCTTTAAAAAATGGAATGACTTGGGAAGATTGTTCAAGATTACAATTCCTTGAAGACAAAAATATTGATAAAAACAAATTAGAAAGAAAAGATATTCCATCAAATATGAAAAATGAAATAAAAAGGAGAGGAATCTCTGGGAGATTGAAAAAACACTTCTGACACAGAGGAATTAGTGGAAACAGACCTCACAATGAAGCTGTGAGAAGGTGGTATCCACTGGTACTTTTGGATGTATTTATTGCCACTGCTAAAAATTATTTTCCTTTCCATTTGATCTCAAGATCTACAATAGGAAGATTAAAATAATTTAAAATATTGTGATAAACACAATAGCATCAGAAAAAGAAAAGCGTATTTGGTTAGAAAGTCATTAATCTAAAAACATAAATTTTGGAATTTATGAGGTAATGATTAACATAGACAAATGAATGGATCAGTTATGCAAAAGATACCCTACACCCATTTCCGTCATTATTTACTTATCTTTCCTTATTGTTTGGCTTCAGTAAAGTTAATTATTATATCTTTCTTTTGTCTCGTGTCCTGATTTTCTAAGCCTCTGATTTTTCCCTTGTTCCATATCTACTTTATAAAGGAAGAAGAACAAGGAAACTGGCTTTATAAGGGTTCATCGATGTTCTAGGAACTATGATGGGCACTTCATATGATATGATTTAATCTTGACAAAATTCGTGAGGTACGTAGAATTATCTTTATTTTCCAGATGATGAATCATTAGCATGATTTGCCAAAGATTATACAGCTAGTGATTAACCAAGCTCAGTTAGTCTTCTTTCCATTGCACTATAGTGATTTCAGAAGTAACTGGTAATCATAATTATGAACATGGGACACTCTGGAATTTTAAGGAAAGATTAAGTAACATTTAGTGTATAATATTAGTTTAGTTTCAAAACAGTAGAAATTATTCTTTCCTTAACAATCAACCCACTTGATTTTATTTTTTCACTAGTGGTAGAAATAATACAAAATGCTTAAGGGTACACAGGAAGGACATTCCTCCTGCCAGCTGATGGCATCAGCAGGGGCTTTCCAGAAATTTGGTGGGTTTCTCCCTCTGGGAAGGAACTTCAGGCCTACTCTACAGGTCTCAGCTATGGGGGAAATACTCATTTTCCTTGTGTTGCAGAGTCTCTGCTTAGAGATATGTTGCTTTCCAGCTTTCCCCAGGCTGCTGGTTCCATAGATCGCTGGAGTTCACTCACTGATGCCCAGCACTGAGAATTCTTTTACAGAAATAGTACAGCTCCTGAAGATCTGCCTTCTTTGACTGTTCAAATATACCAATACTTCTTAGCCCTCAGTACACAGGCAAATTTTGTTAAAAAAGTTTTTGTTCCAAGAGGAATTGTTAAACGGTGTATCTGTATCACAATTATTTTAAACAGTGGAGTTTGCATGAGACATCTTTGCTATGATGATTTGCATATAGTGAGCAGTTAGTGCTTTATAATTGAATAAAAAACAATTCCATTCAAAGCTGTTAATGGGTTGGCATTCAAGGCAAAGAGAACAGCAAACCTGGTGTACAGTAGAATTAGCTTTAAAATATGCAGATTTCCAGCCTTCCCGCAAGGTAAGATGAATAAAAATCTCCAGTGTTCAGTATAAGAATTCAGTTTTTCAGGGGCTCCCTTCGGCCTTACAATGCAGAGCGTGAGCTGTTTTGAAGAGACCCTGGGAAGAAATTAAAACCCTCCCTCACGGCTGGGACATCGAGGGCAGGAGAGTTGGTGATACGAGGCTGCAAAATTGGGGAGGAACCAGATTGGGGAGAACCTCCTATACAGATTGGTTAGAGTTTATACCGGAGCCAGGGGTCAGTAGAGAGACATTTGACTTGTGCTTTAAAAAGCTTGCTCTCTAGAACGTGGTGAATATACTGACGGGGGCAATAGCAGAGTCAGGGAGCCAGCTAAGAGGTGACTGTGTTGGTCTAGATGAAAGGAATGCTGGTCTCCTTGATGGGTACAGTGCCAGCGGTGTGAGGGATGGGGGTAAATAAAGAGATTCGTGAGATGTTTGAAAGATAGAATTTAATGACTTCATAGATAACATAGATGAGGAAATGGGAAGAATAGGCTCCATTGCCAAATCCTAACGAATAACATAATTTATAATTTATTAATAATTTCAGGACTAAAATTTTACATATTTTAAAAATTAGGATGATACTGTTGGAACTTAATTAGTTCTCCAAATTAGAGAAAGGAAGAATGTACTCTATTTTTAATTATCTAGAAAGATATTCTGCAATAGTATGCTTGCTACAACCAAACTTACTGTGGATAGAACATTACAGACCATTATTTCTAAGCTTCATCTCTCATGTTACAATTTTGGTTTATTTAATTTTCTCCTGTTCTTCTTGTACGCGGAGTGGTTGCTATCCTTGACTTTGGATGTGTCATTTGGGTCACTGTCATGATCCATTCACAGACTACCAATGACTCCAAAGGCTATATTGTGGGAGATACAGATGTTGCCTCAAAACTTCAATTATAAGACTTTAGGGTTATGTCCCAGACAATTCTAAATCCCACTTAACAATTTATTTCGAATGTTGCAGTTTTCTCATTATCGAAAATTTTTATAATCTGGCTTCTTTTTATACAATGTAATATTAAGACAAGAAGTTTTTTAGGCCTTCTTTCTATAAAATTAAGTAAAGTGAATAAAAAGGTAATTCATAAAAGAGGAACTATTCAGTGCTAAAGTGTTTAAAAAATAGCTCAACCTTACAACAAAAGAAATGAAAATTTAGATGACATGATTTTTACACATAATGGTGGAAAGTCATTTAAAAATAATATCTGACTCCTGCAAAAGTGCTATAAAATGGATACACTTTTGATATGAGTAGAAATTGGTTTAAGCTTAATGGAAAGTAATTTGCTAATGTGTATTGAGAGACATTAAAATGATCCTCTGCCTTGACTCAATAATTCCACCTGTCTAGAGAAGTAATCCAGAATGTGGCAAAATATTTAATAACATATTTGTGTTAGTAATAAAAGCAAGAATCTGGAATAGTCAAAATGTCCAACAATTGGAAAATATTTAATATCAAAAATTGAAAATGCAGAATATCAAACTGTGGAATATGAGTTAAGATATTCAAACAAATTAATATAAAGAAGGAGTAGTAAGACTGATTATTTTGGGGTCAAAATATATGTTTTTTCCTTTCTTGTCTGTACCTTTCTGTGTGTTCCAAGTTTGGCAATAAACACATGCTAATTTTATTTATTTTTGCTAATTTTATTTCTAAACATGCATGTTTTCATAAAATAGTTAAGTCATACAATTTTGGATTTTGAGGGAAAGTTTCCAATCACCATATCTATATTTTTGATAATTAAAATAGGTTTCAGTCTTTATCTAATGATTGACAGCTTTTTATTTTTAAAACTTTATCAAATTGAATGAGCCTGATAATTTCAGTTGTCTTGCTCAACATGCATTCTAACTCTCTCCCTTTCTAATTTTTATATTACAGAGGATTGAAGACTAACAGTACACTCCCAGATTCTCTTGCAGCTATGGTACATGTGTGTGACCTAGTTTCCTCCATGAGATGCACCTGCTGAGATGTGGAAGAGGAAGCGGTGCCTTGAACAGTGAGGTGGGGTTCTGTGGCAAACCTGGTGGCAGAGACATCTGGCTTGTCTGAATCTGCTCTGGTGGCACTTTAGACATCCAGCCTCAGCATCTTGGGTACTGAGCCATGAGCAGAGAAGGCAGCAGTGTTTTCACTAGAAGAGCCCTGTGCTATTGAAGTGGCATTTTTCATGGCACTCCTGAAGAGTCTTAGTCATCTTCTAATATTTAAAAATAAATCTCTTTTGGGGCCGGCCCAGTGGTGCAGTGGTTAAGTGCATACGTTCCACTTCTCGGCGGCCCAGGGTTCACCAGTTCAGATCCTGGGTGAGGACATGGCACCACTTGGCACTCCATGCTGTGGTAGGCATCCCATATAAAGTAGAGGAAGATGGGCATGGATGTTAGCTCAGGACCAGGCCTCCTCACCAAAAAGAGGAGGACTGGCAGTAGTTAGCTCAGGGCTAATCTTCCTCAAACAAAACAAAACAAATAAATCTCTTTCTTAAAAATAGCTAGACAAGTATCTTACTGCTTTCAACAAAGATCTGATGCAATACTTAATCAGGATCATGCTGGCAAATATTCCCATTGGTCTGCTAGACCACTGTAGAGGACACTTGTTTCCTACCACAGCAAACGACATTTCTCTGGCAGTTTCCCACAACTTCCTTAGCTTTATTTATTCATCTTCTTTTCCTACTACTCACTCCATTCACCCTCTGTGCAGACTTTGTGTTTTCTCTTTGCTCCCTGTTTGCTGAGCATTCACTTTGTATTCTATTCTCTGAGCCCTTTTTCATGTTGGCACTGACCTGGAATACCCTTGCTTCTGCCCTCCTTATTCCAATCACCTGTCAAGGTTCAGCTATAAACTTACCCTTCTCCACGGAAACCTTCCTGACTTCACCAAGTCTCACTGATTATCCAGCATCTGAATGTTTTCAGCCCCTTATTCAGCCAAAATGTTTAGTCCTTAATGTTGACTAGTTTTGTATTACCGGCTAATTATTGAGTGTGGCTACTCTCTAATCTCTCTTGGAGCATTCTATTTCTACAGTGCTCTCTATTAGAGTTCTAACACACACCAAGGGCAGTGCCAGGCCCTCCTCAATAAACAAACTATTATCATAAACGTCAATGATTCACTCGTTTACTTAAAGAATATTCCAGGAGAAATTATGTTAACCAGAAGATTTGGAGACTGCTGTGTGTCTGGTTAATTAAATTTCAGATTAGCTGAGAGGTACGTGAGAAGCCTTTTTGTAACTTTAATTGTGAAAAGTCGTCTAAAATGCGTTTGCTCCCTTTCCTGACTAAGGAAGCACATGAGAGTTGTGCACTGTTCTGGGCTCTACTCAGGTGTCTTCTGTGCAGTGAAGCCTTCTGCTGTGTCTGCAACTGGAAGTGATTTCACTCTTTGAGTTCTCATAGTACTTTATGATCGTCATATGAATATTGTTGTCTTCGTTTTCTTTTTGTGGTATAATAGGCACATTGAAACTACCACTCAATTATAAATTATCTTGATGCAGACATGGCTTCTTCTCCTTTTTGAACTTTTATATTCCTCACTGAGCCTGGCGTAGTGTCATGAAGAAAGGAGGAATTAAATGTTAGCTAAATAAGTTGAGAATCAAAAAATACAAAAAGTCATCATTTTGAATATCAAAATCAGAGATGTTTTTTAGAGGGTGTAGAATTGGAGGTTAAATTTATAATGTCACCAAGACAACTAAGCAAGAAGTTCTATTTTACATTAAAATTTCATTATGAGCTAATTTTTAAATTATTTGATGTTCTTTCTTAGAAAAATGAGCTAAATTAAATCCATTTAATTGAGTGTTTTTATTTTTCCTGACTGATTGATATATTCATGACATTATTTATAAATTTTCCTCCATGACAAAAAATCATTATTATTTTAACTTCTAATATTTTGTCACTGTTAATTCCTAGTTTGAGCTCTCTTAAAATTATTCACAGCTGTACTCTATATCTTTGAAGATGATTTATAATATTTTTTTCTCAAATCTTAAAACCTTTGTATCCTGGGCTTGATTTTTTTTGAAAAAAGCATAAGCTTTAGCTGAAAGATGTGTTTTCTAGACGAACTATCATCTAGCTTTCTTTAATATTAAAAATATTACATATGAAATGTTGTGAACTTGAAGCAATATATTATATACTTCTTGGGGGGATGGTTTCATACTCCTCGCTCTCCTTTCCAGGACACCAGGAAATATTTGGTGTGATAACATGATGAAAAATAAACAGACATGGAAGAACCACAAGCAGATGAGTGAAGAGCTGTGTTACCAATGGACACATACAGTAAGGAAAAATGACTAACAATAGGAAGATTGTGCCCCTTCCTGGCAGCACGTGAAATGGCAATAATAGCTGTCCTTCATATCACAAAGTTGTGATTATAAAATAAGAAATGTGAAATACTTGAAAATGTTAAGGTACCATAAGAAGAAAGCAATTTGACATTGAAAATCTTACTTTTCAAAATGTTTTCACAGATGCCAGCATATTTAAGTCATACGATGATGCTATGAGGTCGCTAGGGTAAGTTTTATATTTTCCATTTCATGGATATGGTACAAGTTCAATGGCTCATCCAAGTTTTCTTGGAAATAGCAATCTGAAGAATAAAAAAAGTATTTTTAACTCCTTACTTAATTCTCTTTCCCCTATATTACACAGTCTACCTTTTTCCTGTTAGTAATAACTCTATTAGTAATAAATATAAATAGTTCAAACCACTTCAGCTATAACCACATCCTGGCCCCAGCTCATAATAGAGTAAGTAGAATAGAAAGTTCAGGGTAGCAGAGGTGGGGACGTACAACCTCTAGGGAGTGGTATACTGGCTCTCTGGAAAACAAAGCACCTCCATTGGTAGTGCGTGCCGCACGATTGACGTTTGCACAAACAGAGAAATATGTTT
The DNA here is from genome assembly GCF_021613505.1 of Equus quagga. Classification (NCBI taxonomy): domain Eukaryota; kingdom Metazoa; phylum Chordata; class Mammalia; order Perissodactyla; family Equidae; genus Equus; species Equus quagga. Next base: position 57,632,501 of record NC_060269.1, on the reverse strand, counting down.
GACTTTGGAGGGTATAAAAGGTCCTGCCCTTGGGCAGATACACAGACATAGGCGCCTATAAGTAAATAGATATCTTTTAGGAAGGAAGCAGCTCGGGGATCTCACTAGAATCACCCGTACTCTTGATGGGAAGAAAGTTCACCACCTAGATCCAAGCAGTGCACCAATCATCCATTAGAAAGAGCCCGTTACACAGGAAAATGCGAGGGAGAGAGCTCTGCACACTGTGGAGCAGTGGTGCCAGAGGGCTGAGACATAGACCTAAGGGATAAAGAGCCCTCCTACTAGAAGTGTATTTTCTCCTGCATTTTTACTGACATAGAATTGACAAAGAAAAATGTATATATTTAAAGTATGCAATGTGATATGATAACTACAATCAAGTTAACATCCATATCTCACATATATATTTTTTTTGGTAAGAACACTTACGATCTACTCCCTTAGCAAATTTCAAATATTATTTGAACAATAATATTAACTATAGTCACCATGCTGTACATTAGATACTCAGAACTTATTCATCTTATAACTGAAATTTTGTACATTTTGATAAACACATCTCCCCAATTGCCCTACCTCCAAGGCCCTTTTTAGATTCTGCTCTGTGTTCCTATGAATTTGACTTTTTTTTTAGCTTTCATATATAAGTGATATCTTATAGTATTTGTCTTTCTCTGTCTGGCTTATTGCAGTTAGCAAAATGCCCTCCAGTTTCATCCATGTGGTTGTAAATGATAGGATTTCCTTCTCTTTTACGGCTGAATAATATTTCATTCTATATATACCACACATTCTTCATCCATTCATCTGTCAATGGACACTTATACTGTTTCCATACCTTGGCTAATGTGAGTAATGCTGCAGTGAACATAGGAGAGCAGATACCTCTTTGAGATACTGATTTTGTTTCCTTCAGATATATATCCAAAAATGGGCAGTTCTATTTTTAATTTTTTGGGAAGTCTCCATGCTGTTTTCCATAATGTTTATACCAATTTACATTCTCACCAACAGTGTGCAAAGATTACTTTTTATCCATGTCTTCTCCAACACTTCTTATCTCTCATCTTTTTGATGAAAGCCTTAGTAACAGATGCGAGGTGACATCTCACAGTCGTGCATTTTAATTTAGAATAATGTATCTGCTGAAGAATTAGATAATCTCTCTATAAACGTTATGGGCAAGATATTTAGAAAAGGGGGATTTATGGGTTGTCCAGAGGGTGAACTTCCAATTCTTTGAGAGGAGGACCAAGCCACACAAATGGTGTGATGTCCTCTACTTCTCAAGAAGACAACTTGAGCTTTTGTAGTGCAGGGTGAGGGGTGTAATGATGAATCTCATGGGTTTTTTATTACAGGTGCAGTCTTTCCAGGCAGCACCACTGCTTGTTATACACACTACCTCGCTGGTAGAGTGAGATAAGACCTACTTCTCAAGGTCATTGTGAGGATAATGTTTCGTGTGAAATGCAGCATAGAGTCTCTCACAATTAAGAGCACAGTACATCATTCATACTAAGTCTGAAAATTCTAACAAGAAATTCTAAGAGACATTTCTTTTCTAAATGATGGCACATGTTGAAAATCAATTCTTTTTTAATATTCCCAATTTACTTCCATGGTTTCTGGGAATTATAGAAAGGAAACTATTGCCAAATTCATTAAAACAAAAACTTTTCAAACTTGGGTAAAATAACAGAATCACATCTGCTACCCAGTTGTTAATAATTCACCACAAATCTAAACTTATTAGTTATTCCTTAGGTAGTTTGCCATATGCATTATTTATGGGGTCTTCCCCCTTCGGTGAACTACAGCTGTCCTATTAATTTTTAACCAGATTGTGAAATTTTGTGAGTAATTTTTAAAACCAGGTGAATAAAAGGAGAAAGATCTCTAGGAAACGGTATTACAATGTATTGCATCTCTAGGAACATATTTACCATTCACTGTAAATGTCAAATATCAAAATGATTTTAAGGAGGATAGTTAGGACATGCCATAAATCCAGTTTCTCTAAGTAAACTTAGAGCTTATTTATACCTGTAAAATCCCACATTTTCTGTCTTTAAAAGCAGCAGCCAGGAATTGAATATTTATGATCCCAACATTGCCCCACACTTTTTGTTTTCCTCGGGGCTTTTACCCAGACTGAAGGAGAAAATGGGAACCGACATTCTCTGCAATCTGCCAAGTGCTAAAACTGTTTTCCCCAAAATGCAGTCAAGAATTATCTTAGCATTAAAATGCATAAATTGGAGGCATCATGAAAGGAAAAGTTTAGTAGCTTCAAGGAATTATGAACAGAGCTGACTCCATTCACTCGCTCTTCCCAGAAAGCACCTGCTCACGCTCACACATAGAGTACCTCGGTATCAAATACATTGCAGACGGAAATTTCGGGTACATGTTCTCAGGAGCTGAGATTCTGTGTATTATTCTGTGGTAGTTTTTTTGTTTTTTTTGTAGACTGAAAGCAAAAATCTATGAAATACAGATCCTTGCAAAGAAGTTTCATCAGATTCTATCTGACTTGGTAGGAAAAAAGATTACATTTATACATTGAGTTAGAAGCAACAAAACTGGCTTTAAGTACAGGGTTTGTTGTTTGTTTACGGTTTCAAGACCTTGGATTGGTCATCAGACTTCTCAGAGCCTTAGCCCTTTACCTGGAAAGTGAGGATTGATGGCACCTGCCCCACAGAGTTATAAGAACCAGACAATAATGTGACAATATGAAGTTCTTATAAGGAATTTTATATTATTGTGTTTTTTATGTGTGTGAGCCTGAATTTGAAACAAAACACAAAAGAACATTATTTTGACCACGGAAGAGTGAGGCCCAGAAACAAACAACATAGAGAGGATTTGAAGTATGTTGAAAACATGTATATGATTGGATCCTTTGAAGAAAAAACATCCTAGAGGACATGGAAACTGGCAGCACAGCACAAAGCAATGGGTCCTATTCCTATTTTTAGGAATAGGAATGATTCAGTCACCCAATACTTTGATACACAAGGTTTTGATAAAGTTAAAAAGGAAATAAATGTTTATAGTGTTTACCTCTAGTTTTGTCAAGTTTCCTCTATGGAAATTTGCTTGTACATACCGTTTTATTAAAATAATCATCTAGGTAAATTGCATTTTTGCCTTTTCATCTAACAAATATGTTGCCAGAATGTCATCTTTGTGTGTAAATTCCCTTGGAGAAAAACATAGTATCGCAGAACAGAGCTCCTGAGTAGACCAGAGCAATGCTTCTCACACTTAATGTGCATTTGTGTATATGAATCACCTGGGGACGTAGTTACAATGAAGATTCTGATTTAGTGTATCTGGGGTGAGACCTGAGGCTCTACTTAGGTGATGCTGATGTTGCAAGACCATATTGTAGTAGGGAGGGTACAGAGGATTGTACAGAGGATGGATCCCTATGGCCCATCCATCCTAGTGGGAGAGAAAGCAGGTGGTGTACTGCAGAGGCTGGAAGGCTGGTGGCTTTGGCAATCGACACATGAGAACACAGGCCTGATGAACTTAAGCCCCGACAGTTGGCTTTTCTTTTTGTAACGTAAGTGCCTGACTTAAACTTTGATTGCAGAGGCATCCACTTCAAACAGGGCTATCTGGAATAAATACACTGCCAGCCACATGACTAGATAAAGAGCCAGGCCAATCCCTCCACCCCCATGCTCCTTTGTTTTAGAGATCTTGGTTGATTTAGACAACTGACCATTTGGGCTACTGTTTTGTTTTTTTTTTCTCCTCTTCCTGCACTTTAAATTCCTGCTATTATGTTTTAAATTCACCAATAAAGACTGAGCCTGTGAAACCCTAGGCCCCCACCCTGGACCTCAATAAAAGCAGAACCCCAGGCCTGTGCTTTCTCTCCCCTTCTCTCTACCTGTAACCTTGCTCTGTGACCCCACATGTGCTGTGTAATTTTCAGGTCCTGTAAGTAATAAATCCTTATTTTTTCAAACTTTCTTGATGGTTATTGCTGAAGGGCATCTTGCAGTCATAATAAAAACCACAAGGACCGGTCCAATCACAAGATTGATTATTGATAGGCTGAGATCCACACAAGAGAATTGACCTAGTTGGCAGGTTTGCATGATTGCCCTTGCAGTTAATCAAGGGAAATGCCCTTTACTTCCAACGTGCTTACTAACCACCTAACTCAGGTGGGCAACACCACGTGGGATAGGAGAGCCACTTGCTGAGGGTCTGTCACTCTGCTTATGCTTTAGCATAATGACTCTGTCATGGGTTGCCTGTGGTATCCAACCCAAAAGGTCACAGCTGCTATAATAATCCAACGGTATCCCTAGAGCAGCATGATCAAGGCTATATGGTCTAACAAGATGGTTAGACTATGAATTATAAAGGCCTCAATGATGACTAATGTACATAAAGGTCCTCTATGCCTCAAGGCCAAGGAGAGCTTAAGAGGGTTGATTGGATCACAAGGCTGTTGTCACTACCCAAGGAGAGGCTCTGGGCTGAAGGTTGAGGAAAAGATTCTTGTAGGTGAGGAAGATGGGAGACATCCACCTGAGACCACTGAGTCGCCAAGCCTGGACTGCATGTTCTAACCCAGAAGAGTGAAATAGCCTTGCAACCAGAAACCAATGGCACCACCAGAGGGAAAATAAAACAGAGGCCTACAATCATGGTGTCACCATCTCACTCACTACTGTCATTCTTTGTCCCCTGACCCAATGGAATATTATGGGTCTAATCTCTGGCATGATGTTGCTAAAGTTAACAGACAAATATAAATGTCCTGAACATCTGGTGTCAGTACTTCCTAAGAACCCTAAGGAGGTACACAAGCTTCTTTATAAATGCAAAACCCCAAGGACTTCCTGGGTGTTGCTCAATGCCATGGCATACCAACATGCCAAGATTCTGGTATTACTTTCCAGAGACCTAAGGGCATTTCCCAAAGACCCTGTGTGTATCACACTAGTGGAGGCAGACTCCAATCCCAGAGAGGTCTCTTGGGACACCCAGGAAAGGAAAATGGCCACCTATGAAGAGGGCTCACAGTGACATTATCCAAAATTTTCCAGTAAGATTAAGGTAACAGGAGAAAAAACAAGAAGTAGAAACTGAGATTAAAAAACCATATCTTAATTGAAATTCAGACCTTTTTTAAAGATTTTATGCAGTAAGAAAGAGAGTGGGGAACTAATCGGCTATTGCATGTTTTTTGTTTGTTTGTTTAGAATGGGCTCTGAATTGTTACTCACAGTTGCCAAAATGCATCAACTGAAAAATATCTCTATATCCATATCTAATATATCTAAAATCCATAATGTTCTTAAACATTCATCTGGGCTATATACTCATTTCCTTAGAGATACCACACATTCTGAGTCTCCTCAGCTTTCCCCTGAACAGGACAGAATGAAGAAACATGCTTCCTGAGGCTTCCCTGCTGCCGAGGGAATTGCTGACAGGGTTATGGAGGCCTCTAATGAGGAGGAAGGGGGAAAAGAAAAGGCGAAGGCCCCCAGAGCCACGGATGTTTGCATAAGGGCCCTTCCTCTCTTCACTTGGATATTTATGACCTGGTGCTGTGCCCATCCTTCCATCACAGTCATCACTGCTAAGGCTCATTATGAAAGGAATGGAAAACATTAGGATGAGGCCAATCTCCTGATGCCCAGTATTGGTATGGCTCAATGGACTTATCATTTCCATGACCATAATGACCCAAGTGACCCCCTCATCATTTCTAACTCCGAAGAGGCCCCATCAGACCCTGAGTCCACAGAATTATTTATACAGGGCGATCCCGCTAATTACAGGGCTGTGCTATTTACATTCTGTTGGGACTGCCAAGACCGTATAAAAGGCACTAAAACCCCTAGGAGAAAACTTACATTCTTTCTCCGTCCCTTGCAAATATAAATCTTACTGTGTCTTGATATGTAAACACCCCGGGGGGTAACTAAATCTCTTCCCACAATCACCTGAGACTGAAGGAATACAAAGGAGGAAAGAGGCCTTTTAAAATACAAACTGCTGTAAAAGCTTTCTTGTCCCAAATTTAGTTTACAGCCTTTTAAAGACTTCTTGTCAAGGACAGATACACATTTTAAAATCTTCTCCATAAATATTACTAAAAAGCTTTAGTCATTGGAGTGGGTAACCTTAACTTGGTCTGTCTGCCAATTTGAATTCAACTGTTATTTATAAATTAGTGAACTTGGTATTGTTGTAGCTGATTCATGGCTCAAATTTTGGAATGGACGCTACAGGCTATCGGATCTCTGTATCTGCCTGCATGTTTATTTATGTCTATGGATATATGTTAGGTACATGCAATTTTTTTCTTCTCTACCTCCAGATGATATTGACAAAATTAATTTGTAAAAAAGTTCTATTTAATTGGCTTAAAAATAAGTACTCATGAATTAAGGATTCCTAAAACTCAGAAGTATAGAAACTAACCCAAATGTTTTTCAAGTTCATGTGATCTAGGATAATCTTTGGTAATGACAAATAAAAATGGCAAGTAATAGTATATATTGGAGTATATGAGGAAGCCCTTTGGTGTAAACATAATTTGGCCCGACCAAGGTCATTGAGCACGCATTGTATGTCTGCTTTAGATATTCCCTATGGCACGAACAGAGGCCCTTGAGATAAAGGTGCAGCTTCCCTCCGACTCCCAACCTTAGCATTTCCTTAAGGATTAAGTTTCTTTCCTTAGGCTAGGAACTGATTGCTGCGCTCACCTGTGACCACCCAGCTCGAGACAATAGGCTTGCCTCCTGCTACGCCCTCTGAGATAGCAGACCCACTACCTGCTGTGTCCATCAAGCGCTGTGCCAACAGGGCAATCTTGTGACTATTGTGGGAGGGACATTTCAATCATATGTGAAACATCCTGTTTGGGGGTATATAACCACTCTGTACACCTCACTTCTTTGGTGCCCTTTCTTCCTTCGGGGAGAAAGGCCCCGGCCATTGTCCTCAGATTTCAGCTCAAAATAAACTCTCCCAAATTTTCATTTATAGATTGGTTATGGATTATTTTCATCGACAGTAAATAAAAGCTAGTTTGTTTGGTTTAATTAAAATAGGTATGTCTTTAGAGTTATCAGCATTAAATGTAATGCAGATAAATGACTTTGATTCTAACTGGATTTACTAGTCAAATTCATGTTATCTCTATTACAAAATTTGTAAGCAAGAAAAGTAGCTTGAGATGATGGCTGACTTTGTCTCCTGTCTAATGAAATTTTCATGGGTACTTTAAACATCATTGTTGGGAGCAAGTGATTTAGACAGATGTAAGTGGGTTAAGAGTTTTTAGGAGAAACTTTCAGCAATAATTATGTGTTATGGTATGTCTACTTAAAAATGGTTTCCTAAATATTTGGTAACTTCCACCTTAGAATTTAAGTTAAATGGTGGGAATTCATTGAATGTCTAGATCATTAGATCATTTCCAAATAAGATAAAATACTGAAACATTAATTGGTAAACAAGTCTAAGTTTACTTACTTTTGATTTCTTATTACAGAGAAACTAAAGAGATTTGAGTCTACTAGTAAACAAGTCTTGTGCCACGTTAAAAAATTGTACTATTAGGAAATGTATTTTTTAGAAATTATGAAATGTACTCATAAATTTGCCAATGTAAAGAATTCTGATGTAACAGATGGTTCACAATTGCTTACTTCTAAGTTTTCTCTAGAAATTAAGGTTTGTAAGGGTTAAGAATTCTAATTAACATGTATAATTAAAGCTACTAGAAATAACAGGGGAAACATCTCTGTATTCAAGGAAAGTAGGATATGATTTTGGATAAGAAAGATAGGAGATGGGGCCGGCCCGGTGGTGCAGTGGTTAAGTTTGCATGTTCCACTTCTCGGCGGCCTGGGGTTTGCTGGTTCAGATCCCAGGTGCAGACATGGCACTGCTTGGTAAAAGCCATGCTGTGGTAGGAGACCCACATATAAAGTAGAGGAAGATGGGCATGGATGTTAGCTCAGGGCCAGTCTTCCTCAGCAAAAAGAAGAGGATTGGCAGTAGTTAGCTCAGGGGTAATCTTCCTTAAAAAAAGAGGAAGATGAAAGGTATGGAGATGCATTTTTGTTAAGGGAAAAGAAAATAAATTCATCCTAAAGTAAAGCTTGTTATTTCAGAATGGGAAAGAGCAGAATAAAGGGACAAAATGGTATAGAAAGTTTGGAAGAGAGAAAGAGAAAGAGAGAATTTTACCTTGTGTGGTCAAGTTGGCTAAAATTGAATTGTTGTAAGGGATTCTTTTTAAAAAGTAAGCCTTAATATCAGTAGTATACTTAAGTAATTTCCTTTCATTTGTTAAAAAAACAAAGTGTTCTTGGAGCATTGGTCTGCTGCTGATAAAGAGGCTGTGAAAGGTTTTTCTTCATCTTTTAAGTAATCTGGCTAGAAAGCAAAGATTTTGTGTTTTATCAAAATAATTTCCTGTGCTTCAAGTTAACTTAATCAGGTCTTTGATTACTTAAGAAAACTGAGTCTTCTCAATAATAGAACTTTGTAAGCTTCAGTATTCTCCTTTAAAATCTTTTGTTACTTTGGTTAAGTAGATAATTAAGTATTGTTTCATAAGGATCTGTGATCCTATTTAGTCAAGTGTCCAAAGCCTTTTGATGTTTTTGATAGACTTTCCAAAATCAAATTCTAGATGAAGGTTTTTTTGCCCTGGAAGTAACTTTGGGATTTTCCAGAGGGTTCCTGGAACATCTCAATGATTCATTCTCTCTCCCTCTAAAAAGAGAGACATTAAACTAATTAGGCTTATTTTATATGTTAAATTACATGGGAAGCATTGTCAAATAAGAAATTATTCTAAATCTTCTTAATGGATATCCTCATATGGTTACATGTTATTAATATGTGTTCCAGAAATTATATGACATTCCTAAAATCTGGTATGTAATATTATCAGTAATATTTCCAGTTATCATCTTAAAATGTGGTGTGTCACAGAAATGACCAAATTTCCTTGTTAATTGTATTATCGTGAACTCTCATTAGATTTTTAACCATGGGCATTTTTAAATCTTATGTCATTTTGTCATCTTTTTGTCAAATAGTTATTGTTTTACTCTGATGCTTTTGCAAAAGTGCATCATCTTCAAGGAAATGCATGGAAAGGATTCTGACACGTACAAATTTCTCATAACTTTCAGATGATATCAGTGAACTGGGTAAGAATTTAACTCAAAGGAAAACTGGATTCATAAAACTTCTAACAAAAGATCAAGATCAAGAATTAATTGCATAGGACTGAATAAAGTGATGAGGATGGTTATAATTTTCTATGATTTTTTGTTTGAAACATTGCTGGTTCTCTAATCTTTTCCATATTTAAGAAAACTTTCTCTCTTAAGCTAACTGTGACTTACAGCAATTTAAGAAAGCATATCTTTGTGAACAAAGATGAAACAACTATTTTTTTCTCCATATCTGATCCCTCCAGAATTGAGGAGCTCTCAATGAGTATTCTTATTTTTGTAGCAATATAGTTATTCACAGAAGTTCAATAAGAATCTGTTCTCCTTGTAACAGGATGCAATTGGAAACATTGGTTATATTATCAAGGCTTAGACTTGGATGTCATATTTGAGACAGATATTCATAGACTTAGATATGACTAGACAACTATAATGAACTAAAGTTGACTTTATAGAACCAATAAAGCCCCTTGGAAAAATCAGCCTGTTACCTTGCTTCCAGGGTTCCCGGTAGCCTTATCAGGTGAGTAAGGAAGGTCACTTCCTGGCAGGCCAAGGAACCTCAGCATATTTTGGAGACCTTGAGAAGAGAGGAATTCACCCAAATCTACAGATATTTCAGGCAAAGTGTGATGGTGAGTCCCTGGCTTCACTTCTTAGCCTCCAGAGACTCTTAAAATTTCAATCTGAGACCCTCTATGAAAAGTTCCAGGAAAGCAGACTTGAAAGAGCCTATATCATCAATCACTATTCTTGCTGCACTTATATAAGTAAGCAGGCCAAGTTCAATGAGTCTAGGCTTATTTTGCAAATAAATTACTCTTATTTTGATTATCTTTGATAGAAATGGAAGTGATTGTAGAGACAGAAATTTATGTTTCAATAGTACACTTTTGTGGATATCAGATTCTAGTGCTATTATTAATTGTCCTTGAGGTTTTGTTTTTCACCTGCAAACTGGACTGATCCTAAATTCTTCTGGTTGCCTCCATCTTTGGCTATAACTGTTCAAACTAACATTTCCAGTTTTTCTTCTACCCTGTGACTTGATTGAGAATAACTGAGAACTAAAACTTCCCTTTTCCTGAAGCCATGCAGGCTAAAATTGGACTACTTTGTATAAACTTCAAAGAAATCACTACGATGGCTCATGTATGGACAATCTTCATGCCTATTGCTTTATGGACCTCTCAGAAAGAGAGGCCCAAACTGCAAACCAGGAAAGTCAGCTTGCCACTGTCTGCCCTCACTTTATCTGAAGATCCTTAGTGTCCAACATCTAGAAACCTTCTCAAGACTGCCTTCAGAACTCAGAAACTGGGATTATTGGCATTGCTGATTTAGCTGAGATGGACGTACACAAAAATTAGCATAAAGGAAACCATCTTATAGAAGAAAGCCACCTTGGAACTATAAATGACCCTGACTCACCAGACCCCACCTCCCCTACCTTATTCTCAAAGTGTGCTTTGGAGAAATACTTGGAACTGCAGGTAGGCAAGCGAATTAGCAGCCAGTCAGTAACCAGTAGAGAGAATGATTTATTCACAAAAGATTTATGTCCTCTGCCCAAACTATTGCTTCTTTCCGTGATAAGAGAATAACTAACATTTTCTTAAGATTCCTCAGGAATGTCTCATTCAGCAGAGCTGAAACTTTTGTCTATAGAGAAGCAGCCAATGGTCTGCAGTCATCTAACACCTGGTGCTCTTGAGCTACCCTTCCTTTTCCATGCTTCCTTAGTTACATTCACATGTAAGTATTAGTTTCTTTGGCCTTTGTGTCCCTGAGCTTCACAAGGTAAATAGAAGTTACAAATTGTTGAAAGCCCAGGTGGCCTCATGTTGAAGTTTTGGCTAATTACGGGTCCTTGTAAGAAACTGAAGCTTCCCAGACCCAAACTCCTCCACTTCCTGGTGCTGGAATCTACCATCCATCACAGAGGCAGACAACCAAGGACACCCACCTGCAGATTCCCTTATCTCGCCATACTCCCCATCCATCCCAAAGCAGCCTCACAAGGCCAAACACGGGCTGGTGGGAAGACATCAACCAGCAGGGACATATGCTCCCCCTTCCTACAAACAGCTGCATTCCTAGCAACCTTTAAAAATCCTTGCCTCTCATCTCTCAAGGAGACGAATTTGAGGGCTTACTCCTGTCTCTCGGCTGATGTCACCTGAAATAAACCCTTTTCCTTGCCATAAACCTAGCATTCCAGTTTTTACTTTGGCCCCTCTTGAGTGACAGGTAAAAAAAAGCCTGTGTTTGTGGCTGGTAACAGGATTATACTCTATTTCAATCATTAACTATTGTTTTTCTTTTGTTTCCATAGAAATACCTCATTAAACAATCTGACGCAAATGCTTGTACCACATGGGCCTGACCTTGGGAGTCCACCTGCATCACTGCCTCTTGAAATGAGACACAAACTTTAACCAAATTGACATATTCTCAGGATTAAGAGACTGGTTTGATGGGATATGGAACAATCTGCCAACTCAGAATAGATTCAAACTTACTTACAAGAAATTCCATACCCATTAGTTATCACCCTCTAATCCTCCCATGTCACCCAGGCATAGGCAGTAACTAATATACTTTCTGTCTCTGTAGGTTTGCCTATTCTGGACATTTCATACCAATGGATGGCCCAAGATGTCAAAATATTTCACAGTATTACCCAAATTCTTGAACAGATTCTCAGGGCCATCCTTTGAGATTGCTGACCTATTTTCATGACTGGACTCTTCAAGTTTGGGACAATGGCTATACACTGGATTTCAGACTACTGCCTGTTTAATTATTATATTGTTTGCTGCTATGATTCTATTTAGATGTATACTTTCTGGATTATGACCATGCCCTACCCCTTGACTTTTAGTATATCTGCTACCCAGGCAGCTAATGTCTTTACCATGGACTCTGATGACTTGGTATCATGGGGTGGATTGTAGCATAAGGCCTGAGAGTTGGCTTTTTTTTTTTTGTAATGCAAGTGCCTTACTTAAGCTTTGATTGGCAAGGCATCTACTTCAAAGGGTGCTATTTGAATAAACACATGGCTGGCCACACAACTAGGTGAAGCCCCCAGGTTCCTTTGTTCTAGACATCTTGGTTGATTCAATAATTGACCTTTTGGGCTGCTGGGTTCTTTTTCTATTCCTGCATTTTAAATTCCTGCTCCTATGTTTTAAATTCACCAATAAAGAAGGAGCCTGAGAAACCCTAGCTCCCACCCTTGACCTCAGTAAAAGCAAAACCCCAAGCCCGTGCTCTTTCTCTACCTCTCTCTGACTGTGACCTTGCTCTGTGGCCCAGCTGTGCGGTGTAACTTTTAGGTCGTGTAAGTAATAAACCTTTATTTTTTCAAAATTTCCTCATGGGTATTGCTGAAGGCCATCTTAGAATCGCAATAAAAGCCACGAGGGCCAGTCCAACCACAGTATTGGTTATTGATAGGCTAAGACCTGCAAAAAATATTTATTCATCAAAACTTAATCTCCACAGGTTTACTTTTTAAATAGAGTGGTCTGATTTTGAATATTAATCAAATGTCTCACATGGACTTTGGGTTAGATTACTCTCAAATAACCTTTTTGGTGAAACCTAAGCAAGGATATTATTATGTTTAATATCTAACTCTGACAGATGGCAAGGAGCACATGGAGCCTCAGAGGGGAGAGGCTACCTGTTGACTGTCTACACCTTTGACTGGCCTAGAGACAAGCAGATGGAGAAAATATGATGCCAAAAATAGACTCCCTACCCACCCCGTCTCCCCAATTCCCTTTACTTAAACATGCTATGAAAGCAGCCAGGTCAATTTTTCAAAAAGTTTCCAAGCTAAGTTATAGAAAAGATTAATTACTGTTTAGTTGTAGGCTCAGAAAGAGAATTCACTCTGCCCTAGTATTTTAAAATCTGGAGCAGTTGCGGGTGGAAGATGGGTGGGTGAGAAGCTTATAAAAGAGTTAGTTTGAGAACAGAATGTAGAAGAAAGTGGATGGGAGGAAAGATGTTCAGTCCCTTCTTCACGAAAGGGAACCATTCTGCACAGCACAGCTGAGACTTAAAGACTCTGGTTTCTATTTTGGTTACTCTGGTAACCAATTCCTGCTTAGCCTTTTCTGGGTGCCTTTGGATACCACACTAATAGATATTTGTGTAAGCACGAGTGAACAACTAAATGGATAAAGAGGCTGAAACGGGACTACATTTTTCATAGACCTTTCCTGAGAGTCATATGGACTCAAGATATAGTTTTAGCAATTAAGACATCTATAACTGAGTAGAAATGCCCCTCAAAAATAAGTAGAAAAAATGCCAAAAATTAGTCAAATTTTAAATTAATAAACAATATTTACTAAGTGGCTTGCTTTGGTATTTCATTACTCAGATATTTAAAAACTGCACCTACATTAATCTTGTTGAATTTTTTGTTTCCATTTCTGCCCCTCAACATTTTTCTCCTTTTCTGCTTATTTATGGTAATTTCCCACAGTATTTTCACCTACACATCTGAAACTTTTGAGAATTCAATTATTGGACTGCTTCATATGTTCAAGACAATATCTTAAGTGCTCTAGGAACTAAAAGTTTAGTCAGGGACTACACATGTACAGGTAACCACAATATAATGAATAAGTGTTATGAGTTCAATAATTTTCTCTTTGAACAAAAACGAATTAACATCAACCTAGAATGAGCAAGAAATCTCATAGAGTAGCTGGCTTGTTAGTAGTAAATGAGGAAAACGGGTAGGGTTAGGAAATGTGGAGTTTGAAGAGTAAGATCATTTCAGGTGGAGAAAACAGCATGAGCAAAGGCCACAGAAGGTGGAAAATGAAATATGTTGTGTGGGATAAAAAGTAGTTCGGTGTGACGGAAACTTAGAACACTCTTAAGAAGAGACTGACAAAGCAGGCTAGAGACTTTTTCTGGAAAGCCTAAATACCAGGTGAAAAATTCAGACAGTATTTGGTAGATGGGATACTGCTGAATGGTTTGAATGAGAGAGTGACATGGTGGAAGAGCAGACACATTGATAGTGAGAAGGATGGACGTTTGGGTTCTTTCCAGTTTTTGGTTATTATGAATAAAGCTATTATGAACATTCATGTACAGGTTTTTGTGTGAACAGAAATTTTCACTTCTCTGGAACAAACACTCAGAAGTACAATTGCTGGATTGTTATGGTAAATGCATGTTTAGTTTCATAAGAAATGCCAAACTATTTTTCAGAGGGTTTGTATCATTTTTTATTTCCATTGGTAATATATGAGTGATTCAGTTTCTCTGCATCTTCACTAGCATTTGATACTATCACAATTTTTTATTTTAGCAATTTCAATATGTGTTATAGAATTTTTGATGCCAATAAATATAAACTAACAAGCTAATTTTTAATGACTGCGTAACATTCCATTTTGTGTGGGAATTAACATTCTCCAATCAATTTCAAATTGATGGGAATTCAGGTTTTTTTCCACTGTCAGAAACAATCTAAGAAGCATACATCTACTTGTATTTGTCTGGTTATCCTACTGATTAAATTCCTAGTTGGTGGTAGGCTGGTCTATTCCTTTTTATGGCTTTTGATACACCATCATTTGTGCTGAGAGTCAGAGATTTAGGTTGGGTATTGATTTCATCATTAGTACCTATGCAGTTTTAGGCATGCTATTTAAATTTCTCTGGATTTCAGTTACTTCATATGTAAAAAGGAGGTGATGTTTTGCTTGTTGATCTCATAAGATTGTTGTAAGTACTAGTTAGAGTACTTTTTTGTATAATGTTTACACTCAAGAATCTTACAAATACTCATTAAATGCAAGGTCTTTCTAGATTGAACTTCACACAATGCTTTGAATATATATATTAAAGTACACTAAGAAAAAAGATGACATTATTGTCAGAAGATGCAAAATTTTCTGCCTTTAAGTTGAAGTGGTGTTTGCTTGACTGAGCAGTATAAGGAAATTACAAGAACTTGGAAACTGAGAACATTTTATATGTTATTAAGAATTTAACGTATGGTAAATATTTAAAAGGCATTCCTTAGCAATGGCTCTCCATGTGTCTAACTCACTTATGAAATATGTTGTCCATTTTCACTGAAAATAATATTAGCATATTATCATTGTTATTATTTTTAGAGGCTTCAATTTTAAGTCTTGAAACTACCAAGAGCCAGGTGTGTGGATCTCACTGTCATTGATGTTCACACGACTTTGCCATGCCTTGCAAATTTTAGTGAGTCACCAAAATGGACAGCTCTGCTCTGTCTTCAGTCTTTAGTCTCCTGTCCTAAAATGCCTCTGGTACTCTCCCCCATTTAACTTCAACTATTATTTAAAAGGTCCATCCAATTTGTTCTTGCTTTCATGACCTTAATTTCTCTTCCTGATGGACCCTAGTGTGTTTACTTATTTAGCACTTCATCATATACTATTTGGGTCATCTAATTTATTGCGTTATTATTTAATGTTTCACACAGGCCTTTTCTTTTTTTTAAATCTTTATGACCAGATTTGAAGGTTTTTGAGAACAGAAACTGGCTTACAATGGATTGTTTTCCCAAGCATCTAAGGTTGGACCTATTAGAGTAGCTGTTAAATAGATGTCAATTGAATAAATAAATGAATGTATAAACAGATATATGCATATGAAATAATGAATGAACTAATTGGAAGTCTGGGATCTAGAAATAAAAGGCTATCATACTCCATAATATCTGATAATTTATATAATGAACCGCTTTCTGCTTATGTACAAAAACTTAACTCAGTTTTAAAGGTTTTGATCTTGTTTACTGTGTTGTTAAGCTACTGAAATAACTAATAACTGGGGGGATAGAGATATATCTTCACTTCCGGCAGTTTTTGTAAAGAATAGACAGCTCTTTTTCCTTTTTAGATTCATCTAAAGTTGGATAAGTTGGATTTACAAAGTTGGAGGCCGGGTTGCATGATTTCTATTGCTAGCAGATGAGTGAATCTATGATTTTGAGAATGAGCTATCCTCTGGAGGTCACAAGAGTGGCCTCTGTATAATGCCTACAGTTTAAACTGCTAACACAAAAGAAGGCCAACTCCTAATTCCACCTACTTGTTTTTAAAATAAAGAATAATGTTCTCAGTTAACTGATAGTTGTTTGTGAAAAACCATCCAATCTGCTGGGTTGTGGCCAGTGTTTCACTAACTGCTTCATTCTGTTTAATTTACATGTTGTCGGCTCAGTGGCTAACTAGATTCTTAACAAACAGAACTAAACTGTGACACTTTCCCCTTCTATTTCTGACTGTAATATCTTTGTTTGGAAGTTGTTATGTACTGTGTAGTTATGACCAATTGACAAATGATAAGATCCGTATCTTTTCTAGCAAAGCTGTGAGATTACTTTTTCATGAATTTCCAACAAAAGGAAATACAAATCCTTTTACAAGGGTGAGGGTAAAAAGTATTTTTAGTTAAAGAGTTAAAAGAATTATTGTACACACTTTGGCACATCAATTTAAACAAGTAGAACAGTCACACTGGATGCAGACATTTCCAATTGCCAAAGCGTTTTAATACTGCCTTACAATGACATGATGCATCATTTTTCATCCTCAAGTAAAGCACATGGACAGAAAAGTGGATAGATGTCTCTGCCAGCTTGGAGATCCAAGGCTCTGCCTGGCACTGTGTATATGATCACAGACCATCATGATCCCCAAATAAAAGTGGCCCTTTGAGGACAGGGCAGACACCCCAGCCCCTCACTTGGAGTTGTGTTTCTTGGACTCTGAGGATGTTCAGCTGGATGAGGTCTTGGTCTTGGGCCAGAGTGTCTCAACATTCCCCCAGATTTCTAAGGGCAGCTGAGCTAAGGAGAGGAATCAGCATAGGAAACAGGTTCATAGTGCTGTTTTGCACTTTGGGAAATCAGTTTTCTCTTTGAACCTCATTTACCTCATCTGTAGAATGGGTTAGAAATACCTAGCATATAGGTAGGCGTGTTGTAAGAGTTAAAGGCAATAGAATGAATATAAACCCTATTGTACAGGAGGAGCTCAGATTTTCTTTTTTCCTGTAATTTCCCTCTCTTATCTCATGGGGAACACATTCAGGCGGGATACCAAACTAAAATGTCTATTTGTAAAACTTCATGGAATTGACCAGGTTAAATTTTTTATTTTATTTTATGTATTTGTTTTTGAGGAAGATTAGCCCTGAGCTGACATCTGCTGCCAATCCTCCTCTTTTTGCTGTGGAAAACTGGTCCTGAGCTAAATCCATGCCCATCTTCCTCTACTTTATATGTGGGATGCCTGCCACAGCATGGCATGCCAAGCGGTGCCATGTTCACACCCGGGATCTGAACTGGCAAACCCCAGGCCGCCGAAGTGGGATGTGCTCACTTAACCACTGCGCCACTGGGCCGGCCCCTTAAAATTATTTTAAATGCCATAATCACGAAACCATCAATAAAGGCCTTTCCGCACCAGGAGAATGCTGTCCCTGCTCACTCATTGCACAGGTTGGCATAGCTGGCTTCTAAAAGATTATTTTTTATCTAAAATTCAAATGTAACTGAGTATCCTGTATTTTATCTGAAAACTCTAGCCCAAATTCCTTTACAAAATTTCTGCTAAACACATTATTATTTTTGAGCTTATCCTTGATTTCACTACTTCACATAGTGTCACCTTGATTTTAGGTTCCATTGGTTTATTGTACATGATACACTTTCTATTAAGGAATTACCACACTAAATAAATTTAGTGAAATAAACTAAATGATAATGTTTTTAAGAAATGATAATGTTACTGTTCTTGTAAAACTGCATTTAAGTGATCTAAAGTAAGACCTCAATTGTTTTCCATTATCTTAACAGAACAGAAGAAATCTGTGAGTCAATAATCTACATACTATCTGTTCCTGTTTTATTTATTTAGCTGGGTTATTATCTATCTGGTTATGGATTCTATATCCTGTCCACTAAATGTTAATTGTCATATTATCATCTCTTCCCCTTGTCCTTTATCTCGCCTTTCTCACACAAACTTTATTCTGTTTGTCCTGAGAGTTTTAATTTTGTGAAATTGAATGATTTGTTCCATCTTTGCCCTCCAGGACATAAACAGAGGAGAAGGTTCTATTTAGGAAGTGTATTGAAGGATGAGGAAAGACATAGTGGCTGACCCAGAGTTGCCTGGGTCCGGAGTTACTCTGAAGTAAAGTCGGGTAGTGAATCCAAAAGACACAGGGAGACTCGGAGGGTCTAGGTGTTCCAGAGTCACTCTCCCTCAGGCAGCTGTGGCCTAATGGCTGGAACACTGGACATGTCATTCAAATCTTTCCATTCAGGTCCTCGTCCTGAAATCTAATAGTTGTGTCTTCTTGCAATAGGGACTTAATACTCTGAATTTCGCTCTTCTCAGCTATGATATAAGAATAATAATATATATACAGGTAGCTATTCCAAGGAATACCCTGCTGTTCCTGAAAATGATTTATAAACTATAAAGTATTATACTAATATAAGATATTAATTATCCTATATTAAATTACAATTCATTGTTTATAGGGTATTGGTCAGAACTTATCCATAGACATATATATGTTCATATATACGTATATATTATATGTACTAAACATCATTTGCCTTAAGATATTGGTTTTATGTATTCTTCACTATTTGTTTTAATTCAGCTTGAATAAAGTGATATAAAACAAGTCATAGGAAGTTTTTTCTTTCATCCATTAAATTAATAAGATGTGATTTTCAAAAGAAAGTGAAAAAACAAGAGTAAGAATGCTACAAAGAATCCTAGAGACTTCCAGAACACTATTTACTCTGTTAGCAGAAAAAAAGAACAAACTGAGTAAGGTTTCATTATTTACCAGCCACGAACAATTGATTAATTCTGCTTGATTACCTACCATGACCCTTTATGAGCTATATTGCAGAAAGCAAGCCTCCATTCAGAACCTGGGAAAAGGGCACCCGAGGGTCTCTTCAATCAGAAGAGACATCCTGCTGAGATGAGAGGGAGGTGAGAGTTCCTGTCAATAAGACGGAAACTTTCTCTGTGTCTACATGCTCAGGGCGCTTTCCTTCTATTTCTGACTGTTGTAAAGAAGCCTCGCCATGGCTGATTATAATTCTGCAGTGAAATGTATTTACTCATCTCGAATCTTTGTCTCAACTGATTACTGCTTTATAACCCTTGCATTCCATAGGGAATCATGCATTTCAATCTACGCTAGACATAAAATATCTGTTTTGACAGTCTTTGATTGCACTTGAATAGTGCAGATTTTAAATAATCAAGGAAGGTTTATTTTATAAAGTTGGAGGTCTCAGAAGTGCTTTTCTGTCAGTAAGGAGGAGAAAAAAGGGGAAGGTTTTTTAAAAATAGGATAGAACTAGAAAATATCATAGAGATCATCTAGACTCAAGGACTCAGTTTACAGATGGCAAGAGGGAAAACAGAGAAGATAAAAGAAGCTAACATGACTTGTCTAAATTCACACAGCTGGTTAAAAACCAGGATTTAAATCTCAGTGAATTTTTCTCTCCAGTACAACTTTTAAAGCTTTTACATTTCGTTTTTTCCTCTGTTTGTTTGTTTGTTTCTGTCTGTCTGTCTGTCTTTCTCTCTCATTACTATTATTATTATTATTTTATCTTAGTTTACTAAAGCATAGACTTGGAGTCACATTGCCTGTGTTCAAATTCTGGCTCTGTTTCTTATTACCTACAGCATCGTAGGTAAGCTGTGTTGCTTTTCTATAATTCAGTTTTTCATCTATAAAATGGAAAAAATAAGACTATTTATCTTATAGGGATATTGACGATTAAAATATTCAAAGATTGAAACATATGAAAAGACTCTTTCCTAAGCCTGGCTCCAAAATATTTCTCACTGTTGTCAATCCACTTTAATTAGGGTAGATATTAAGAATTGAATTAATAAAATTAAAGTATGCTATACAATTATTTTATCTCACATATTATAATAAATAAAAACTCAATACATAGTTATAATGGGAAAGTATAATTTGACAAGAATTACCAGAATTCAACTCCAAAGATCGTCATAAGCAATGAAAATGAGAAAATAAGTAATCATAGATAGCTGTGTTTGAGGGAATATCTGTGCAAAGAATAAAATTATTGGGAGAAGATATGGAAACCATATATATGTTTTCAAGAGAACTGATATACAATACTCAAATAGATTTGAATCTTGCATCTGCCACTTAAAAATTGTGTAATCTTAGGTAAATTCCTTAATTCTCCATCTTGGTGTTCTTTCCCCCTCAGCTTTATTGAGGTATAACTGACAAATAAAAAATCATATATATTTAAGGTATCCAACACAATGATTTGATGTATACACATTGTGAAATGATTACTACAATCAAGATAATTAACACGACTGTCACCTCACAGTTACTGGTTTTTTTTTTTTTTTTTTTGCAGTGAGAACACGAGATCTACTCTCTTAATAAAGTTCAAATATACAATACCATATTATTAATTATTGTGTGTTGGTGTTCTTATCTATACCACATAGGATGGCTGTCAAGATTAAGTAAGGCAACATATATAAACTGTACACAGTAGATGGTAGATAATAAAGATGATGACAATAACGGGGTGAGTAATAGAAGTGGGATAATTAGTAGTAGCAACCAGGTCAGCATCTAACGGTGGAGGAAAATGACATACTCACAGAGATAGTATCTAGAAAAATATATAATGCTTTAGAAGCTCCATGTGCAATAGTTTCACCCTGTCAACATTTTAGACCATGGATTGTCAAGCCTGTGGGGCAAATCCTGTCCCTATGACCCACAGATTTAGAATGATATTTACATTTTTAAGTAGCTGAAAAAAATCAATAGACAAATATTTCATGACATGTGAAAATTGTACAAAATTCAAATTTCAGCGTCCATAACTGAAGTTTAGTTGGAACACAGGCATGTTCATTCACTTCATATTGTTCATGGCTGCATTTATGTTACAATGGCAGAGTTGAGTTATTGCAACAGAGTGTATCTGATCCACAAAGCCTACATGAATTACCATCTGACCTTTTACTGAAATTGTCTGCCGATTCCTGTTCAAGACCAAAAAATCATCTGTGAGGGAACATATTCCCATGAATCCCAGACCCAGAGACCCTTCTCAGAAGTTAACTTACATGACTTGTGAGTAAAGAAGCGATATCACAGGTTAACACATCAGGAGAGAGGAGAGCCTTTCCAACGTCCACAACTAAACTGAAGCAGATCGAGAAAAAGTTGAAGACAGTTGTTCATGCCAATGGCTACTCCCAATGTATGAAAAAGAAGATGGTAGGCTAAAAATTGTCTTTTAGAAAGAATGGAGATTCTTTAAAAGAAAAAGCTAACAAATGGGCAAAAGGGGAAATTTTTTTCTTAGAAGATTTCCTTCTGTCTTTCCTATATCCCATAGCTTAGGCTATTCTAGATCCTCTACCCTAAACAATGAACTACCTGGAAAGCAATCAGATCAGAACCAGTCCCAAATTGCCCCATAACTGTGGGCCCCAGGTGGAAATAGGACATTTTTGAAAACTGCCTAATGATCTATCATTATTAGATTAAAATGTCTCTGTGAGATATGAAAAGACAACCTATAAAACTGGAAAAAATATTTGCAAACCACATGTCTGATAAGGGGTTAATGCTCAAAATATATAAAGAGTTCCTGTAAATCAATAACAAAAAAACAAATAATCCAATTAAAAAATGAGCAAAAGACCTGAATAGAAATTTTCCCAAAGAAGATATATGAATAACCAACAGGTACATGAAAAGATGCTTAACATTACTAGTCATTAGGAAAACACAAATCAAAATCACAATGAGATATTGCCCCATGCCTGTTAGAGTGGCTGGCATCAAAACGACAAGAGATAACAAATGCTGGAGAGGATATGGAGAAACAGAAACCTTTGTGCACTGTTGGTGGGATTGTAAACTGGTGTAACTACCAGATTACATGGAAAAGAGTGGAAGTTTCTCAAAAACTTAAAAATAGAACTATCATATCATCCAGTAACTCCACTTCAGCAAATATATCTGAAGGAAATGAAAACCATTATGTGGAAGAGATATCTGTACCCCTATGTTGATAGCAGCATTATTTACAATAGCCAAGACATTGAAACAACCTAAGTGTCCATCGATGGATGAACGGATAAAGAAGTTGTGAGATAGATATGTATATGTATATGTGTGTGTGTATATATATATATATATATATATATAGTGGAATACATATGCACAATGGAATATTACTTGGCCATAAAAAGAGGAACTCTTGAGATTTGTTACAACATGGATGGATCTTGAGAATATTATACTAAGTGAAATAAGTCAAAGACAAATACTGTATAATTTCACTTATTTGTGGAATCTTAAAAAAGCAAACTAACTCATAGAAAAAGATATCAGATTTGTGGTTACCAGAAGTGGAAAGTGGAAGCAGGGGGGAACTGGACGAAGATGGTCAAAACATACAAACTTCCAGTTTTAAGATAAATAAGTACTAGAGATGTAATGTACAACATGATGTCCATAGCTAACATTGATGTATGGTACATATGAAAGGTCTTAAGAGAGTAAATCCTAAGAGAGTAAATATTTTTTCTTTTTTTTTGTTTCTGTATCTATATGAGATGATGGATGTTAATTAAACTTACTATAATCATTTCACAATATATGTAAGTCAAATCATTATGCTGTACACCTTAAATTTATACAGGGCTGTATGTCAATTATATCTTAATAAAACTGGACAAAAATGCCTACATGAGGGCGTGGTTACACTAAATTAAAAAAATGCACATGAATTGACAAAACATACCATATCACCTCAATTGACCACACATCATTCTCTTTTCCATATACCCTGTTCTTTACCAGTTCCCCAAATGCTATTTGAACTTTCCCTTCCTAACACATTTGCTCCAGCTGCTTCCTCAATCAGAATTTTCATCCTTTGCTGTAGAAATCTTTTCTAGCCTTCAAAACCCTATCAACGTCCTCTTTGAGAAAATTCTTCCTGTATGGCTTGTTAGAATCATTCCCTTCCTCTTCTGTCTTTCCACAGTTCTTGAGCTCCACCTCTGTTTCGCTCTTCCTTCTATTCTTCCTGTTCCAGTTCTCACGTGCATGGCTGGAACCATTACTGGACCATAAACTCCGTAAGGATCGTGATCTGCTGTTTCCTTCCCACATCACTGAGCCCAGTATTTTGAGCATGGTGGAGGCACAATGAATAGCTGTTAAATTGAATTGCTAAAGGTATTTCTCTCTCTTTCTCCTTTTACCTCTCTCCAAGGTGGAAGTATCTTCAAAAAAAGTGGTAGGGAAAGTAATGAATGCTATTAAAAATCAAGTAGTGTTGAACTGGGTCGGAGGTCAACACAATCATAAGTCTCCACATGTTAAAATATTGTACAATTAACACTAAATAATTTTTTGTTTTTGCTGGGAAAGAGTCACCCTGAGCTAAGATCTGTTACCAATCTTCCTCTGTCTTTTTTTTTTTCCCTCCCCGAAGCCCCAGTACATAGCTGCATATTCTAGTTATAAGTCCTTCTAGTTCTTCTGTATGAGCCACCACCACAACATGGATACTGACAGACAAGTGGTATGATTCTGTGCCTGGGAACCAAAGCCAGGCAGCTGAAGCAGGGTGCACTGAATGTTAAACATTAGGCCATCAGGGCTGGCTCAACACTAAATAATTCTTAATATGTTAAGAGTAATTAGCCAGTCCTGGTGGTCTAGTGGTCAAGATTTAGCACTCTCACCATGGAGGCCCAGGTTTGTTTTCACAGTATTTCAAATACTAGCAAGGTCATCCCTGGTTGACAGGTTTCAGTAGAGCTTGCAGACAAGGCTGGACTAGCAAGAAGGACCTGGCCACCCACTTCTGAAAATTGCCATGAAAACCCTATGAATAGCAGCGAAGCATTGTCTGATACAGCACCGGAAGGTGAAAGGATGGCACAAAAAGACCAGAGAGGGTTTCATCAGGAGTCAGAATCCACTTGACAGCACTGACAACAACAAAGAATAAATAACATACATTGAACTAGTTGTTAAACATAAATATAAAAAAATTTTCTTTTCTGAATAGCTGATCAGTTTCTTGGAACATTAAACTCAGAGACCTTTTTTTTAGTTGTTTGTGAGAAAAATCAGGTTTTTCAGGGATAGAACATTTAATTAGCTAGAGCAGGTGATTAACTCTAAGAAAATAACCAGTTGATCTTGTGAGCCTAACCAAAGTTTGTACAGATTATATTTAACATTTCAGGAATTTAACTGAACTCTGAAGTAGAACAAGAGCAGGACTGGCTATAAAAGCAAACACATTGCATTTAGCATCATCAGTAGTACCTTTTAAATCTTGTTTCTTTAAACTCAGAAACCTTAGAGGACCCTCAAATTGTCTTAGATCTTTATGAGATGAAGGGTCACATTTGAGAGCCTGTTTTTGACGCAAGCAGATCTCTATGACTAAATTTGAAGCAGTTGCTCAGACAGAAAGCACTCAAGAGAAATCAGAAAGCCACTGAAGTTATAAAAAAGAAATGTGTGTGGATGTGTGAAATGAAGTAGGCAGCCACCTCATCCTGTCTGTTTCAGTCTGAAGAGTGTCCATCAATTTTATGAGTCATATGGAGAAGAGTGCCTGTTTGCATAATATATGAATAACCCATATTTTTAAGGGCATGCTTTGTCTTTTATATAATAAAGCAGGACCAAGTAGGAAATTACTTGCTCAATTTGCCCAACACCAAAATACAGAAGGATTCAGTTACCTGGGAGATGGCAACGTAAGCTTGGGAGAGGTACCCATTTGGCTCTGTGAAAGAATGCCATCATAGACACTTGTATTTCTACATCCTTAAAGCAACATAGATTTATTAGTTTGACCATTTTGTGTTGCTTCATGAATTTTTTTCCTAGAGGTACAAGAATGAGAAGTCATTTTTTCCTCTCTCAAAGACAGAAGTATATAATTTAAAATGAAACTGGAAAAAAGTCTTCCAATTGGAAAAGAATTAAAGTTGGTTATGTCCCTCTTAGTCTCTCTTCACATTTTATAAATGTCCTTGTATTCTTTTGTTAATTACTTGATTATAAAGTCTTTTCAAAAATCAAATACTTTACATGGCTAAGTAGTAAAAGTTTAATTTAAAAGCATCAGACCATGACATAATTTTAACTTAAAATGAGCCTCCTGGGCTGAGAAAATTATACTTCTTTTCTGGGTCACAAACTATCACATACTTTCATATTTAAAAACAGTACCTCAGGCAACATCTAAAATTCTTTCATTTTCTCTCTCTTTCACACTGCTAAGTATCTAACTTTAGATTTTAGACCTTAACTGCTATTAAGAAATCCAATTTGAGGATGCTCTGTCTAGTTTCTGGGTGTACGTGCCTCAAGGGTTCAGAGATCATACGAAACACTCAATATTGAGAAACTAGAGTTGGAGAAGGACTCCTTCAGGGCACAGCGACTCTTTATTCACATTTGTCTCTGCCCAGTACTGAGCACAGAGCCTTGTACATAATAAAAACACAGCAAATATTTGTTGAACAAAAAAAATAGTAACGGGGCGATGCCATTTATCAGCTGTGTGGCTTTGGGCCACACACTTAACCTCTTTGGACTTAAGTTTTGATTTGTTTTTTTAATCTGTAAAATGATGATGTTTGAATTACATGGTCTGTTAAATTCCTCTAAGTCCCAACGTGCTAAAATTCCATAATAACTTAACTTGGCCATAATAACAAGAAATGACTGCTGAAGTGGCAAAAACAAACACCTCAACTGGAAGTTTTCTTCTTTAACTATTGTCTCTCCAAGCATCAATATACTGTCCCCTGGACCTTGGGGAGCCACCACTCTTGTGATCTCTCTGTTGATTTCCTCTGGGGATATTTATATATAGATGTATCTTGAGGGGGATTATCTTTGGTAATTCTTGAAATGAATATTTTGGTTAAATAAGGAAAATCCTTTCTTGGTGGATAAGAGTACCACCGTGCAGGTTAGCCTGAAATAACAGGCAAGAAAAGAATGGACCTTCCTAACATAAATTTTTATGGTTGCTAAATTACAATGACCTAAATTCAACATAAAACCAGGCAGCATGCTGCTGGTGTCTAACTTATGCCCAGTCAATAACACTAACATCCATAATAATTTTTTGGCCTTCCTTGTTGTGAAAGGAATGAAATAAATCTTATTACTTTTAACCCTCACATGAGTATTTTGATATTAATTAAAATGAGTGAATAAAAATTAAAACTCATTTTTTTTTTTAGTTCTTGCTATGTGCCAGACACAATGCTAGGCACAGTATTACCTGTAATTCCTATGATAACCCTGAATGATAGGATCATTTTTCTCCCCATTTGTTATGAAATGTTGCATTTTTGAGAGCTTTGTCCATTCATAGTCACACAATCAGTTCGTTCTAGAGCCATAATTTGAACCAGATCTGTATGTAAGGCTCCAAACTCAATATACATTACAATTTTATTAAAATGAAAGTATTTTGCTTTGTAATTACTTTCAGGAACTGGAGTATTTTGGAGTTGGCTGGCAGAAACTTTATTTGCTTCTGAGAACTCCTTCAACAACTAGAATATAATCTTGCTTAGCTCTGCTAACTGAGGGCTCAGAATTGTCGGCCCTCTTCTCAGAGGCAAGCACCGAAATTAAAAAAAAAAATTTAAAATCTTTATCCTTCTTAATAATATCACTATAGAGTAAAAGGAAAGCTAAACTCATTGCCTTGAACCACATTTTTGATACAACAGAATTTAAACAGAGTAGAGGAAAGAAATCAGTGACCACAATTATTAGCCTTGGTCTCACGCAACATAATTATCACACACAATGTACACACAGCTAGGTGCTAATGGTGTCACGTTAATATCAGAAAATCCAACACCCCAAATGACAGTTTGAAGTTAATCTCAAAATGTCGTGATGTTCAATATTTATAATATTACAGAACTAAAGTTATATGATAAAACTGATTTCCTCCCAAAAAGTACTTCAGTATTTAATGCCACCACTTTCTGGCTTCAAGAGCTCTCAAATTCAGTACTTCAGTCCTGTGTTGGCTGGACTTTAGCTTCGCAGCTGCCCTGAGCTTAATCAATGTGATTTCTGCTGTTCAGAACCTCTCATGTTGGAAACACTGCTGCTCCGCTTCCCACATCTTACTTTTACTTGCCTTTGAATCTTGTGATGAACAACTTGAAGTGGGGCCATATGCAGGGGAGGATATAGCCTTTGAGTGGGAGCTTTTTTCTGTTACTTTTGATGGGGAGTTATGCTATATCAAAAGAGAAAAAAGGGGCCTTTATGGCTGAGAGAGGCCACTATATTGAGAAGCTAATTTGAAGTACTGCTGCTGATTAGGAATAAAACAAGCCAAGTAGGAAGGAAATGCTCTTTTCTTTATGGACCAGGGCTCTGCCAGAGAAGGAGTGTATCCAAAGTCTCTTGATAATAATTATGAAAAAATTGTGATTTTACTCTCAGCTTTAAATTAAACCTCTTCATGGCCTAAATCCATATTGGCTGCTTGATGGTTCTTTTTCCAGGACTCCCAGTTATAACACTCTCAAATTATGTGGCTTCTCTCTTTAGTGTTCTCAAAAACTATTTGAGACTTCAGTGTAGGAAGTCTTTCTCGTTAGAGGTTTAGCTAAACAGATAAGATTTATGTAACCTTTATCATATATATATTATATATAATGGAGATATAATATATATTTTATATATATATATATATATATTTTAGGAAGATTGGCCCTGTGCTAACATCTTTTGCCAATATTCCCCCCTTCTTTTTCTCCCAAAGCCCCCCAGTACATAGTTGTATATCCTCGTTGTAGGTTCTTCTGGTTCTTCTACGTGGGATGCCACCTCAGTATGGCTTGATGAGCAGTGCTAGGTCTGTACCCAGGATCCGAACTGGTGAACCCCAGGCCACCGAAGCGGAACACAGGAACTTAACCACTTGGCCATGGGGCTGGCCTCAAACTTCACTATTTTAAATTCAGCTCTTAGATTCTTGTGAACTGTCATTTTCAATTCATTTTTTAAAATAGAATTCATTCAATTACATTTCATCCAAATTCCTAGTAGAGGATATTAGTACTGTGAAATACTTGCAGTACTGGCAATAATAGTCAAGAGCAATGACTTTTTCTCATATTTTTTGTCCCCAGGTTTCTAGACAGTGAACTGAACTCACAAACTTACCTTAACTCTCCAAATCCCATTTTATTGATCAAAGACACATTAGGATAAAATAATCTATAGTTAAGTCTTGGGAAAGAAGGAAGGATGTCATCCATACATCTCAGTCTTTGAGGCATTTCTGTTTCAGATGAAGCAACCGTGATTTATTGGGGGGGGGAATGCTGATGAATGCTGATGAGTGGTTCTCACCGCACAATTCAGCACTGGCAAAGGAGGGGCCTTCCTAAGAAGTAAGAGAAAGTGCTTCCTAGGGGAGTCATAAAATCCTCCAAACGGTAAGCGGAAAGACAAAGAGTAAGGGTTGTCAGTGGGGACCTGGGAAATTAGGTCAACAGAAGGATTTGCAGATTCTTGCTAATGGCTTACATAGAGCAGCTGTGGTGGGCAGAATTCCAAAGCTGCCCACCAAAGACTCCCGCCCCTGGTTATTCAATCAAATGCTAACAGAGGTACTGCTGTGAAGGGACTTTGCAGGTGGAAATAGTGTTACTAAATCAGCAGACCTGGAAATAGGGAAATTATCCTAGAAGATCTGGGCCCAATGTAATCATGGAAGTTTCTTAAAAGCAGAGGAGTCAGTTAGAGAAATGCTGTGGAAGGGGGAGCAGTAGAGATGCGAAGTGTGGGAAGGACTCACCCGGGGTTGCTGGCTTTGCTGCTGGAGGAAGGTGGCCCTCAGCCAAGGAATGTGGATGTCCTCTAAAAAGTGAGAATGACCCTCTGCTGATGGCCAGCAAGGACAAGAGATGTCAGTTCTGCAGCCACATGGAACTGAGTTCTGCCAACAACCTGAGAGACCTTGGAAGCAGACTCATCCCCAGATGCCCCAGAAAGGAACGTGGCCCTCCCACCACATGGCAAACCTGGAGCAGAGAGCCCGCTGTGCCTGGACTCCTGACCTGCAGACTCTGTGATAATAAATGGGTGTTGTTTTAAGCTGCTAAATTCTTAATTGTTACAGCAGCAATGGAAAATGAATGCAGCAACTGACACAGGCTTTATCACAGTGTTTCCCTGAGCTCTGACTGTGTATTAAATAAAGTGGAAGATTTGCTGTAGGGAACTCCTAAGATGGGCAATAGAGCCAGAAGGAGAAGTGTAAAGGGCTCAGTTAACTTCAGGCTGTGACAACACACCTGTGTGGGAAAACCAAAGCACACATACAAAAACTCACCCTAGCAGTGAATTCCTCTTAATAGTCTTACCTTCTTCTATAATTCCTTTTATAGTTCCTATTGGTAGATATAGCTCTAATCAAACACAGATTCCCCTAGGATTCTCTCTACCCCAACATGAAGTGATGGACGAGGGAAGGTGTGGACCTAATGGGGAGAGGCTAGAAAGGAATGATAAAAGAATTTGAGGAACATGGCTTGAACTCCACACTCAAAGTAACTGCACTCATCAGCCCCCCAGGCTTAACTTGGTGGGGACAGTTTTGGAAATGATGCAGGATGTTTGGGCTCAAGTGTCCACCAGCTACCTGCTGTTCTCCACTATATTCACGATGATTCCCACCTGCCTTCTGGAGTACAGTGGGGCTACCACTGGAAGACAATAGTTTCTCATATAATTCCTGCTGGAGTCCATAAAGTCACAAAGACTAATTGGCCTAGACCTGTGCTTCTCAAACTTTGAAGTGCATGTGAACTGTGACTCCATTTCAGTATCCAAACAAACTGTCATTCACGTCAATGCAAAAATTCTTCTATCACCTCGAGGTTTGTTAAAAGTTTCCTTGGTCCCACATTAGAGATTCTGATTAAGATTCAGGGTGAGCGTGGAGAATGCATTTCTAGCAACCTCCCTTGAGATGCTGATGGCGAAGGTCCAAGGAGCAGACGTCAAGGTCACGCTGGCCGAGACCACTATTTGGAAATACGAGCAGAGAACGACAAAGAAATCACGGAGCACGTGATGTGAACCAGAGGCTTGAACAATTTGGACAAAGATGAGAAATGAGAGAACAAGTCCTCTACTAAAAAAGAATTAATGGGAAAATAGAATAGAATTAAAAAATAACAATAGTTATTCACCATGATATTTGAGAGTTTCTTTTCTTGATAATCTAAGACCTTATGAGAAAGAAGCAACTGAAGAGAAGAAATGTTTTTTGAAGTTAAGAAGTGATTGCTTGAAAAAAATTATTAGACTCATTGAGGGGTGGAATGACCGCTTTCCTAGATTCAATTTAGTTGAACTAGAAGAGTAATTTGAGTAATATTCTTAGAAGGCAGTATAAAAGATAATGCTAGAGATATTTTGAGAAAAATGATGAACAAACTCTGAGGAACTGAGGAGGGCATGCTAAAGTCGACATAGTAGTTTTATTCAGAAAAGAGGATAAAGCAAGAAAAAAACTACAGTTAAAAAAACTAAAGGAAAGTTTCATAAATTAAAGAAAAAATTGTCTTTCAGATCTTAAAGATTCTTCTATCCCAGTTAGAAATAATAAAGAAAATATCCACCTTGAAATAATACACTGGTGAAATTTCTGAATTCTTAGAGTAAAGACAAAAATTCTAAATGCTTTCAAATAAGGAGGGTGAAAAAAAATCCAATAGGCCATCCACAATGAAAAGAGAACCTGGTAACAGATTTCTCATGCCTAAAGCTAAATTCTAGAAGGGAATAGAGCACTTATGTGGATTTCTGTGGCAAGTGGACTGTGTCTTCATGTCCATATTCAAGCAAACTATCATTCATATGAGTGCGAAACAAAGTTAAACTTGGACATACAAGGATTCAGAAACATATCATTCATTCACCATGTACTTTCCTAAAAAAGAAAAATTCTTGAGGAGGTATTGCAGTCAAATGACAAATGAATCAGAAAAAGGAGGTCAAGAAAAGAGAAGGAAACAGTGGAGAGCAATAAACATATAGAACTTATAGTTAAGTCTAATTATGGCTGATTTTGTATATGCAAGTTTAATATATTAATGATTTCTAAAAATGAAGGAGTCATAATGTAAAATAAAATTGATAAAGAACTGGACATAAAATTCCAGTTATTAAAATACAAATCAACAAAACCTGAGTATGTGGGAAGAGGGTAGTGATTAAAAATTTGTGCCTAAATTCTTTTCATGGCCTAGGAGGTGAAAGGGTGTGGATACTATTTAATTCTTTATGCTGATAGGTAAAATATTGGTTCAATTGTTTGTGAAGTAATAAGAAAAATCATTAGCAGAATAGAAATAGAAAATTTCAAATCACATGAAAATAACAATATTCATTTATTCATTCATTCATACAGTAAATACTGATTGAGTACACTACATTCAATGTGATGTATCTTATGGTAAGCAAAATAGGCATGATCCCTGTCCTCAAGGAGGTTACCATCTAGCATGAGAGAAAGCATAAATTAGTAGTTGATTTTGGTTATTCTTGGCCGCATTTGTCAGGGTGCTAATAAGATGAAAGTGAGCTCAGAAAAGAACTGGCCAGGTGGTAGGAAGAAAGAGAATTGAGACAGTCTGAAGTTTGGGGACTTGCAGGATGGAATTCCACCCTTTAAATGGCAAAGTTGTGAAGGTCTTTCAGGTGATACTCTTGCAACAAGTATGAAATCAAGGGCATGGCTGTCATACCTACTGTCAATGACTCAGGGCAATGAACCTGTTAAGTTGTGGTACCCAAATCCTTTCAGTTGGACAAAACAGCTCTCCCACCTAAACTGGGTAGTCCAAGGTACCCCGGTTATATCCGTAGAGAAAAAGAGAGACTTAGGGTGTGAGAAAGCAAAAGTAACAAATGGAAGCATGTTCATAAAAGAAATGTAGATGTTGAACAGAGTCAACTAAGTTTTTGGGGGATCTGTACTTTCAAATTGATCACCAGCAGGGATTGAAAGGGACAGTGACTGAGACTTCAAAATAAAGAATAATGGCTGGGAAGGCACTGGGCATATTCTGTAATGTGCGCTTCAGACTGAAGCCAAGGAGAATATTATCAACAGAAGAACCTCTCAGAGGATGGAGCCAAGGATTTTGGAAAACTGTGGACAAGGAGTACCACCAAGGCATGAGATTCACAGCCTAATAAGGGAACCTTCTCTGCCCCCTAGGTAGGAAATTCTCAGAATAACTGCCTAGTGGGATTCCAGAATTACTATGACCAAGTGGCCAAGTGTCTGCTGTGTATCTGCTATTCTTCCCCTTCTGAAGGTGGATCGTTTGTGAATTATTCTGTCCTTGTTCCACAGTTGTATTCTCAGTGTGGGTGTGTGGTGAAGTGGGAGGTGGGCACATAAGTTATCCACCTTTTTAGTCATAGATTTCTGGATGGAGAGAAGCCACATCCAAATCTGATATAGAAACCACTGTTCCTCTCTGATACAGCGACTAAGCATCACCTGGAGATTCTGAACTCAGAGAGCATCCTGTGACTGGTAGGACTTTGGGGCTGTCTCCCTCAGGGCTAGGAGGTGAATATATGTTACGTAAGGAAAGGAGGGAGAATCTAACATTTGGTGAACAAAAGGGTGGCTGCATAGGTCATTAATGCTGTTCACTGAATATTTCCAATTCTCCATCCTTGTGGGCCAGTGGTAGGATGACATTTCTCTACCCCATGAAGTTACCTGGGCCACACTGGTGTTTTCAGTTCTCCTGATAAGCTCTTCTCCTCATTACAAGGCTTCTGCTTCTGCTGAATACAGTACCCAGAGTGATCCTATTTAAATGTAATTCAGACTACATACTCCTATGAAACACAAACCTCTGAACTCAGACCTGAAAACTCTGGGATCTGAGATCTGGCTGCTTCTCCAGCCTCATCTTAAACCACTCTCTCCTCTCACATCCTCTGCTGGGTTTCACAAGGGCTACATTTCTGTTGCTTTTTGCTGCCAAGTTTGCTCCTGCTTCAAAGACGTTGTGCTTGCTTTCACCTCAAGGTTCTTGTTCAGCTGTTCAAATGTCTGGGTCTTTCTCTTCACCCAGGTACCAGGTCACATATCAGCTCTTTGGGGAAGGAAGCTGTCCCTCACCCGACCATGCCTTCTGAAACAGCCCTATCACATTTTTGTAGTTTCACCATCCCATTTTCATTCTCTTCGTAGCGTGCATTCCTATCTGGAATTTTTTTTCAGTTGCTTATTTGCCCATCTTTCTCCAGACAAAGAGAAGATCATGCAGGGCCTTGTCTGGCTAATTTTATTGCTGAATCCCCAGAGCCTGGATCAGTGCTGGACACCTCGTAGGAGCTCAGTCTATATTAGCTGAATGAATCAATAGATGGATGATTCACTGATCAGTTGAGTATCACACCTTAACTAACGATACGATTAGGCAGAAACAAATCACCAGGGTGACTCAGGAGCTGCGTGACAAAGTTTGTTGCTCATTCAGTCTTTGTACATGTTCATTCCAGGTAAGTTGAGGGTTCTGTTCCAGGTTCCCTGTTGACTAAGAAACCACCAACTCTACACGGACAATTAATCATGTAGACAGAAGAAAAGAATGGCACACTGCATAATGGTTTTTAAAAATTCCACCCCAAAATGACACAGGTCCATCCTGATCATATTTCACAAGCTAGAGCAAGCCACTCAGCCAGATCCAGCTTCATAGGGACAGGGAAGGGCAGTTCTGTAAGATGCCTGGACAGATACTCTAAAATATTTGATAATTAGCAATAATGGTTGCTGCATAGGAGTGAATACTGTTTCCTCTGCTCTTGAGTACTCTCCCCCTACCGTTTGGATCTCAGCTGGAATGTTCTATCCACAGTAAAGCAGTTCTCTTTATCTCTTAAGCCAGGTGCTTCTCAAATTTAATGCGAACATGAATCACCCGGGGGTCTTATTGAACTGCAGGTGTGGAGTGGGGCCTGAGCTTCTGCATTTCTAACTCGCTCCAAGGTGGTGCTAATGATCCTGGTTTGTGGACCACATTCTGAGCAGCCAGGTTTCAGACTCCTCTGGATGCCTCTGTTATAATCTCTCAAACTGCTGGGCATCCTTCTTTATGGCACTTACCTCAGTTTGAAATTAGACTTTTATTTACATGATTATTTGCACAACGTCTGTCTCTCCCCCAGATTCTGAACTCCGTGACATCAGGGCCTATACTGCTGTTGTTCACCCCCAACTCCTTGTTATGAAAGTGCTCCATAAATGTCAGCTGGATTAATAAATTGCTAGAGTTCCTAGATTTGTCAGGATTGTTCAGTTTTCTTGGTTACTCACAGAAACCCTGGAACTTTCCTAAAGATTGGCACTTAGTGGCTTTGAAATCAGCATGAACTCTTTGGAAAGTGCTATGGTCTGAATGTTTGTGTCTCTCCAAAATTCATATGTTGAAACCTAATGTCCAGTGTGATGGCGTTAGGAGGTGGGGCTAATGGGAGCTCATCAGGTCAGGAGGGCAGTACTCTCATGAATGGGATTAGTGCCCTTATAAAGGAGACCTAAGAAAGCACCCCTGCCCTTTCTGCCGTGTGAGGACACAGTGAGAAGTTGGCAGTCTACAACCAGAAAAGAGTCTTCACCAGAACCTGAGCCGGCCACACCCTGATCTTGGACTTCTAGCCTCCAGAACTGTGAGAAATATATTTCTGCTGCTTATAAGCCGCTTGGTCTGTGGTATTTTGTCATAGCAGCCCAAATGGACTACGACAGGAAGGACACTTCTGGCTATGAGTATTCCATTGATCTACTGTGAGAA
This sequence comes from Equus quagga, assembly GCF_021613505.1. Taxonomy (NCBI): domain Eukaryota; kingdom Metazoa; phylum Chordata; class Mammalia; order Perissodactyla; family Equidae; genus Equus; species Equus quagga. The sequence goes on along the minus strand of NC_060269.1, from coordinate 57,597,238 downwards.
TTGTTCCTTTTGGGACTTGGGCACTAAAGTGTCACAACGTCAGCTAAGAATACCTGGTTAAAGCAGTAATTGGTCTAGGAATGCAGCTGGGTTCTTACTTTTTATATTCCTGAAGTTCACCTAGTTATTTCCAGTGTAGTCAATTTTCTCACTATATAAGTCAGGGTTCTCCAGAAAAATGGAACCAACAGGATGTGTGTATATATATATATATATATATATATATATATATACATTTATATAAAAGAGATTTATTTTAAGGAATTGGCACATGCAATGGCGGAGGCTTGGTGAGTCCAAAATCTGATGGGGGAGGCCGGCCGGCTAGAGACTCTGGAAAGAGTTGTAGTTGGAATCCAAAGGGGGTCTGCCCTCAGGATTCATTCTTGCTTCAGGGAAGATCAGCCTTTGTTTAATTAAGGCCTTCACATGATTGGATGAGGCCACTCACATAGTGGAGGGCAGTCCGCTTTACTCAAAGTCCACCTATTTAAATGTTAATCTCATTCTCAAAACACCTTCACAGAAACATCCAGAATAATATTTGACCCAATATCTGGGCACCATGGCTTAGCCAAGTTGTCACGTAAAATTAACCATCACACTCACCTTTCACATGCTTAAGAATGATTCAAATCTCCCTAGTAACTACAGCTACCTTAACAAACCAGTTATGAAATCTCTAAAGTAGGTCAGTTTAATATTCATTTGCGATTTGAGTTCATTTAGCACTGTTATTAGGACTTATTTTAAACAGCCAGAGCTGGCTTAGAGGGAAGAGGATAACTTCATTACCTTCTCATTTTAAGCAATATTCATATTTCTTCCTTCCTCTATAGCTCCTTTTAATTTTCTGCTGTAATTTATAGCATTATAATTAGGAGTTCTGATGATATACTTGAGCAGAGTGTGTGCTTATGGATAAGTGGGCCGTTAAAAGACCAGGAACTTTGGGTCCTGTCTGTTTCCTTCACATGACTTTGAAAGGTCCAGATGCTCAGCTTTTAATACATGAATGACAAGCAGCTGCTTTGACTCAGTCACTGTTAGCCAGAACTGAAAAGGCCAGTCAGCTGAGCAAAGCATTTGAAAATAAGGACAAGGGCACTGTGAACTTCCTCACTGAGGACAGTTTTCCCTCTGGCTCCGGTGTCTCACTTCCTTGAGATATACTCTTCAGGTGACAGCTGTGAAGAGGAACGCTAATGATTATGTAAGGGCAGTAAAGTTGATGCCTTCCGCCTCTTGAGGGAAGTGAAACAGATGCTTGTGTCTTCTTATGCTTCATTTCTATGGTCTAATTGACGCTATTGTCCAGTATTAAATCTGGAGTCTGTTCTAGTGGGTCTTATTGTGACATGACTCCAAAGGTGAGAGAGTGGTGTCAATGCGGTAGAACAGTGGTTGCAAAAAATGAGAACCAGAGGTTGTTTTTATAGTTCTCAAAAATTACAGCTTTATTTTGTTTAGAATTAAACCAACTTTGAGATCTTAGCTGAGCCAATTAAACATGCTTTTGTTTCCCTTCCTAAATCGCAACATACTGCTGCCCATTCCTAAACATATTGAAGGGAAGGAATATAAAGAAGGTTGAGGCTCAAGTGGCTGGAGACAGAATAGCCCAGTGGTGAAGTTCATGGGCTTTGTGTTTGTATCTGTCAGGAATCGAGCAGAGAAGCAGAGCCAGTAGGAGATACCTATTTATTAAGAGATGTGTTGCAAGGAATTGGCTCATGCAATTATAGGGGCTGGCGACAAAAGTCCAAAGTCTGTAGGGCAGGCCATCAGGAAGGGCAGCTTAGAACTCCTGGAGAGGAGCTGAAGCTGTTAGCACAGGTGGAATTGCTTCTTCTCCAGGGAAGCCTCAGCTCTCTTCAGACCTTTCAGCTGATTAAGACAGGCCTGCTCAGATTATCTAAGTCAGTTCATAATGGACTTGAATCACAACTACAAAATACCTCCATAGCAACATCTTACATTAGTGTTTGATTGAAACTGAGGACTCTAGCCTAGCCAAGTTGGCACATCAAAAAAAATCAATGTCCAAAAAGCCTGCCCCTTTTTACTGTCTATGAGATTTATGCCTCAGTGCTCCATCCTTTGTAAAATGAGAAAATTATAGAGTCTACATCATAGGATTTTTGTGTGGATGAGATGGCATTAAATGATCTAATAATGTATGCTGCTTACAATAGAGTCTGGCACAAAGTAGCGCTCAATAAATATTTGATATCACTATTATTTGTTAAATAGTTTATACTTTTCCAAGCATTCTCATCTTAAATATTGAATTTTGTGGTCACATTGACTCTTTAAGCATGAGCTTTGTGTTTTTTGTTCTTCAAGATGAAATACTGAAGTAGAGAGAATTTAAATGATTTGTCACCAATGTATCTACTCTAGATAACACAGCCAAGGCTAGAAACCACATTTGTTCTATTCTGGTGCTTTTTTTAGCTGAGATGTCTGTGTTACTATCAGTATTTCTGCCATTACCAACCTGAAGTTTCTCAGAAATTTAAATAGTTTCTACATAAACCAAAATGAACAATTGTTATTACCTACATTACAAAACCCAAGGTTTAGCTGGAGTCATCCCATCTTTTTAGATTTACAAGCAATTTGATTCAAACACTCATCAATCTATGGTGGAGAACTCAGTGTCCCTCCCAATATCATTGGGGATCCTTGGAAGGCCATTGCTGGCCTTGACTTTCCCCTTCCCGGGTGCCTTTTCCGTGTCCAAGTTTGAAATACAGTTCCCTTTCCCTGATGCCCACCAAGGCGTTTTGAGTGTAGCCAACTTTGTCGAATGTTAACAGAGTGGTGTTATATGTAGCCACATTTTCCCTTAACCCCACTTCCCATGGAAATTAACCTGGCACTATTCCCTCAGACTTTCCCCTTTCACACGTGGTTTTGGCTTTCTCTATCTTCCTCTGCTCACCTCTCTTGCTGCCAGTCCACACCCCTATAATCCAGCTAATATTTTTGTAGGGTTGTGACCACATCTTTGAGTGAGGTGAGAGTTGGGTGCTAGGAGTGAGTCCACTCCCTTCCCATTCATATACACACCAAACTGCCCAACGGTGGATTTTCTAAGTAAAGCCAGTTCTCTTTCTAAAGGAATGTAAAAAAAAAACCCCTATTCTAATTTTAAGGAAACCAAGAGATTAGTTTCCAGACAACGCCTGTATTAAGGCATGAACATTTCTACTATGCCTTTCAAAGAAAAAAACTAAACAACTCACAGAGATTGATTGGTAAAATGTAGCTAACAGCTATGAGCTTATTTTACTTCATGCTTCAACCCTTCACTGACCTTTAGAAGATGAATTTCTTCTATGCTGTGTAACTGCTGTTCTGTGGAATCATCATTAATTATCAGGAGCCACAAACAAAACCTGCCATGATGGATTATCTGCCGGCCACAGCATAATTACCGACTCCAATCATGGATGGCTCTTGCATAGGTGTGCCAGATATCAGGAGAGTAAGTTTTGTGGGTGTATTTCAAGAAAGTATCAAAAAGCTTAAAGAAGAGGAAAAAGAAAGACTATTAGAGAGAAAGACTAGTAGAGCTCAGTGACGTGTCAGCATGTGTTTTTGACCGTTAACACATCCACAGTCAAATCAGTGATGGTCACAATCTTTCTGTCTTCCTCCCTCTCCTCTTCTTCCGTCTCCTTCTTTTTCTCTTCTTTAAGGAGAGAAGGTTATTACAATTTTTTCATGTAATAAAACTTGAGCCAAAATTCTTGAATGAAAGCACATCTGCTCAAGATGTCAAAAGGCAAACTACTTGTGTGTCTCATATATATGTTATGTTAGAATTAAAGCAAAACTACGGAATGCTTAGGTCTTCAAGGTTCACCTTGAGAGATCTCTTGTTTAAAAAAACTAACAGGTCATGGGTCACTTCAGTGGCCTGTCTGTACTAAGCAGCTTAATAAAGTAGTAAGATAGTTGTCTTTCTTTTAGAGAAAGAACGCCCTTCATGGAATACATGGGTGCAGAGTGATGCTTAGGCCCTTGGTAGGCTGTGTCTAGGACAGGGATGCCTTTGAATCTCACCTGCTCTCTGAATAGCTCATTCACTTCACCCGCATCATTGGTGTGGATAGTGTTTACAGTTTCCATGGACTAAAAGACAATCAAATTACATGGTATATTTTTGATGATATGTGCCCTGTCATGTATGTTTTTGACTAATGGTTAACAAATCCACAGTAAAATCAGAAATATTACAATCTTTCTTTTTTCTCCCCCTTTTCTTCCTCCTCCTTCTTTTCCTCTCTTTTAATGAAATAATTTCAATTATTTCATCTCATAAAATTTGAAAGGCAATTCTCTACTCAACATGAGAAAAATGTAGACGATGATACACTTACCTTTCAAAAGCTTTTTGGTAAGACTAAAGTGTTCAGAAAGTGTGTATTGAAAAGTGAGATTTCCAAGATATACTTTGGTGATCAAATTTGTTTCCAAGGAAATATAACTCTAAAATTAAAATGCAAAAGATTCGACTCACTTATTTGAGGTACTATTCTTGAAGCCATCTCTCTTTATGGGGAGGAAATGAAACGTATGTTTATGTACTTTGGGGCAGAAGATACTAGGTTTGCTGGTGTCAGCTGTGTATGAGCTGTGTAACCTTGAGTAAGTTTCCAACTCTAAGCCTCATCTACAAAATGAGGATAATAAATATGCTTAATCGAAGGATGGATGTGAGGATTAAGGATCATATAAAGTGCTTATTGCAGTGCCTGATGGATAATAGGCACCAAATAAATGCCCACTCTTAATATTCTGGTGAGAATAGCTTAAAGTAGAAAGGGTCATTGGATTTGATGGCTGTGAAGATGACTGTTAAGTATAAAATAGACGTATGGCTGTTAAAATGTCATTGTGGGGGGCTGGCCCGGTGGCGCAGCGGTTAAGTTTGCATGTTCCGCTTTGGTGGCCCAGGGTTCAATGGTTTGGATCCTGGGTGCAGACCTATGCACTGCTTATCAAGCCATGCTGTGGCAGGCGTCCCACATATAAAGTAGAAGAAGATGGGCACGGATGTTAGCTCAGGGCCAGTCTTCTTCAGCAAAAAATAGGAGGATTGGTGGCAGATGTTAGCTCAGGGCTAATCTTCCTCAAAAAAAAAAAAAAGGCATTGTCTTAAAGACACATACACACAAAACAAGAACGATAACAACCCTGAAACCTATCAGGGTAGCTGAATTAGCTAAGGGTTTTTGAAGCTAATGGAAAGGAATTTATTTCTGATAGTATTACATAAAAAGAAATCAAAGTATTATTTTCTTCAAATTCCTATTGTTAAATAAAATCAAATAATATAAAAATCTATGATCTGAAATATACCTGTGATAAAATTGTATTGACCATCATAGCATTATGAAAATATGTGCTCTTAAACTTAGACTGCCTAAGTTCAAGCTCTGTCCCTTACTAACTGTTTTGTGTGGGCAAATTGCTTAGCCTCTCAATATCTCATTTTCTTGATCTGTAAAGTGGGTATAATTATTATATCTCCTGGATAGAGTTGTTATGAGGATTAAATGGTTACTAACAATAAAGTGTTTATAACAGTAAAATACTCAATAGTGTTGTGGTTACTATTACTATAATTCTAAGTTATTTTTGCTTCACCACCATAGGCCAAAGAAGGAAAAAATGTTGTGATTTTTCTTCCCTACTTTCCTTCAGAAACAAAATGATTGAAGGGTTTGCTTGTTTTCCTAAAGTAAATGACAGCACTGCTTGACATAGTTGGCTGATCAGCAGAGTCAGACAGTAGTGACGGCTCACATTTGTGGGAAGTTCAGCATGCAGTTCAGAATATTTTATCTCCAGATTGCCTACGGAATTCCTAAAATTCAGAATGGACGCCACTAGAGACTCTGCAAGGGAAATTTATCATATAACTTTAATATTAGTAGAAAATTTTTTATTTCAATGAAATTTGACCTAAATAAGAAAAAATACTCTAGTAAGTTAGCATCTGAAGGAAAAATTAAACAGAGCAGATGGGGCATAATGGAAAGAATTAAGGAGCCTAAGTTCAGGCTGATTTCAGCACACAAGAAATAGAACTCTAAGAAATTTTCTTTCGTTTTGTTTTTTTGCAAGAAGATAATGGTTTCATTGAAAAAAAGTGCTTAAACCTGCAAATTAAACATAACTATATCCACAGTATACCACCACAGAGCTACTGTGTACACCAGAATTAGTAGAGATTAAGTAATTTGAGCTCCCCTTTACAAAAAATATGTATTTATTTTTGAATCATATTCTTTTGACCTTTATAATTATACTAAGTAAAGTCCACCAATCTGAAGAAGGTTAATTTTCCTTGGTTAATTTTAAAATATTTTCAGTGAAAATGGTTTAATGATGATCAGAACAACTAAGAATATAAATATCTAGTAAGTGTGTGTGTGAGTATATTAGAAAGAGATAGAGAGAGGGGAAGATGTATATGTTTCCTTAACATATATAAACTTATGTTGCCAACACACATCTAATACATTTACCATCATAATACCAGGCCAATTAGGCATACTAAGGATGTGTGCTAAGTGTCTACTCTATGGTTGAAAATAAGGTGCCACATGCTGTGATTACAATGACAAATAATGCAGTCCTGATCTTCAAAAAGCATATAGTCTAGTGAGGAAGCAAGTAGTGGGCAATTACAAATTTTTACAACCCCTCTTGACAATCACAAACCCAAATTATATTCCAGATCACAAAATTACCTAAAAGTTTTATTCAGGACCTCAGAAGTGAAGTAGAAAACGATGGACGAGATTAATAGGATAGCAACTTCTTTTTGTAAGGAGGCTGGGGGAGTGCAGAGAGGCAGACAATTGTATTAATTTTTCTCCAATAGGAGACGGAAGTGCAAAATGTTGAAGTAAGATCATAAAAAGAAAGGAAAAAGGGAGTAAGACCATAAAAGAAAAAGAAGAAGAGGCACTGAAAAATAACAGGAAAGTGCAATTTCTTAGCAAACAGAAGACAAGATTAGCTGAAGAAAGTAGTGGGAGGTGGTCAACAACATAAGATCGAAGGCAAGCAGGAGATGATGAGAGAAGAGATGAGGAAAAGCCATTAGATTTGACAGGAAAGAAGTAAATTTTGATCTTTGATGAGCAGGTAGTTTCAGATGAGCTTTAAAATCAAATGAAAGCTGTCAGGATCTAAGATGAGACTGATTTGAGCTAAGATTTGAAAGAATAGGTACAGACCAAATACTTGAAAATCTTAGTAACTAAAAGGGAAAGAATTCATGAAAGTTAAAGAGAATGAGGGCTAAATCAAGCAAAAGCTTTCTGATTAGAAAACAGGAAACCTTTTATATTTGAAGGAGGAAGAAATTATATCTGTTGAATAGAATTGACAGAAGTTTTGACTGTAACTGTGAAGTGAAATTCTGGAGTAAAAGGAAAGAAAGGTGAGTTAAAAATGAGTTAAATATCCATATTAGAGGATAGGAGAGGACACTCACCCAGAGATTATCAGGAAGGATGTGAAGTCATGTTGACAATATGGAAATTGAATAGTATCTCTTTCTTCATTAAAATTCATGCCCTGGGTTCAGTGTTAACCAAATGTAAAGAATTTCTTGCATCATCTGGTGCATTCCTGTGTCCACAGATGCTTCTAGCCACACTATCCCTCTTGCTCTTTCTGCCATAGGCACAATGGCTCTCTTTCAACAACTTGGAAAGACCATGCTTTTCTCACCTCAGTGCACTCACATATGCTCTTATCTTTCACAGAAATATTTCTTTTCCTTTGCCCCCAATTAATGCAGTACAGTCTCAGCAAAAACATCCCATTTTAAGAGATATCTTCCTTAATCCAGCGCCCAAGTTAGGCTCCTCTATTTTACTTTTAAAGTTCCTTTTTGAGGAAGAGTCTTAGAATTATGATTGATCTCCACACTTCTGAAAAAGTTTGAGGATTGATATTGACTACTTTGAAATGCTTATGACTGGTTTCAGATGGACTTTGGTGACAAAGGGAAAAATAATCCTCATTCTTAGCTCAAGACCCATCCTTAGCTATCACCTAGATGACTTTTCAAATACATAGAAATGTTCTAAATTCTGCATTTCACCTATCCTAAGACTCATAATATATTAGCATCTTTATTTTACAGCTGCTTTGGGTCTGGACTAACGCTGAGTTCTTCCAGAGGATTTGCATTTATTTCTGCCACTCCCAGTCTGAGACTGCCTGGTCTCCGAGGTCTTTGAAGCCATAATGGTGGTGTGAATTCAGAGTTCAAGTCTGCGTGAGTACTCTTGGTGGTTCCAATTTTTAGAGGGAAATCTTTTTCCTCCCTCTGTCCAGTGATAAGATAGAGATATCCAATAAAAGATATGTACCTTCCTGTATGGTAGCTTTATTTCTCATTAATTTTACACCCTGATTTCCAGCTTTGTCTGGGGAGATTTCCTATTAGATTCCTCAAACTTGATTTTTTTAAATAAATATAAAAGATAGTGTCACAATGAACAACAACTTAAAATCTATGGTGTATTAGATGTAATGAATGAGGTAATTTTTTTTCCTTCTTGTTCACAAGGGCTCCTTGGAGGAAATTAGCTAACCAATTAGTCAGCAAGAAGAGTTCTCCTTTAGTTACTTACCAGTGGGGGAAAATTTATTTTTTGACTGCCAATTATATGACAAGCACTGTTCTGGACACTTGGGATTGAGAAGTGAACAAAACAGACAAAATCCCTGCCCTCGTGGAGTTTAATTCTAGTCCCTATGCAATATTGTGAAACTTGTTTGACTGCAATGAAATTATATTTGCATCACTAATTACAGTGTAAATCAAATAATTCTTGTTTCAATGCAACTTCTCTTTCGTAGAACTCATTGCAAGTATAATTAAATAAAAATGTGATAATTTTTATATACTTTTTTTGTGTGTGTGAGGAAGATTGGTCCTTAGCCAACCTCTATTTTGTATGTGGGACACTGCCATAGCATGGCTTGATAAGCTGTGTGTAGGTCCATGTTTGGATCCGAACACATGAACTCCGGGGCTGCCAAAGTGGACCACGTGAGCTTAACCACCATGCCACAGGACCAGCCCAATAATTTTTTTGATATCTGTCCTCACTATAAGCTCCATGGTTTCAGGTAATGCCTTTCTTGTTTGGTCCTGTATTCCCTGTTCCTAAAGTGGGGCTGACCCCACTGCCAGGTGGGCAGGCAATAAACATGCATTTATGTATAGAGTGTACGTATATGCTACAACCTTCGCCTAAAAATTAACTAAGTTCTAATAATCAAATAAATGTCTTTATCAATTTTTATACTTAAAGGTGTCATATGGTAAACTTGAAACTCTTCTGTTTTCCTTCTCCTTCATGAAGAAGTATTTAATTACTCATATCACAGTTCACATCAAGAGTTACACTGCCATGCTTTCTCCTATGCTATAGTTTAAAAAAAACTTTTTTGTTCTAGTAGATTCAATTCTTTAGATGCTATCAGAACTTCATTGCTAATGTAGTCCATTTTATTTCACATTTTGATTGTCATTTCTTGTTCCTTTGCTTCATTTTCTTCTTTGACAATGCTATTACTCAAAGCCAATTCTCTACATTGTATTTGAAATGTCCGTTATCATCTGTGACATTAGTAGACATCTCTTTTCACTTCCTCCGCATTATAGGTATGTATTCAGATTTATTTTCTATAGCACCCTGGCTGGGTTGAGGCAGCTTTTGAAGGCTTACAATGGTTGAATTTTTATTTGTTCTGTTGAAGTTCTAGTTCTTTGAACTTTCTGTTTATCCTGACCTATTCTTATTCAATAGATGCAATGACCTCCTTGATCTCATTAAAGATAAGTAGAAATTCTCTATTATTTCCTACTTCATTAAGAAAATATTTTTTGAGGAATAAGATTTTCTTTTAGGCCTTTAGATATCTCTTTTCTTCTTTTAAGCTATAGGTATTTTGTTTTGTTTTGTTTTGTTTTAGCAGTGACATTGTGGCTACTTGCTGTTTGTTTATATATTAATTTGGCTCATATTTCTTCTCATAGAAAACTCAAGGAACTGCTGAATAAAGTAGCCCATGTGGTCTTTTTGAAAGCAGAGCACCTCCCTGGGCCCTCATGAGGGGGAAGGCTGGAAGGAGAAGCCACGTCTAATGCTGTTCTCTCTGGTCCGAACGACAGTTGGATTTCCCAGATAGACTCACGGGTGGAGACCAAGAAAATCAGGCTGCTTTCTATGGTGTGAAAATCGTTTGCTTGCAAACAAGTTTGAGATATAATCATGGGAATTTTGAGATTTCTATCACAAGCTTTCTTCTTTCTGCTGAATTCCTCTACACAGAAGACACGTAACAAAACACGAATGCTCTAGAAGTGTTATGACCTCTCTGGCAAGCAAAATAACATAAGGTATGGCCGTGCTTTGTACTGAATAAGGTCTGTGCCCAGTAAAGCACTTAAATGCCTTCAAATGCCTTTATAAAATAAAAAATGTACACATTATACCCAAATATAAAGTTGTCCTGATAAGAAGACAATCCCATTTTGTCAAATAAATGTTTCATTTTGTTAACTTGAAAACATAACTTTTTTGCAATAAATATGAAACAATCACATCTACGCAGTATTTAATTCATTTACTACATATATCACTTATTATATAAAATAATATATGTTATTTATGTATTTATGTGTTTCTGATTATCCGGAAAACAAGTTCATAGATATTCTTCATACACACATTCGGCTTCAGTTTCTTTATTGTCTGTAAGAGCCATTTGTGAATTTTCGAACACAGAGACAGAATACGTCATCACTGCATAATTAACTAAGCCATTTTTTTATTATGACAGTTTTCTTCTTGAAATTCATTCTGTGAATGTCTACTTGTTTCCTGAACATAATCAGTTAGGGTAACACTTTGAATGTCATCTTTAAAGGTTTTATTTACAATAGCATTCAACAGTTGGAGTTAAGAGGCTACCCACCCAGCGATAATGACTATAATCCATGTGAAATTTCTTTACTTCTTCACCTTTTTTTTTTTCCTGAGGAAGATTAGCCTTGAGCTAACATCTGTTGCCAATCTTCTTCTTTTTTTGCTTGAGGAAGATTAGCCCTGAGCTAACATCTGTGTCAACCTTCCTCTATTTCACATGTGGGTTGCCGTCACAGCATGGTTGAAGGGTGGTGTATATCCACGTGTAGGTTCTGAACTCATGAACCCTGGCCACTGAAGCAGAGCACTTTGAACTTAACCACTAGGCCACAAGGCTGCCCCCCTCCTCCCTTTTGTTGAAACAAACTTCTTTAGGTGACATCTGAGTTTCCCAAACTGCCATTGATTGAGGTTGTTTCAGGATAATGTACTTCCCTGTTTCCTCAAAATAAACTAAATTGAGAATGTGACTTGTAACATAAAATCTGTGTGGGGATTTGACTATAAAGTAGTTCCTTCTGTTAAATTGTTTGGGAAAAATTTCACCTTATATTAAAGTACACGGTAAAAACAAACTTAGTTCATATGCCTCAAAAATGAGTGCCAAATTACTCTTAGAAAATTGTCAGTCATTAAATTGGAACTTGAAGCTATAATTTTAATCTCCTTCAGCCACCTGAACTAAGTGTGGTTATCTGATGTGGTTATCAAATCTGATTTTTCAGAGATGAGATGAAGAGTAAGGGTGAACCCAAATAATGGACAAAAAGTTAATGACTTTGGTAAAGTGTTGGGCAGAGGACTTAGAAGAGAATGACCTAATCCAGTGTCAATTATTTACTATATGACATCCTGAAGTAGGCAAGAGGAAAGGCCCAGAATGCAAATCTCAGCAAAAGATGATAAGGATGTTAGCTGGAAAAGGACAGGGATTTTTGTGTGCTGTGTACACATTGATATTCTCAATGCCTACAGCTATGCCCACATGGTGATGACTCAGCATGTAAGGTACTGTTCATTGAATGAATAAAGACACAGGCTTTGGAAAAGTCCTGATTCTTTGGAGTTAAAATTGGTTTTAACCCTAGTTTGAACTCTATTCCTAGTTTTATGAGTCATTTAACTTTTGGGCAAGCTAAACTTTAGTTTACTCATGTATAAAATAAAAATTCTAAAGATTTATATTCTTAAAAGAATTTTGTGAAAAGTAAATTATATAACATATATAAATGATATGTAACATTTAGTGCTATGAGAATAAAAGGTTCCTCAGTTCCTAGGAAAAGATTATTCTTTGGTCATGCTAACAAGTAATCACTGGAACCACTTTTAATGGTATCCTCAGTGATAAACCACAACTCACTTTAATAAGTGAACTTCTGAAACTCAGCCAATTGGTGATAACCTCATGCTTCTAAACATCAGTCAATTAGCAACAACTAGTAATTCAGTAACTCGGCTCCTAACAGTCAGTGAGTCAGCCAGTCTATCTCTAGTAACCCAGCTGCACAGCTAAATTATGTCAACCAACCCCTAGACATGCCCACTTCTAAAAATCCACCAATTCAGGTGCCCCACTCACCCCCAAACCCAGTAGAATGGCTCTCTGCTTTGCTCATAGAGACTGTCTACACAGTCCTCCCTCACATGGCAAGCAGTAAAGTCAGCTTTTATTGTTTGTTTCAGATACTGAACAGTGCACATTTCCTTGACAAGTGTCTGACATACAGGAAACATTCAAAAAATTGAATAATACTCTTGCTGCTGCTGTCTCCACAGTTATTACTATTAATACTGGCATTAATGTTACGGAGTGCATGAGATTGCCCAACTCTCTTCAGTAATCAGCAACAAATACTTATTAAAAAAAAAAGATGAGGAAGAAGTGATTTGGGACTTCTTGTCAGTCAGTTTGGGAAAACTTTATGTAATCCAGAACTGTGGTGGGAGAAGCAATTCTCAGCATTGTTAGTTCTCAAGAAACTCATTCAATGTTATATAGCTGGGAGAACAGTGAAGACCTAGGCAGACCAGGTAGGGGTCTTGAGAAATTAATCTGTGAAATAGGAGGGATACTTGACTTCCAAAACCCTAGGAGAGTGAGCTTCAGCCTGGAATGGAAGACCCCACCACCTTTACCTGGATTGGAGAAAATTTTATACACCTTCACACCTACCCTCTCCCAACCTACCCCACCCCTCAGCAATGAAATGAAGAGGAATGTCAGAAGTTCAAGTGACCTTTGCTTTGCACTTTTATTCCAGGTGATATAGTAAGTGAAGACTCATGAGTCACTTCATAATCAGAACTGGGATTCATCTTTGATCTGCTTCCTTTGTATTACCTTTTAGGGAGAGTATTGAAAAGCAGATGTAATTTCTGATTTTGCTTTACTCTGAGAAGCCCCTCACTCGACCTTATTCTTATAAAGCCCACCTGGCACTTTAGATCTGGGCGGAAAGAGGTAGAGGTGGGTGTAATTGACAATAATTAACCCCATAGGTCCAGAGACTTCCTTGAAGATATTCGTTGTGATTAAACAAGGATTAAGTCTCCTAACTTTGCCCTACCTGGGAAACCTCTGCAGGGTGGGTTTGGAGCTCCCACTTCACCTTTACTTATAATTGTACTATTAAGAGATCTCTCAAACTTCCGATTTTTATTGTCATCCTTATTTCCAAAGAGACAAATTAACTTGAATTAATTTGAATAAATGCTTATGAAGAATAATTCTTCCTTGTAATTTTCTAATGTCAAGATTTGTATTGACTAGAAAAATTCTTTTTCAGAAATCTAAAATGGCAATTTGAATTCCTAAATATTAACAGCGAGTTGTTAACCAATGTACTTGATTGAAGCTGTCAACATGGAATTTCACAGCTTTATTTGAAGAGCAACTTTAAGAATTTCTTTTCATTCTAAAAAATAGTTGTTTTGATACTTGAAAATCTATATAAAGAAAATTTATAAAACAAAATGACTTTATTACAAGTGTGTTAGTGTGTGTGTAGTAAAACCAACTATCATATTAATTCTATACTGTATTATATAAAATTAAGTCTAAAGAAGAATATGTAGTATATATCATTATAAAAAGACAGGAGCTGAATACAAGGATAATATAAAAAAGTCAATTATATTTTCATGTAGTAGCAGTGAACAAATAGACAATAAAAACACCATTCACAATATTGTTCAAATGTCATTATATACCTTGGACTAAATCTACTAGAAGTTGTGAAGCCCTCTACACTGATGGCTATAAAACTGCTGAAAAAAAGTAAAGAAGACATAAATAAATGGAGAAGCATACCACGTTCATAGATTGGAAAATTCATTATTGTTAAAATGCCAGCTATCCCCAAAGTTATCTATAGATTTAATACAATGCCAATCAAAACCTCAGTCTTTTTTTGTGGTGGAAAATAAAAAGCTGATTCTAAAATTTATATGGTAATATAAAATACCAAGGATGGCCACAACAATCTTGAAGAATAAGAACAAAGTTGGAGGGCTGGCTTACACTACACAATATGAAGACTTTCTGTAAAGCTATAGTAATTAAGAGAGTGTAGTATTGGAGCAAAGAAATATCATTCTAATGGATACCAATGGAACAGGTTAGAGTCCAAAAGAACTCCCACACATATACTGTCACCAAATTTTCAAAAACATGTGCCACTGCAATTCGGTGGGAAAAAAATAACCTTCCCAATAAATGACCCCGGATCAATTAGTTATCTTTACAAAAAGTAAGGAATCTTGATTTCTACTTTGTACCATACACAAAAATTGTTTATGGACCATAATCCTACCTAAGAGTTAAAGCAAAACTATAAAGCTTCTAAATGAAAACATAAGATATCTTCATGATCTTTCAGTGAGTTAATTTTTCTTAAAAAGAGACAGCAAAAAGCATTAACCATAAAATAAAATATTAATAAATTGGCTTTTATGAAATTTAATATGTTGTATTTATCAAATGACACTATTAAAAGAAAAGCCACAGACTGGGAGAAAATATTTGTAATACACACATCCAACAAGGAAATACGCTTGTATCTAGAATTTATAAGTATTTATTTATTTGATGTCCTACAAATCAGTAAGAAAAGAAGGTAACCCAATTAAAAATGGACAAAAGACTGGAATGGATACATTATAACAGTATATCCAAATATCCAGTAGCATATGAAAAGTTGTTCAAACTCATTTGTTATGAAATGCAAATAAGAAGGTGTTACTACCAAACATTCACTGCAATGGCTGTTGTGATGTTGTGAGCGTATGGAGTAACTGGAACTCTCATATATTGTTGGTGGGAGTATAAACTAACAAAGATCCTTTGAAAAACTGATAGTATCTTGTAAAGCTAAACATATGCCTACTATATGACCTAGCCACTATATATATGTATATATCCATATGTATCTCTATTTATCTATATCTCTAGAGGCAATGATTACAACAACAGGCATATACAAGAATATTCATTGCAGCTTTGCTCAACCCAAATATCCACTAACAGTAGAATGGACAAGTGTATTGTGACATTTATATATTGTAATATTACAAAGCAATAAAAAGAGCTAACTACTATTACCTGCAATACATGTATGACTCTCACAGATACAAAAGACTGTGATTCTATTTATCTGAAGTTCAAGAACAAGGAAAACTAATTTATGGTAAGAAAAATTGTAACCTCTTTGAGGGTGTTACCCGGAAAGGGGCAAGAGACAACTTTCTCGGGTGCGGGGTGTGTTCTATATGTTGATCTAGGTGGTGTTCATTATGGATGTATATATATAAAAATTCATCAGGCTCAATAAGTATGTGTGTGCTTTGCTGTATACATGCCAAAACTCAATTTCAAAACCACACAAACATATAGAAATCAAACCAATGTGATACCATTACACTTTCTCTAGAATTACTAAAAAGAAGGAGACAGAAAATATTAAGTGTTGAAGGAGGTGAAAAACAACTGGAACTCGTATCTTGAAGGAAGAAGTATAAGTTGGAGCAGCCACTTTTGGAAACTATTTCGTGATATTTATCAAGACTGAACATAAGCATACTTTATGACCATCAAGATAAATACTCAAGAGGAATGTTCACTAATGACATATACAAGAATGTTTATGGCAACACTACCTATTATAGTTATAAACTAGAAACAGCACAAATGCCCATCAATGGTACAAAAATAAACTGTGGTATATCCATGTCATGGATTATTATCAATCAAGGAGAATGAACTAAGTATAGCTATGCATAAAGAGATGAATAAATATTGCAAAGAATGTTGAACAAGAAATGCCAGACACTAAAGAATACGTACTGTATGATTACATTTATAACAAATTCAAACACAGACAAATGTAATCTATTGGATTAGAAGACAGGATAGTGGTTATTGTTGAGAATGGGGGAGGCAGTGTCTAGATAAGGACTTCAGGAAGATGTCTGGTGGGCTCGTAGTATTCTGGTTCTGGATCTGAGTGATAGTTGCATGAATATAGTCATTTTGTGGAAAGTCACCAAGTAGTAAATACACGATTTGTGCACTTTATTGTATGTATTTATTCTTTAATAGAAATTTTACTGGGGCCACCCCGTGGCCGAGTGGTTAAGTTCACACGCTGCACGTCGGCAGCCCAGGGTTTCGCTGGTTTGGATCCTGGGCGCAGACATGGCACTGCTCGTCAGGCTGTGTTGAGGCAGCATCCCACATAGCACAACTAGAAGGACTCACAACTAAAATATACAACTACGTACTGGGGGGATTTGGGGAGAAAAAGCAAAAAATAAAGAAAGAAAGAAGATCGGCAACAGTTGTGAGCTCAGGTGCCAATCTTTAAAAAAAAGAAAAGAAATTTTACTAAAAAAACCACAAGGTCTCCAGAGGTACCACATTCTATTTAAATTCTGTTACCAATTTTAACTTGATTAATGCAGTAGTTGTGCCCCATAATTAATTAAATCATAGTTGCAATCAAAGTCATTTGCTTATTGATTTATGTGATCATTTTGAAGGTGTTTTATCTTCATTTGCCTTTGACCTTCAGTTGACAGAGACCTCAAACACTTCAGATTGGGTGATTATTCCTCCCCATTTCTGTGTCATGAGACTCCCAATGAATATATAATACACCAGCAGTCATTTGTTTTTTTTAAAAAAAATCTTTAAAATAAACAAATTTATCTGCTGGCTAAAATTGGATTATTATCTATCTATTAATTTTTTTCTAAGCAAGATCTATAGACTCATAAAATAAAATTTTGGTGGTTGGAGTAGACAACAGAAAATATGTAATTTACCTTTGTATTAAATAAATGATCTGAGGCCCAAGAAAATAAGTGACATGCATGAGGCTTGTTATTCATTTATTCATTCACTTATATATTCAAAATTTATTGTGCACCTCTGAAGTCCCAGGCCCTGCCTTAAGTCCTTTGGATATGTCAGTAAAGAAAATGAGTAACTCTGCCCTATAGAACTTAAATATCAGATTTGAAATATAAACAATAAAAAATAAATAGGATTAATCAATAAGTTATATGATATGCTAAATGGTAATTAATGCCAAGAAGAATGGAAAGTCCAGGTTGAAGGTGCTGGAGTGGGGTTGGCAGAACTCAGGAATAGTATTAAATAGGATTTCCTGTGAGGGTCTCATTGATATGATGAAATTTAAGATAAGCTCTGAAGAGGGTGAGGGAACTAGCCATGCAGATACCTGAGAGAAGAGCCTTCCATACAGAAAGAGTAGCCAGCACAAAGGCACTAAAGCAGAAGCATGGCTGGTGTATTTTAGGACTAGTAGGAGGACAGTTTGGCTGATGTGTGGCAAGCAAAAGTGAGAAGAATATGTTAAGTTACAGAGTTATGGGGTGGGGCACAGGGCCCAGATCCTTAGGGCCTTGTAGTCCATTATAAGATCTTTTGCTTTTACTCCAAGTGAAATATCAAGCCACTGAAGGGTTTTAAGCAGAGAAGTAATATAGTCTGACTTAGGACTTAAAAGATTCGCTCTGGTTTCTGTGTTGAGAACAGACTATAAAGAGGCGAGGGTAAAAAGAGGGAGCTCTTAGGAAGCTATTGCAGTAATCCAGGCAGGAGATGATGGAACCTTAGTCAGGTTTTGCATATATTTTAAAGATAGAGCCTCATGATTAGGAGATCAGTAGATTAGGTGTGGGCTGTTAGATAAAGAGAGAATCAAGGATGAGTCCAAGGGTTTTTTTATTAAAGCAATGGAAGGATGGTAAAATGGAGCAACTGAGACCTGAGATAGAGTGGATGGTGGTGGAGCAACCTCATTGTGGTGGCTGTGGGTGGGGCAGCTTTGCAGGGGAAAGTTCAGGAGTTCAGTTTTGTACACGTTGATTTTGAGATGTCTATAAGACATTCAAGGAGAGCTGTTGAGGTTATTGTATATATGAATCCGGATTTGGGGAGAAAAGTCTGGACCAGAGATATAAATTTGGGAGTCACCATATATTGTGGACTGAATTGTGTTCCCCCCAAATTCCTATGTTGAAGCTCTAACTCCCAGTTCCTCAGAAGTTGACTATATTTGGAGACAGAGCCTTTAAAGAGGTGATTAAGTTAACATGAGGCTATTATGGTGGGCCTTAATCCAATATGTGTGATATTCTTACAAGAAGAGAAAATTGAGACACACAAGGAGACACCAGGGATGCACATGCACAGAGAAAAGACCATGTGAAAGTGCAGCAAGAAGGCAACCAACTGCAAGCCAAGGAGAGAAACCTCAGAAGAAACCAAACCTGTTGACATCTTGATCTTGGACTTCCAGCCTCTCTTCAGAACTGTGAGAAAATAAATTTCTGTTGTTTAAGCCACCTAGTCTGTGGTATTTTGTTATTGCAGCCCTGACAAATGAATATATCACCAAAATGGCATTTAAAGTGAATTTGATTGAATGAGATCATGAAGGGACTGAGTGAAACCTGGAGGACTCCAGCATTCAGAGGTTGGAATAAGCAGAGGCCATAGAGGCTGAACAACAAACCAAACAAGAGGAAAGCACAGAAAGGGTGTTTTATTTGGAGCTAAGTGTATAAATTTTGACATGTACGAGAGAATGTTCAGCTGCGATAAATGCCACTGCTAGGTCAAGCAGGAAGAGTGCTGAGAACTAACAGTGCATTTTCAGTGTAATGAATTGGAGTAGATTTGAGAGAGAATGGAAGGAGAGGAAATGAAAACAGTAACTATAGAAAATTTTTTGAAGAGTTTTGCAATAAAGAGAAGTAAAGTAATGGAGTGCTAAACAGGTGGGAAAAGTGGGATCAAAGATTTTTTTTAAAGCTAGGACTACTAAAAGAATTTAAGCTGATGGTAATTAGCCAATACAGACAGAATTTTGATGATGTGAAAGAGAGGAAAACTGCTGAAGCAATGTCCTTGAGTAGGTGAAAGAGGATGAGATTCTACACACAACATTAGAGCATAGAAAGTTCATCTATGGTAATAGTGGGGGCCATCTATGTGAGCAAAGGTGTGAGTAAGTAGATGTTATGGTGGGAGCTGGTTGGAGGTCTCATCTGATTCCTTCATATTTTGCAGTGTAAAGCAAGGTCATCAGCCGAGAGGTGGAATGGAGAAGGAGATGTTAGGAGATAGAGGAGAGAAGTTGTGAAGTAGCCATAAAGTAGTAATGAACTAGAAAATAATAGTATAAGTACCTAACAACATTAAGGATTCTCTTGGGGTTATGGACGTTATTTTGAGAGAGACCCATCAGCTTGCTTGTGTGCTTTTCTTCTGCAACTCTCAACCACATAGGTCTAGGCAAGAAGTGGTTGAAGATCTATGGTTTTAACAAGAAAGTACAATGAAGAAAGAGAAGGGAAAGGAGCTGAGGTATAGGTAAGAGATTAATTACAATGACTGAGCATTAAATTTAAGCTAGATAAAGAGGGAAGTGAGGACACCAAAATGCTGAGGATAGGGGAACACTGGAAAGATCAATGGAATGGAGATCCCAGTAGGGTCAAAGAGTTTTGGATTACGATTTGGGAAATACCACAATAATAGTTGTTACAGGCAAGAATCATCAATGGATGCTAAAATTCATGGATGAAAAGTATGATAAGAAACGATATATTCATAGTCTTCTTTTCCTACAAGATACTTAATAATTGCAAAAGGAATATATTAACTTTACAGAGGGAAAACCTGCAGATACCACCTTGACTGAATGATCAAAACTAACATCAGCTGTAATGGGACAAATCAACATCATGCATCACCTGATAACAACGCACTGAGAAGGGTGCAACACCACTTCTGTGGTACTATTTTGAAAATTGGATAGCCTGGTTTTAGTCATGAGGAAATATTAGACAAACCTAAATTGAGGGATATTTGATAAAATAAGTGGTCTATACTCTTCAAAAGTGTCAAGTTCGTAAAAGTCAAAGAAGGAATGAGGAACTGTCCCAAATTAGAGATATCACAGCTAAATGCATTATGGGATGCAGGATCAAATCCCAGTCAAAAAGATATATTAGTGAGACATTTTGATGAAATTTGAATAAGGTCTGTGGTTAATGAATACTATTGCATCAATTTTAATTTCCTGCTCTTGATAATTTGTTGTGTATGATATTAACAGTTGAGGAAGCTAGGTGAAGGATATATGGGGACTGTTTTTACTATTTTTGCAGCTTTTTACAACTGTAAAATTATGTCAAATTAAATAGCTAAAAGCCAAAAAGATCCTTGGTTGAGGTACTAGAGGGAGTGCGCTGGAAATGGGAGGTGGCAGTCAGAGTGTAGACTGCAAGCAGTGGTAGGCTGCTCACGAAGCTAATCAAGCTTGAGTGCCACGGCTTCTCACTTCCAGGAGCTTATCTTTTGGGGGAGGTCTACCAACATGTTCATAGAGACAAATGCTTTTGCAACATTTACTAAAGTAAACTATTTTGATTACAATCAGTTAAGACCACTGTCTGCTAATCTAACTTCCTCTCTCCTACAGTTGCCCTTTTGTTGCATGGCTGTGCAGTGGCCATAGGCATTTTTGAGATCTGATCAAGTAAAGTTGAGTTGAGAATACATTGAGGTTGGGTTTGGTGATTTTATATGTCTATAAGTATATATGTGTGTGTGTGTGTGTGTGTGTGTGCGGTTTTCGATCACTGCTGTGTTTAAAATTATTGCTAAAAGGGCTGTGGGAGACAAAAGAGCCACTACAGGGAAAACAAGGGAGAACCATATTATGTTAGAGCAAGAAAGTGGAGGGAATATTTAGAGATTAATTTTAAGATATAAGGTCCTTTGCTGATGATGGACTCTAAGGGATACAATGAAAGATTTTAGGAGTTGGAGGGATGAGTGATAGAGGGAACAAAATAAAATATGTATAAGGTCCTGTTGGACATTAGAGTGTGGAAAATTGAGTGATTTTGGAATCCTTATGGTGACTGACTGTGAAATAATACACATCTATCTATCTATCTATCTATCTACCTATCTATCTATCTATCTATCTATCTATCTATCTACAGATATATATCTGTCCCAAGTTCCTGACACAGATGTCTTTTGTTTAAATGAGGTGACTCTTGGTGAGCTCCTGGATAGGGGCTGGTCACTAGAATGACCAAGCCACGGTTAGAAGCTTGGAATTTTCAGCCCATCCCTCATTCTCCAGAGAAGGGAGAGGGGCAGGAAATGGAATTAGCACTTGAGCATGCCTATTGATGAAGTCTCCACAAAAATCTCAATAGTATGGGCTTCAGAGAGCTTCCAGGTTGGTGGACACATCCACGTACCATGAGGGTGACACACCTCAATTCCACGGGGACAGGAACTCTTGTGCTCAGAACCCTCCGAGATCTTGTCCTATGTATCCTTTCACCTGTATCCTTTAATAAACTGGTAAATGTGGGTAACTGTTTCCCTGAGTTCTGTGAGCTGTTCCAGCAAATACTCAAATCCACGGGGGAAGAGGTCATGGGGACCTCCAATTTGTAGCTGAGTAGGACAGAAGTTGTGGGTAACCTGGGGACTTACTGCTTGCGATTGATATCTGAAGTGGAGGACAGTCTTGTGGGACTGAATCCTTAACCTATGGGATCGGATGCTATCTCCAGGTAGATAGTGTCAGAACTGAGTTAAATTGGAGGACACCCAGCTGGTATTGCAGAATTTCCTGGTGTGGAAAAAACCCCACACATCTGGTGTCAGAAGAGTTGTGAGTGTGATAATAGTGTGAGAGTCGAGGGGAAATGCAGGAGAAAGAACTGAGTTGTTTCCTACACACTGACATAAACAGGGATAATGCCACAATTAGATTATATCCAGTGAATCCAAGGAATATTTTTAGTGACAGAGCCAGATGTAGAACTTAAGACTTTTGACTACGCAGTAAATTATGCTGCTTCGTGATCTGTCCCTGAGATTAATGTTTATGCGGTCCCTGGGAATGTTCAATTATGTTAAATGATTTTATTGTTTCACCACTCTTTGTAGAATTTATTGTTTTGTTTTTAATTTGGCAGGCAGTCTTATTGAATACTTGGGAAAAATGAATACTTATGCTTTCATTAATAAACTAGAAATTGCTTAAGGATAATCAATATGATTAATATTTTGACTAGTGGTGCAGTTACATTCCTGTTAATGAAAGGTAAACACACCAATTCTGTCTGATTTCACAAATCAATTTCATTTAATAAATCCTAAAACATTCCAGGAAATGAATGATTGAAACCTCCAGCTTAATGCTTTTCTATTTCTGTCTAAAGCATTCTATGATCATTTAGAAATGCATTAGCTCTATAGATAATGTCTTAAATAAATTTCTCATAGCATTTTGTACTGTTTCCAAACATGTCAATTTGTAATCCTTATCTGACATCCTTCTATTATTATAAACAAAGCTTTAAATCCTTTATTATTACCAAAATTTACTAAGTCCAAAAGTTGTCATTTTAGAAGAGTTCATATACTAAATATTTCTGAATATGTTAATTAATATTCACTAATTAATGTTTAACTAACAAATTAGCAATCAATGGAGAGAATGAGTCTTTCTAAGAACGTTTCAGACTGACTGCATACTCAGCGTCTTGGTGTTAGGAACCAAAGCTTGTTTAGAAATATTACGTTTTACTAGTTCAAGTACACATGACAAATCTGAAGAAAATCATACTCATCATACTAATTTCTTATCATAAAAGACATCTGAAGTGTACCAGGCTTGGAAAAAGTCAAAATATTAAAGCTAGTATTAGGAAGAAGAAAAAAGTTTATCTTTCAGAATAAATAGAAGTTGTATTTTATTCCACCCCTAGGAAAGTCTATTAGATGAACACATTTTTCACCAGGGGAATTTGGCTAAGAAGTATACTGGTTTCCTATCACTGCTGTAACACATTACCACAACATCAGTGGCTTAAAGCAAAACAAATTTATTTTCTTACAGTTCTGGGATTCAGAAAACCAAAATGGCAGGGCTGTGTTCTCTCTGGAGACTGTAGGGTAGAATCTATTTTCTTTACTCTTCCAGCTTCTAGAGGCTGTCTGCCTTTCTTGTCTTGTGACTCCACGTGACTCTGACCTCTGCTTCCATTTTAGACGACCTTCACTGACTCTGACCTCTTACCTCCCTCTTAGAAGGACTCCTGATTATGTATATTGGGCCTTCTTGAGTAATCTAGGATAATCTCCTCATCTCAAGAACCTTAACTAAATCACACCTGAAAGCCCATTTGGTCATGTAAGGGAGCATGCTCACAGGTTCCAGGCATTAGGACATGAACAACTTTGGGGGGGGGGGGGGCTGTCCATTATTCAATCTACCACAAGCTTTAACAAGTTTCTATTTTCAGTTATTTACTAGATAAGATGGTGTACAGTTATCAACAAAATAAACATTGGCATGTCATTATTTAGATTTCCATCTTTGACATCAGACTTATGATTATCATCAGTCACTTTCAACAATAGGGAAATTTCTGCAATAGTGAATTTGACCTTGTGTTAACATAGTATTGTAAAGTTCTATGTTAGAGCAAGGGGTTGGGCAATGAGTTTATGATTCTAGGACACTTTAAGGGTTCCATATCATGAAAAGGGTTGAGTACCCAGTGAATGTTGTACTGAATGAAGACAGTGATTAAAAGGTGGGCTGAAAAAGTCCTTCCAAGAAATGTGAAATCCATGGTTTTTACACTAATGCTGCTGTGAGACCTATAGGTTTCTTGTATATAAAAAATTATTATCTAATCATATAGTATATCTATCATATCTAATCCTTCTGTTCTGAATGCCATATTTTACAGGGGATGTTTACAAAATGGATGAACATTCGGGGAGAAGGGTGACGTAAAAATGGAGTACTCGAGTCATAAGAATGATCCAAGGACATGTTCGCATATAAAAAATTACTAAATAAGTATATTGGTGAGGAAGACCTGATAGTTCTTTTCAAATATTTGAAATTTGAAAAGATTTGCTTAAAGGAAGAAAACAGATTAATGGGTCAAAGTCAAGGGGAAGCAGATCTTGCCTTTATTTAAAAAAACACCAAAAACTAAAACTCATATTTGTCTTTAGATTGACATGAGTTTGAATTATAGTAATAATTCCTAAAGTTGTCTTTTAAGTTCTAAAAATTTAGATTAAGACTGTTCAAAATAATTCTTATTTGATGTACATCTTAAATAAACAGGTTGCACTATATTTGAAAAATATTCCAAAACATTGATAGCTATAACAACTGATATATATAACACCTAACAAGTAGAACACTTAATCCAAGCATCCAAAACATTTAGTTGAGATAGGCAGATAAATAATAGGTTGGATTAATTTAAAAAAGGCTTCAATTATATTCTGAAGGGCAGTACTTATTTCTTACTACTTCACGATAACTGAGGCAGACGTTTTACAACTGCAAAATTACAATTATGACTTCCAGGAGTTTGCATCTTAAAATAATGACATAGATGTTTCTAATATTCTTGTAGAAACCAAATTGATATAGGCCAACAAATCTGTTAGCCATTTATTAATAACATCTATGGAGAATTTAGTTCTTTGAATGCAATACATCTAAGGACCAGAGATTTTCTTTTAGTGCCTTTCATATATACAACTGTTATTGCATTGTATTATAACAACTTGTTTAGATTTCTCTCATATTCACTATATTATTAGCTCTTCTCTTTATCCACATTCCCATACATAATGCTTGGTACAAAAGAGGATTCAAGAAATGTTAAGTTTTTAGTAACAAAGATAATTAAATGTAGACAAACTTGTGGTTGATTTTAAGTAGATTAAATAGTGTTATTACAAAGGAGGTTGAGACTTCCCTCGGAGTGGAGGTTTTACTCTTTGCTGTTAGAACTTCATTCTTAAGTCAGAGAGGGGAAATTGGAATGCCTGTGGTGACCTGGTCTAAGAAAGGGGGAGAAATGAAAACCGGGTTAGACCAAGGAGCATGTATTCTGCCCCATCTAAAGGGTGCCACTGCCACTCAGCTCCAGCCAATTGTTGCCGCGAGGGACAGTATAACCAGACATTGTGGGTTTTCAAGTAAAGGCGGAAATCTGGATTTTTATGCAAAACTTTCCAATCTTTAAATATTGGCCACCGTGTGGTCCATTAAAAAACATGTCTTCAAGCCATGCTTCACTTGCAGGCAGCCTGTCTGTCATCTCTGCTTTTAGGTCGTGAAGCTTTCTCCTATTGGCTGGAGGGAAAATATTCCAGATGAAAGGCATAAACTGAATAAAGGCTGTGCAGTCATGTCCCAAGTTCGGAGAATGGACACTTTGTTTTGGACTGCAGTGGTCCCATTGGAAAAAGCTGGAGGTGAATCTGGAGTGTAGCTAGTAGCCAGACTGGGGAGAGCTACGTTAGACAAGCTGTCAGCTTTAGGACTGGTTTGCCAGAGAAGAGAACTGAAATTGAATGACAACATACATGGGGGGATGACAAAGCTGCTTGGCTTGACCAAGGAAAAGATGGGAACCACAGGAAAAAGAAAAAGGAATGCTAGCTGTTCAATGAGAATAAAATGATGGGCAGGAGATGCCTTTGGATGGGCTGGTCCTGGGAGTCAGAAAGGAACAGTCAAGGGCTCTGCTGGTATCCCAGCTGGCAGGTGGATCACAGCAACAGGGGACTCTGCCATTGGACTCCAGGAACAGGCCCGAGCAGGCAGGCTGTTCACCTGGGGCATGTTATAAAACCCATGACAGTCATGGGGGTGAATTCAAGACCAGTTCTTCAGTAAATCTGATACCATCCAAGTAGGCCTTCCGTATGAGGAAATAAATCAGAGAATCACTGACGGAACTAGAGTTTAAAACTAAAAAAAAAAATATTAATCATAAGGAAAATTCAAAACCCCTTTCACCAGAGTAGACACAACAGTGTACAGTGGAAGTACCAGCAAGGTGAATAAATGCCAGCCTACTGGGTGACAATCTAGGCTCCTTCCATCCCCCCCAGCCAGGAACAGGCTTGGCTGAGCTTATAGGTCTGGGTAAGATGACCCCAGAAGCTCCTACTGGATAGCTGCTCTGGGCTGGAAAATAAGTAGTCTATTAAACATTCCCATTTCCTATGAAACAGCAAAGGGTAATAATCTTTTACATACACTGATGGTAACAATTGTGTGAATTGGGCCACCAGTTTTGGATCTCCAGTACAATTTGGCATGACGCCTCGAGACACATAACTTCACATTTTTTGGGGCCAATGGATGATTGCCAGTGCACCAACAGGTGATTGAACTATCCTTTGTTCGTATAAACTAAAGTCAGCTCTATACTGTCATTATGTTTATAGAATAGCGACAGCATCCTGTGTCAGCCCTTCGGCCGTAGGCTACTTTATTAACGGTCCCCCTATGGCTGCAACTTTGTGTCTAAGTCATCTTCACCACCCTCAGAACACGTTTATGAAAAAGAAAATTGGCAAATTAACACAGCAATAGCTCACAAAGGTTAGAGGGAATAGCAATGGTGGGATGTTATTGCTGGAAGTGGTATGAGCACACAGCTGTCAGTGAGGTCTCCTGCTCATGGTAATGGCACTGTAAGAAGGCAGCGGTCATTCCCGTTGTTGAGGCCATTTTCCTTTGAGAAATTTCAGCTGTGCACACAGCTATTCAGCCAGGTTGATGGCTAGTCATTGAACTAATTAAGGAAGACTTAGGAAAATACATTTTTTTCACAACTTTTCCCCCCAACATTCTGCAAACCGAATTTTCCTGTAAATAGCACATTGTGTAACCTTTATGTCACTGAGAAAAGAATGTTCTTATCTTTCACTATAAAACTACCACATGAGTATTTTTCTTCCTTAAGGTGGTTATGAATAAATTATTCAAAAAATAACGTCATCTTGAGGGTTTAGAACAGTTTTTAAAAACTCATTACCCATGAGATATGCTTTGCGTGTCTTGATCTTAAAATACAAGACAAAACTGAACAAAGAAAACTCTGCAGAGAGCTACTCATGTGTTCATTCTTCATTCATTCATTATTCATTTATTAATCAAAAATAGGAAATGTGGCCGGCCCAGTGGCTCAGTGGTTAAGTGTCCACATTCTGCTTCTCGTTGGCCTGGGGTTCGCTAATTCAGATCCTGGGTGCGGACATGGCACCACTTGGCAAGCCATGCTGTGGCAGGTGTCCCACATATAAAGTAGAGGAAGATGGGTACGGATGTGAGCTCAGGGCCAGTCTTCCTCAGCAAAAAGAGGAGGATTGGCCCCAGATGTTAGCTCAGGGCTAATGTTCCTCAAAAAAAAAAAAAAAAGAAAGAAAAATAGGAAATACTGGGGCCGGCCTGGTGGCATAGTGGTTAAGTTCTTGAGCTCTGCTTTGGTGGTTCGGGGTTCACAGGTTTGGATCTCGGCATGGATCTAGCACCACTCATCAGCCATGCTGTGGTGGCATCCCACAAACAAAACAGAGGAAGATTGGCACAGATGTTAATTCAGTGACAATCTTCCTCAAGCAAAAAGAGGAAGGTTGAAAACAGATGTTAACTCAGGGCCAATCTTCCTCACACACACACAAAAAAGAAATGCTTCACTAAAGTGTAGGATAAATACTCAAAGCAATACTAAAAAGGTAATTAAAAGGCAATCATTAAGATTGTGTAATGATAATAGAAACAATACACTGAAAAAGTACAAATGTAAGACAATGATTACAACTAAATATCACTATGGAGAGGGTGTATACCCAAAGGCTGTTAATGTTTTTATCACAGTAGTGGGATAATGAATGATTCTTTTTCTTTTGCTTTAAAAAATAATGTTTATTAATTTTTGGATGATATGAAAGAATTAAAAACAATGCAGAAACTTTGGAAATCATAGAAATGTACAAAGAAGAAAAAAAATCTCTTGAAAGCCAGAGAAAACCATTCCTAATTTTTGGTGTACTTCCTTCCAGTCCTGTTTTGCTTTGTGAGTTAGCTCCCAGGCGTGTTTGTGGGTGTGCCTCACCATAATAACACACTGGGAACCTGTAGCATGGACATTTACAGACCATCTTTTAGGACACTAACAACATTTTTATGTCATTAAATACTTTTAAAACCTGAATGTTAATGGCTACATGATTCCATCATATGAATGCCCTATATTTCTGGATATTTAAAACATTATTTAGATATATGGTGGAAGTCAATTATGAATTTAGATGCATTTGGCTTGATCATCATGATACAAACTATCAGAACTTTTCAGTATTTTGTTAAAAGATGTGTTTCATTCTCAGATTACCTATACTTTCCAAATTCAGGCACACCTGAATTTGTGTATTTGTATATGGCACAATAACAAACACAGATCCCACTGGAGACCAAGTAGGGAATTGCGAAAGCAAATTACACTCATTTTGCTTCACAAAAACATCGTTATCCACACATGAGTTTTAGAAGAAGAATTTTCCTGGAATTTTATTTTGGTGATTGAAATGATTGAATAGATACAGTTTATTCTTAGCAGAACATTAGGACTATATCATTCAGAGCAAAAAAATGTAGTTAAACAATGACGTCAATCATCAGAAAAATACAAGGCCTGATATTAGTATAATGGAAAATTTTGTCTTTTTGCATATCTTCAAAATATTAGAAAGTTACTACGCATTAAAACAGTCAAAACCTCTGTTTTATTGCAATCCATACATGTTAGATGCCTAAAGAGTTTTATGTTTCCCTTTGGTTGATGTTTCATCTACATAATGACTCCATGCAAATATCAATTATATTCTGCATACAGGTTTTATATATATTGCATCTCTATACATTATTGCAAGAGGTACCTGTTAGTTTTCTAAATGATTTTGTTTTCTGTTGGTCAATGTTTTTTGCATAATTACTCTATTTAAATATCAGTTATATTTTCTATGCTATACATACACACACACATTTCCACAGGAATATCTTGTTTCCATATAATTAGATGAAACCTGTCTTACTGAGTTGGAGGAATAAAGACAAAATGATTAAAGGAAATACTTTTCAAAATAGAGCTATATGAGAGCATAAAAATAAGCTAAAAAAAAAAAAAGACGAAGATTGGATGGCTGTCTTAAATACAGATTGCCATGGAGATAATGTCTGTTTCACAGGCTCTGAGGCAGAACTGCTGTGAAGTAGAGTTTTTTTTCCCAGTTTCTGTGGTAATGTGATTGGCAGAGATGCAGGTGTATTATCAGCTTGATGATACTGCCCCAGAGCGACTGATGGATATAATTATGATTTCTAGTAGAAAAAGTGCTCTAGAGATTATCTGCTACGGAAAGATAAAATGTATATTTATGTTCTTACATGATGTAACCTTGGTTTTAAATTTTACATTTCTTAGATACGTTAAAATAAAATAAAATGGAGACCAGGCTTCAAAATCCCCCAAGGAACAAAACCATTTAAGCCGTATAAGCAAAACTCAATATATTTTATTTCATGAACATAAGCAAAATTTAGGTTATTTCTTGTAAATTCCTCTGACAGTTGCAAACAAAACTTAAGTCATCTTCCTCAAATGGTACAAGATAATCACTTTGAACCAATCTCTGCCATCTGGAAACTCCTATTATAATAACCAATCATTGTAAAGGTTAGACGACTTCCTCATTCTCACTTTATAAACCAGCATGTAATGTCATGACTCTGAACTTCATACCACTTTTGGGTTTGAAGTCTCCTGTTTGCGAACAGTTTGTTTCTTGCTGAATAAAATCTTCATATCATCTAAAGCCCTTTGAATTTTTCTTTAGACAGGTATTTTCACTGGAAAACTCCAGTCTTACTTGGGTTTGATTCTTTGGCCTCAGGTCTCGTGTTTTGATTTTTTATTTTATTTTGTTGTCTCTTTAGCTATTTAACTGTCAGACTTTTTCTTTTTAGATGCACTGAAAACCTGCAGAACACTGACAGTAAGTAAACTGGATTGAGACAAAGTGAGGAGGTTTGCAGATTGAAAAAAGAAAAACAATTTCCTATTTGGGAGAAAATTTCAGTAACAAAAGACGTTACGACTCAGGAGGATATCCTAACAACAGTAACATTCTCGAACACTAATTCTCTAGTTAACTACAGAAAATCATGTGTTATGTAAAGATAAGATGGTCAAGGAAGGAGCTCTTTCAACATGTTGCTAATAACAGTCCCTGAGGGAAGTAATTTTGGATGATTCCCTAATGTGACAAGTATATTTTTAATGATTTTTTCATCTTGAATCCATAAAACATAAATCATAGAGTGTCAGAATAAATATGGGCTGAGTTAAAATTGGATTTCCCAGGTGCACAGGGCTTTATTTAATAGAAAGTGTTTTATATCAGCATCAAAATCCCCACTTCTCATGCTTCGCTGATATCTACACCTATGGGGAATAAAAACAATCTTTCAATTGATATGCTAATCCATTGCAGCATTGATGGCATACAGGCAGCAAAGACTTTAATGGTAAAATGCCCCAAAGTTTCATACTGATAACTGTTGAATTTTAAATTTTGTACTTTTTATCACAGACAAAAATGTAATTAGCAACTTTAATTAGATAAAATGGTAATAAAAGTTGGTTGTCATGTAGAAAGTAGAGTTTCAAAATACATTTTGCTTTAAAACTTTTATTTTTAAAAGAGTATGAATACTTAATAATTTCATAATCTCATACCTAAATTCAATTCAGATGCTCACCTACAAAGTCTGTGTTTTTCAGTCACAAAACTAATGAAATCATTATTTTTTAGTGATAAATAATGCTTGCCCACAAATGATAACCTTGGTCTTTTAGGAATCTTCAGAAATCTTCAAATTTGACTCTTGTAGAAGAGTAAATGAGTTATTTTTTCTCCTGTACTGAATAATTTCCTTCTTGTAGCTCGCTACAAGATAAAACAGAACAGAACAGGATACACAGACTCTCACACACAGAGCTATGTTAACCGTGTTGCTGTACGTAAAGCGGTGATTTTGGGGGTGGGTAGGTGTCTTTGTGTGTGTTGGGGAGAGCTTGGGTGGATTTAAGGGGCCACGGTTGCTATGGTGTGTATAAGAATCTTTGCAGCGTATGTGAAGTTAGGGGAAAAAAAAAAAATCTTTTGGTGCTCTAGGTCAGTGATATCAGGAAACCAGATTAAATAAAGTAAGTGTTTTATAAAAAAATGCAATGATTTTTTAAAAATCCTTTAATTTTGCTAAAAATTGGCAGGAAAGGTTTATATTCTCTGTGTACTTGGCTATGGAATTTTTGTTTCTTAAAAATAAAATTCAAAAAGCTTCCAAAAGCCTCACTTTGGAAGCACCTACAACACAGAACCATATTAACTGTGAAACATTGAATAAAGGGGTTCACAGAGAGACTGACAAATACATATTCAAGGCTATGCAGCTTTTGCCTTGTCCACACGTATGGAGACCCTCAAACCTCCCACAAACAAGCAGCACTTTGCTCAAGAAAGGTTCAAGACAAGGAGTCAAGTTTTTCTTATGCCTCCTCTAATAAAACAGATGGTTTGCATGTACTTAAAATGGAGGAAGCACCTAAGTTTAATGATTCTAAATTACTTCCCGAGGGATATTAGAGTTCTTTCAAATTTTCATTAAATGGTCAGCTGTCCGAAGATAGACTCTGGGACTTGCTCACCATGTTGTGTTTGCAACATAATTAGTACGGTTTCTGGCTCATAGCAGGCACTACACAATCATTTTTGAGTGAATAAATGTGCAGTTGACACCAACATTAAAATTCATATATGGAAATTGCTGACATCTAAAACAAGTCAGCATAAATTCAGATGAATTTTGATAGTCACCTACATGAAATCGAGATATCTTTTACCAGGTTTGCATAGAAAACACACACACATGCTCACAATGACAACAATCAAATAACCCCTCAAATTTGCTTTATTGCTAACTGCATTTTATACATTTTTACAGAGTAAGTCAGTATTTTATATATGTAACTTCAAGCTTACCACTCCATTGCTTAAAATACTCTGGTAGATTTACCTTTGTTAATAAAATCTAGATCTCCATCTGGGCTTACACAAGTCAGACCCCTGCCTACTTCTCCAGCCTCATCTCTATGCCTCTCTACCGCACCACGGCTACATGGGTGTTCTTAAGCTTCCAGCAACATGCAAGCTATCTTCTAACATAGGGCGTTGGCCTGGCTTGTGTCTAATTTTATCTTCTGCATGGAATGCTCTTCCTTTTATCTCAACGTGGTTAGTCCATTCTTGTCATTCAGATCTGATGAGAAGTGATATTCAGTTACTCTGTAAAACATTACACTATTTAATTCTCAGCATAGAACTTCTCTCTCTCTATTTTTATCATTTCTTCGATTTTTTGGTTTACTTACTTGTCACTCTATCTCACCACTGGAAGTTCAAGTTCCTTGAAACACAGGACATCATCTCTGCCCTTTCTCTGGCTCTCTCAATGGTGCCACACACATATTTAATACTTAAATAGACGTTTTTGAATGAGTGAAAGAATTAACTAGACCAAAGGAGATATGTAAGAGGCAGAATAAAAATCTAGGTTTCTTTCTTTGATCTCACTACTTCTCTTTTCCATATGATACACTGTATCTCCAATGCTTTCTAATGCATTTTTCATCTCATTTATTGAGTTCTTTGGCTCCAGAATTTCTGTTTGGTTCTTTTTAGAGTTTCAATCTCCTTGGTAAAGTATTTCTTCTGTTCATTGATTTTATTCCTGAGCTCACTTAGTTGCCTTTCTGAGTTTTCTTGTACCTTATTGAGTTTCTTCATGACTACTATTTTGAATTATCAGTTACATCATAATGTTTGTAATCTTTTATGTTTGCTTTCTGGAAAACTGTTTTCTTTTTGTAATGCCATGGTACCATGGTACTTTCTGAGTTATTCCTCTGCTGGCACATTTGTTGTGGCAAATATGTTTTTAATTTGGGTATAGCTTTGTTTTTTTGATTCAAAGGTTTCAACTGCTTAGAGATTAGAAGCTTTTTCTATTTTTCAGTGGGTGGTGCTATAGTGCTAGTCTTTGGTTTCTCCTTCTTGAACTGCCTCTGACTATATTTGAGGATCTGCATGTTCCATCTTCCACTGCCTCTGCTTGGGGAGTCACTGGTAGGCTCATCTTCCCCACCTGCACTTCTGGGGGGGTCACAAAGCCTTGCTGTTACTGCTGTCACTGAGGCCACTTGCTTTGCTGCTAGGGGCACAGGGATGGCTGATGCATCAGCCACATGGGGGATCACCTGGGTTGGAAGCTCCACCACCATGGGAGGGGGAAGGGAGAGTGGGGAGGGAGTCAGGTATGCCAGGCACCGTATCAGCTGTTGCTTGTTACCTCATGGCTGTAGGCACCACTGCAGTTGGGATGTAGGAGTCCTGTATTTACCTCTGCTGCTGCTACCAGGCTCTGAGCCACAGCTGGGGTGAGAGGGTCGCAGGATCATGGGGCTCCACCTCCACCACGATCAAGTGGGATTTTTTCCCAGGGATGCACAGATGGTTCAACATCCACAAATCAATTGTGATACATCACATTAACAAAATGAAGAATAAAAATCACATGCTTATCTCAATAGATGCAAAGAAAGCATTTGACAAGATTCAGTATCCATTTATGACTAAAACTCTCTAGAAAATAGGCATAGAAGAAAAAATCTCAACATAGTAACTGTTGTATGCGAGAAACCCACAGCTAGCATCATACTCAATGGTGAAAAACTGAGTTATCCCCTTAAGAACAGAAACAAGACACACTCTTGCTACTCTTATTCAACATAGTAGTGAAAGTCCTAGCCAGAATGATTAGGCAAGAAAAAGAAATAAATGCATCCAAATTGTAAAGGAAGAAGCAAAACTGCCATTATTTGCAAATGAAATGAGTTTACGAATAGAAAACCCTAAAGAATCCACCAAAAAACTTTTAGAAATAATAAACGAATATGGTAAAGTTGTAGGGAAGAAGATCAACATACAACAATCAGTTGCATTTCTATGCACTAAGAAGGAAGTAGCAGAAAGAGAAATTAAGTATACAATCCCATTTACAACTGAAAGAAAAAGAACAAAATACCTAGGGATAAACTTAACCAAAGAGGTGAAAGATCTGTACACTGTATCTATGTTTAAGTAAGAGTTTATGTTCTTGTAAGCAAAGGAGTGATGCTTGATATACTGATATATGGAAATTCTTAAGATGGGAATCACATTTTAGATTATATTGGCTAATTCTAGTACTCATAAAGTATAGCCCCCTCAGTTAACTTGCAAATTTTGGAAACATCCTAAGTTCTATAGAGTCCATGATTAATTATAAATGGATATAATTTTGCAAGAGATAGATGAAAGATACATGCAAAAATAAAATTGATGAGTAAAATATCTAATGAATAAGATTTAAGAAATAACGGTAAAGTAAGAATTATCTGGAGGATTGATAAAATTAAAGACTGGCCTAAGCTAGACATAAAATAAAAAAATGCCTTCCAGACTCGCATCCAGTTCACACACAGTGTTAGAGCAATAACAAGGCTTTATCTAAATAGACAAGCTTGGAAGAACTAGTTTCATTCTGGCCATTGTAGAATGCTAGCCAAGAATTAAACTTATTGCAAGAGAGCTGGAAAATTAGTTGGGTTTTCCCATAAAGAAAGGGATAAAAATGCTGAATGAAATCATACTAATTGGATAGCTTACAAAATATGGCCTTAAATTTGTTCTTTTTAGTAATTACACTGTTACTCTGTTACTCTGTATCCTGTTTGATGTGTTTAACGTTAAAAGTCATATCATTTTATAAAAGCATGGCTATTCTGGCTTCCAGATGGTTTCTATTTCCTTGTATCTCTTCCCTGGTCTTTTCTCCTTCTCTCCTTTCTCCCTCCTCCTTTTCTTTCCTTCTTTCTTCTAAATTTTTGTTTGTATTACTGTAGTTAAAGTATATCAAATGTGATTTAAAGAGCAAATAGTCTTAGTAGATTTGTCAAGAAAGACATCAATTCAGAGCCTCTCCATTCCCTTTCCCCTGAAGCATTGCTTTTGAACTCTTTTAGGTGATTCCTTGGGTATTTATCTCTATAGCTCAACATAACCTGCTTGCATTGCTACTTCTTGAGTTTTCAGTTCTAGGTATGGATTTCTGACTATGAAGGATAAGGATTTAGCTCTTACCCTTCTTGTCTCTCCTCCTCTACCCCACACACTTCATCTTTTAAATTGTTTCAGCATTATTTTAGTTAGAGCCCTTAGTGGTTACATCATTATCATTATCTTGTGAATTGTCTTATAGTAAAATAGGATTACTTTCTATCTCTTCCAAAACCTTGTTTTTGGTTTGGACTTAATAATTTTTAAATTTTTGTTCACCTAACCTTCTAGGTATATATTATTGTTCAACCTTAAAACTCTTTGCTAATTCTCTACATCTCCTCCACATCAAATTGATCTTGAAGAAACCTCTTCTAGAGTCCTCAGACCTGCCTCTCCTGAGCTGGTTTTCTTTTATACCTGGCACACAATAGCGTCCTCTGGGCATTTCCTTTCTGGCTCACCCTGGGGATTTCTTTTGGCTGTTTCCTCGGATGACTCTCCTGTTCTCACACATTCTTTCTTTCTTACTTTTCTTTTTAGTTTCAGAGGAGCACATTATTCAGTAGCTTTCTGTTTGTGAAAGGTGAAATAGTTGAGAATTCACAGGTCTGAAAATGTCTTTATGCCACTCTTAGAGTTGACAGATAATTGGTATAGAATTTCAAGTGTGAGAGAATTTTTCCTGAGAATGGTCTTGTAGCTTCTGCTGTTGTTCTTGAGAAATCTGAAAATATCCCCTAGTCCTTTGTATGTGATCCATTTCTTTTCTTCAGTGAAAGCTTATACAATTTTCTTTTTGTTTCTTGTCTTCTGAAATTTTAAGATGATGTGCCTTGGAGTGAGTCTATCTTCCTCCATTGTGTTGGGCATTTGATGAGCTCTTTTAATTTGAAATCTTTAGTTGTAGAAAATTCTCTCGAATTATTTTAATCATGATCTTTTTTCTCCATTTTTTTTTCTTGAGTTTGTATTACTGAAATGTTTGGAAAACTAGACTATCTTATAATTATCTTTTTTCCCCATATCTTATTTTTTTTTAAATTTTTGCTCTAATTTCATGGGACCTTTTATCCTTTTCCAAATCCTCCATTGAGTTTGCATTTTAGCTACTATTTTTTTTAAATTTCTAGGATATCCTTTTTGTTCTCTGGACATTCTTTTTTTACGGCATCCTATTCTCATTTCATTTATGCATTATCTTTTTTTAAATCTTTTACTTGAAATCATTAAAGATCCTTTTTAGTTTTATTTTTTGAAGTTTTCTCCTGATTAATTTTCAATTAATGAATCGTATTTTACAATTGGCTTTGATCTCTGTCTTTCATGTTTGAGGCATTCCTTGAATTTCTGTAGTTTTTAGTTGTATACTAATGTTTAAGAAAGGATGACTAAAAGCTGAATGGAGTCTCTGAACAAGTGGATGGGAGCTTTTCAACTGCAAGATCACTGTAAGGGATCTCTCTGGCTTGTTTATTAGGGCAGGATCCCGATATCAGTATTTTTAAGTCCCTTCCTGTAAGTGTTAGATTTTTAATAGATGATTCATCCTTCTTTTGTCTGGAGGACAGTGCCCTGACTGTCAGTGCTCTGGGAACCTCATAGACAAGACAAGTGAGGTAATCAGAATTTAATAGGCAGATGTTTATCTAATGCTTCTGTTTCATTACGTTCTTTCTTCTGTACATTTCCCTCCCTTGAGCCCTGCCTGGTGCCCACAGACCCAGAGATCTTCTACTGTACATTCTTCAGAGACAAGATGTCCAGCCTGTAATCAGAACTGGGAGCAGTAGTCTGGCAGCGTGGAATTCAGGCGGAGATCTAGGGGACCCCCTTTTAAACTCTCCCTTATTTCAGTCTCTATCTTTTTTACCACCATCTCCACGGATAACTATAGTCCCTAATTTCTGAGACTTTTAAGGATTCGGCAGTATATATCAGGTTGCTTCTTGCCTTTCCCAGTTGCTCATTTAGGATTTACTGTCTAAGGTCCACTAATTCTGTTACCACTAATTTATCTGCTTCCAGCTTTCAAAATTTTTTATTGTTCTATTTGACCTTGTCAGCTTATGGTTAAAACATTTCTTTGTAGAGGCCAGCCCTGTGGCTGAATGGTTAAGTTCACATGCTCTGCTTTGGTGGCCCAAGGTTTCACCGATTTGGATCCTGGGTGTGGACATGGCACCGTTCATCAGGCCATGCTTAGGTGGCCTCTCTCATAGCACAACCAGAAGGGCCTACAACTAGAATATACAACTATGTACTGGGGGGCTTTGGGGAAAAGAAGAAGAATAAGGGAAAAAAGAAAAGATTGGCAATACATGTTAGCTCAGGTGCCAATCTTTAAAAAACAAAAATTTCTTTGTAAAGTTTTTGTGAGATTTTTGGAGGATCAAGCAAAATTCACTGCATGTATTCAATCTGCCATATTTCTTTGCTCTCCTCACTTATCATATTCAACCTTTTAAAAATGTTTTTAAGTGTTTTTTGGTAAACAGAGTATATATGGGTTTTAACACAATTTGATAGTCTCTGTTCCATAATGGGAATATTCAGACCATTTACATTTAGTGTAGTGACTGAATTTTTATCACACTGTATGTTCAGTACTTACTTTTCATTGCTGTGTTTTCTTTCCCCTTTTTGTTTTGTTTGCTGGTTTGAATAGCTTACTGTTTATTCAGCTTTCTTTTTGTTAATATTCCAGTTCTACCTACTTTTCTATTCCCTTATCTTCTGATTATCTTTCTTTTCCCTACTCTATGAAGCAAAATAAATCATTATTTGTGAGGAAGTTAACTACTATTTATCCCTCAAAGCAACACTGCTTACTCAACAGTGAGATTAATTAATCATTCTTCATCAACCCTCCAAAAGAGACAGCCTTTAGGATACTTTCACAACTCTCCATCTGCCCTCCCCTTCCCAAATCCCAGGTTTATTGAAATAGTTTAGCACTTTTAGAATTTTCTTTACATTTCATTCCATGGCACTATATCTTAATTCTTAAGATTTTGTATAAAAATATACATATGTATATAATTTTTGCAAGTTTCACTGCTCTGCACTGTTCCATCCTCATACATTTTGAGGCTCCCATTCTGATTCATTTGATCCTTGTTTGTAATATATTTTTCAAATATTTTCTTTAGATAAAGCATGTGAATGATATACTTTCTGATGTCTTGAATTTTCCAAATTAACTTTCACTTGCTCTGACGGGTGACTTTTATCGTGGATTAATATAGGAGTTTTTGGTTTTAGTTCTTTTCTCACAATAGCCTTGATATGCAGCTCTACTGTTTAGCCTTCTCTTGTGTAAATGAGAAGACCAGTGCTAGTCTGATATTATTTTTTCTTTGTAACTAACTTTTTCTCTTCATAGAAGCTTAAAATATTTCCACTTTATTCTTAGAATTCAAGAATATTATCAAGATTTTCTTGGATGTGTATCTTTTCTTACTAATCCAACTAGAAACTTACAGCAGCAGAGTTTCCACATGTTGTTCCGATGTCATAGCCCTCCCCATACTGCCCAGGGCCAAGTTTTAACTTTATTTACCACCCCCTGGCCTTCACACTTAAGTAAGGTTTTCCTTCCCCATCAGAGAGCACCTGTAGCAGTTCTTTGACTCCAGCAATCCAGCCCCCAGCCACAGGTTGACTTGGGGTTGAGAGCATCAAGGGAGTTGTGACCAAGTTCCCAGCTCCCAGAATTCTTACCTTCTCTCCCTGAGCTGGGCTCTCAATGCCTACTTTTGTTCGTTCATGATTAACTTTCTGTTACTTTCTTTCTGTTTTCCAGAGATGACCCACTTAATGTGATTTACCTTGATTTGCTGTGCCTCCAGCTTAAAATCACTTTCTGTTATTATTTTCTTTTTCATCCTTCATTCCAACATCTCAGTAAGTATTTCTCTTTCTGATAAAGCTATCTCCCTCCCGAATATCTCTACTGGATATATAGCTGGAACCTAAAACTCAAATTTTCCAACAGCTACTGGGTTGATTTACTCTCTAAAAAAGCACTTACTGATTTCAATTATGAAACCAGTATCATATTTTTGCTTTTCCCTATTTTCTTTTCTTCACATCTAATCAGATATCTAAGGTCCTTTTGATTTTTCCTCTTTCCTTCCTTCTTTCCTTCCTTCCTTCCTTGCTCCCTCCCTCTCTCTCTCCCTTTTTTTTACTCTTTCTCTTTTCTTCTTCCATTTTACTTTTATCACACTAGCTATGACCTTCATTATTTCTTGTCTGAAATATAGTTTTCATATTAATCTCGTTATATTCATTTTTCCTTATTTTAATATTTTTCATATATTCATGATAGAAAATCTAATCTTAACATCTCACTATCCACTTAAGCATTTTCAATAACCCCTTATTCTCTATTGAGTTACACAAAATATCTTCAATCTAACATTTATAGTTAGCTACAGTTACACAACAATCTACCTTCCCAAATCTTATCTTTCATTTCTCCATTACTCATGCTCTATTCTCCAGCCAAATTCGATCACTCATTCTACTCCATACATGTCAAGTGCTCTCCCAACTTTAGCTCTCAATCTTTGTTTATATAAACCATAACTCTTAAAGGTCAATTGGCTCTCTTCCATGTTCTCCTAATGGAATCTTTCCCTTTTCTTTTTGTGCAACATAACTTGGATTTTTAAGACAATTTTTACAAGGAGTTTTTGCCTTGTAACAGAGAAATTTATCTATTTATATTTTTTGTCATAACTGGCACACTGTGTATTTGTGTACTTATTCTTCCTTTTACTTCTTTTGTGCCCCTGTGTAGTGAAACATGTCAGAACACTCTACACAGTAGGTATCAATGAACATTTGAGGACAAAGAGAGGTGCTCAGTTTCAATTGGGCAAGAAGATTTTAAGTTAAATAAACTTGGGCCATTCATTCTTTAGCTCCGCAGAACTGTAAAGATGACATAGTCTCTCCTCTAAAGAAGTTGAAAAGATTTTTTTCTCCAGAAACCTTAATAAATGTAGTGGAAAATTCAGGGAACATTACGATGCTATACAAGTAGTTACCTTCATGTGTTTACAGACAAATCTTATTAAGTTTCATTAAGACTGGAATCTGTGACATGTTAGATGAGGACTGGAAGAAGTTCAGCAAATTAACAGTGTAAATGAAATTGCAATATGAATCTTGTTCTCACTTAAAACAGGTTTCAAGAACTTTTTTTAAAAAATTTTTCTGGTGAGGAAGATTGTCCCTGAGCTAACATCTGTGCCAATCTTCCTCTATTTTGTATGTGGGATGTAGCCACAGCATGGCTTGATGAGTGGTGTATAGGTCCACTCCCGGGATCTAAACCCATGAACCCTCGGCCTCCAAAGCGGAGTGTGTGAACTTAGCCACTATGGCACTGGGCCAGCCCCTTTCAAGCACTTTAGAAGTATCTGTAATTAGATAAATTAGTGGATGCTAGATATATGATAGGTTATGAATGGAAACTAGAGATCTCAGGGGATATCCTTATAAGCTAGAACAAGTTATTGCATCCTTTTGTGTCTCAGTCTCCTCATCTCTGAAATGGGGACCAGGAGACAACTCACAGCATTACTATTAGAAATAAACAAGAAAATATGTAAAAAGAGGAGGGGCAGCAAGGGGCTAAAAGCATAGATTTGGCAATCAGAATGAGATTAGAATCTTTGATTTGCCAAAAACAGTGTGAGTAT
The DNA here is from genome assembly GCF_021613505.1 of Equus quagga. Taxonomy (NCBI): domain Eukaryota; kingdom Metazoa; phylum Chordata; class Mammalia; order Perissodactyla; family Equidae; genus Equus; species Equus quagga. The sequence goes on along the minus strand of NC_060269.1, from coordinate 57,555,926 downwards.
GAGCAAAATTACATCAGCTCTCTGACCCCCATGAGTTACCTTGAACATTCTCACGTTTTGTACCTTATGAGTAATATCTATCACATTCTAATTTCTTTTATATTTATTTGCACATTTATGTCTCCAATCAATTGTAGTCTTTCCCTCCTTGAAACTTCTCAGCACTTTGAGTGCTATTTGGGACATTTATTACATTCTAATTTCTTTTTTAATTTTTACTGCATACTTACTAATCTTCTTGGATGGTTAGAATCTTGAAAGCAGATTTTTAAAAAATTCATCTTTTATTCAGTATCTAATTCAGCGTCTTGCAAATAGTTGCTGCCCAACGAAGAATGGATAAAGCAAATCAAATCCTAATTAAGGGAAGTTAGCAGGGTGAAGTGCAGGTGGATGCATGCTAGAGACATGGATTTGGATGCCCCAGCATTCATTCTCCTTTCGTATACTTCTAGGAGACAGACATAGCTTAGTGGTGATCTGCACCTGGTCAGCTGTTTAGATCTTGTTGAGTCAACTGAATGGTTAGGAAGGAAGGACTCAAGAACAAATGAAAACAAACAAAAACTCAAAACTGAATCTGGATTCAGACTGGATGAATGAGATTGTATATTTATTTTCTGACTATTCTATGTTGAGGATAGAAAAATCAGAGATATTTTTTCTACCTTGATTTTGGAAGGTCTGTTCTCTTACCTATGTTAAGAAAATTCTTAATAATGAAAAACTAGACAAAGAAAATGCACAGATCATTTGTTTGAAGTTCCGTTTTCTCAGAATGCTCCCCAAGTAGCATAATATTTTACATAATTTAAATAATTTATTATTCAGAAATAAGCCAAAATGAAATCTTGAATTTTTCTCTATACTAAGTATTCTCAGTCTCTTCCTTCATAATGATATTTTCTCTTCAAGAGCTTTCTTCAACAAAAGGAAAGCCAGACCCCTCAGTTCAAGAGTCACACTCTCCTGACAGAGGGTATCTTAAGGAGCTAGGTCAGGAGAAGAGTCTGCTACCTGAAGCTCTGTCTCCACCAATATCAGACATGAAGCCGAATGAAGAGAAAGTTCTATGAAAACCCTGAAAGCCAGAGCTTGATTCAGGAACCCAAAATAGAGGCGCAAGTCTTCAGATACAGGGAATGACTGTGGGCAATGTCCTGGAATAGGCACTGATATTTGCAGTTGACTTCAATATGTGAACTCCTCAGGAATGTGTGCAGAATTCTCATTTGAATGACTGACATGGGAGAAACCCTCATTCAGCATTCAAAATCTTTAATTAGGTCCCGTTATATAGTCTTTGGAGAAGTTAGGGGGAAAGGAAATTTTTTAGCTTCTGTAACGATCTTTAAAGTAATATTAAAGTTTATTTGTTTGATGAATAATCCCAAATATAGTTCTCTGTCTTCAGTGCTTGCAAGATGTGTATGTGCATAAGGGTGTATTTGTACCCTGTGTTAGCGTAAACAATATTTCCGGACTTATATTTACTAAATAAAGCAGTATAACCACAAAATTTATAATCTGGACTATCAGGAGCAAAACAAAAAGAATGAAGTAACAGAAACACTTAAAAAAATTTCTAAGAGTGCTGTACAGGGTAGTGTGTTTTAAAAATCTCCACCATTTAAAAATAAACTATAGGTATCCCCAAGTGTTTACATAAATTTCCTCTAAACTTATTGAACAGAAACAAGCAAGCTTCATGTGAATGAATCATTTGACATGGTAAAAAAAAAAAAGAAACAAATCAAGGAAAACCAAGTATACTGGGATTTTTCTTCCTTCCCTTCCTTTTCTTTAATTTTCTCTCCATGTTGCACATACATTATTATATCATGTTAGGTAATTTTAGCAAAGTTTACGTGAACCATGAACAGTCCAGGTAACTTAACTTCAGTAAAGGTAGACCAAAAGCATAAAGGATATTATAGTGCCTTTGGGGAAAAAACAGTAGATCCAAGGTAGTGGCATGTCATTACAAAAGGAAAAGGTAACTTGAAGAGGCATGTGAAATGTTTGCAACCACAGTTCAGATATGTCTCTTGGAAAGTAGTAATAATTGCCTATGTACAAGAGAAAGGTTTCTTTGCTGTTTCAATGATGTAGACATTTGAAGAAAATATTTCCTTTGACATATACATTGTGCAGTACTGAAGAATAAAAAAAGGAAGGGGAGCTCACATGGCTAGTCTTATCCAAAGCATATGTGTTACGCTTATTTCCACATGTATATATACACATTTTAGGATATTGTTAGGTTATCTGACAGTCATTGAATCTCAAAACTTCACTTCAGGGATCAAATAACCAGACATTTAGTAAACAAAGCTAACAGAAAATAACTAAAGCAAACTCAAGGAGGTCATGCCTCAATAAGTAGTTAAGTTTTTACGCTTGAGATGTTATACTGTTACATTAGACTTAGACCTGAAATTTACATATTTTGAAAGAAGATGACAAAGTTCCAAACCAGTGGTTCTTGCCAGAACTGTGAAGGTATAGTTGAAACAATGTAAAATTGGTTTATTGTTCTGAAAAATGTGGCTAAGAGAGAGGAAATCAATATTAATCACAAAAGTCGTATTGTTGGGGAAAAACCCCTCACTTTTGTTATTTTAGAAAGAATGGATTGATAGAAATAAAAAGACATTTATTTGTGCAAATAAATGACCAGGATGAATAGTGAAGGCTTTCTACGACAGTATTGCGTGTGAATGCATGCATATTTCCATCCTCAATTCATAAGTGGATCGATGTGCTGCCCAGCAACCTGAGCTACAGGACTCAGGGCACAAAGGAATCTTTTCCTACTGACTGGACTATTGAAGGGGAAATCTGCTGTTACGATTTGGCCCCAATTCATGTTTATCTCTAAATCCTTTTGTAATTTCTAGTATCTTTGAAAAATCACTTTTCTCCCATTCTTGCCTTTCGTGGCTTCTTGTTTACAGCGTGGAGATGGAGGGAGACTTGCTGAGCCGTTCAAAACGAATCAATTGATGATTTTGATGTTATTGAAAAGCACAAATCATAATGGAGCTCCTCTGAGATGGAGACTATGAAAAGAAACCCATAAAAGAATGTATCATTGCAAGCGATAATAGTTCTAAGAATCTCATATCTAGTCATGTTAAGTGATAGCCAGATGTTCAGGAGGGCCGATTCACCATGATGTTCACTGTCCTATACAGAAAGAGCAGAAGAGTTTCTTCTTTACTGAATTTATTATCAGAGAAAATATCAATAGGTGGTTCCAGGGCACTCATTACTAGGCAGTGGAACATTAGTGAAAAGAGTATAGATAGTTTTTATGGAGGCAAACTGTGCCTTGATTTCTTGGCGTGTTTTCTTAAGAATCACCTTTCTTTGCCGGCAAATATATGGCATGTCCAACCCTTTACATAGCATATCACAGCAGAAAATGATAAAATTTCCCAGGCACTCAGCATTAATTAAGAAAACTAATGTGACCAGCCCAAGGACACTAACTGCTTCAAGCCCTATCCTTTTGCTACCAGGACTGAAGGGATCAATATCTCCTTATATTAGCAACCCCTGCCAACCCCAACAGTATGAGAGAGAAATGCAGAAAGACTACCTAACTCACTGAGAGAATACATTGACTTGATGCAAAAGCCTATAACAATAAAGAATTCTTGTTTATTCTTTCGTTATTCTGCTTATCCATTTATTATTCTATTTCTGCTTTTGCCTAGCTTTACCCTCTATGTAAATACCTTGTTTGGGGATCTTTGGAGAAGGAGGGGCAGATGCAAGACATGGTTCCAGATGGGAGAATGAATAATTTATCCTAGAGGTGCATATGGGAATAGTTGACTCAGGCGACGGACATCTCAACATTATACTAGCAGTAAAGGGGTAGTTATGTAAAGATGGGATTGCTAACTTCTTTTGGTATTTTGTATTTGCTTGATTGCTTGTTTGTTGTTAAAGATGCCTTTGTATTTGGTTGATCTCCTGAAAATTACACCCACTTGAGGAGTTTTATTTCAATTCAGGTTAGCACACACATATGTATATAAATATACATCTCTCTAGATATGCATAAATATGTATACATAAATATATATATACATTTTTCTTTTGGGTGTGTATTGTGTTCTGGTTCCTGAGATAGTGTCTGTGGGAAATCAAGGATGAATTAGAGAGTCACCTTGGCTTTAAGACTCACTCTGTAGTAGCCTCATTAGCTGATTTCTTTCATTCTTGAGATGCTGTTATTACAAAAGACCTTATTTTTAAAGATATGCACCATTTTTTCTGTCTCTTCATCAAGGACAGAATTCATACATACATACAACCTACATCCAAATGCCATATAATTGCACACACTTCTATCTTTCTCTCTCTCTCTCTCTCTCTCTTTCTATCTATCTATCTGTCATCATCATCTATCTATAATCAACCTTCTTAGGCAGGAGAACCCAATCCAGAAGCTAACTATGTCTCAGTTTTTGATTGTAGGCTCACCACAAAGAATAAAAAACATTTTAATTTCCCCTCCACTAAAAAGCCAAGAGCTTTGAGACCTGGAGGCCTGAGTTACTCTTTACCTGGGAATAAATATTAAGAGATCTCTTTATTGAAATACTGGACTCTTGGGGAGAAGAATAGCTCCTCTTGAGGACAAAATGGATTTTACAGCAGGGCTATGGGTTTCCGGAAAAGCTGTGTCACCTCCACGAGAAGAACCTTGAGAGGGTCCAGGCCATTGGGGGATGTTGTGCCTGGTTGTCAAGGAACTGGACTCCATGTACCTCTGTCTGGGGTGCACAAGGAAGCTTCCTTGGTGACCATGTTTGCCTTGAGGACATGAATGTCATGATTTGAGGGCTGTGCACATTCAAATGGAATGTTCAAGTTTTGAAAAGGACAAGTAAGAATGAGAAACACGTTGAAATAAAGACCAGAGTCTTCTTTTCCCAATCTTTCCAGAGTCTTCTATTCCCAATCTTTCTAGACTTTGTTATTCTCTAGGTTTTCTACTATAATTCAAAGGAAGCTTTGCAAAAAAGATAGAAACCAGATTTCCTGCCAATTTTGCTACTTGAGAGTGAAGCTAAATCTAATTTGATTTGAAAAAACAAAGAAATCTAATTTTTCTCATACCAAAGTATCATGAAACAGATGTGTACCAATTAGACAAACATACACACATATGTAACAGAAACGGCTCAAGCTCTGTGTTGAATGTCAGCAACATTCTGAAAAAGTCAGTCAGGACCAAGTAAAATGAAAAATAAATGGGTGTTATTAAAACAAACAAACAACTTCCACTTGGTTACAAGAAAGAGGATTGAATGTCGGGTTAAATAAGGAATATTTTCTCAACTACCCATAATTAAATGAGATCTATTGCATTCTGTTTTATGGGGCTCATATCCAAATTTCCAAATTTTCTGAAAGGCCAAAAGTGGATGTTACCGTTTATGAGCAGAGGATGGTACACATTTAAAATTTGATCCATGTTCAGCCAAAAATTTAGGCACTTCACAGTTTTCAGTTGTTTCTGATGCATAAACTTCTTTTCCATAATTACATATTTTTAAGTCTTTATTTATTTTAAGAAATGAAGACAAAGGGCTCAAGTGTCAGCCAGTGGCTTTGGAATGGCCATATTAAAGGATCAGAAATTGTCTGATTTTACTAAACTATGAGTATTTGCCTTACATTTGGGAAAGTAATTATTTTACATCCTTGGATCTAATTAAAAGGCTTGTAAAAATGAATTTGAATGTAAGGAGTTAAATAGCTTTGCCGTGGAGATTATAAGTCAGACGAGTTGTTACATATTATATTTTCCATCCTACTAGAGGGATTCATAACCATCACTAGACATGTAAGAATTACAGATTGGATTTATAGTACACGTATTCTTGCCATACACCATAAAATAATTGTGAAGAGCAGTGTAATAAATAGAATGAAGCTCATTGCTTTCATTTTGAGGAGAACTTAATAGACAGAAACAGCATCTTTGGTTTATAAATTTAGCTTAATTTGTACAAGATGATAAACTTTGGGGAGTAAGCAGGCCAGTGGTGAAACAAAAACTACAGTCTCATTTTGGCAAGCAAGGCAAAATCTTTTTCTTGGTGTGTTGCCCCAGCCTTTTCTTCATGAAAGCACTGAGAGGAGAGCTGTTACAGAAGAGAGGTGAAAATGCATTATGGAAAACAGCGAAAGAGGTTAATTTTTAATGAAAGAGCAAAACAAGAAAAGGCATATTGTGTAAAAAGAATAGGAGTATGTTTCACCTTCTCTAGTGACAGAGAAGAGTTTTTGTCACTGAGATATTAACCAAGATCTTTTTTTTTAGTTTATCTGATTTATTAACCATGTACTGTTTGGATCTTTGCTTTGCCTAGACTAACACAATCTCAGCAGGTGTGCTAACACCCTAGCCTCTGAAGTCATGTGCCCTGTGGCTAAAGGCATCTAAACAGGGAGGCTAAAAGGCTCTTCTGGAGTCATCTCAGTGTGCACACACTGTTGCATTGATTAGAACATGCCTAAGGAATGAACTTCTCATTTGCAATTTGGAAAGCATACATTCCCTCTGGAATACAATTTTTTTAAAAAAAATTTCTGCTCACGGTTGACCTCACCTTTTTTGTTTAACCAAACCCATTAATCAAACATATCCCAGAGGTAGCTAATGATCTTTCAGAATTCTAATAGAAGCAGAAAGTCAAGGACAGTACAAATTGATCCACATCACCCACCTTATTAGGTCCACAATGCTGACAGTGCTCCCTTCATCTTTTAAGAATAACAGCCTCTCTGGTTAGCAGAGGTCTGCTGTTTTAACAACAGGATTTTATGTCCCTGCCTACAGGTTCAACAAAATTGGCTCTGCATTTCCTAGAAAGTATGATGCAAATCTTTTATGAATATTATCAAATTTTCCTTTCTAATATTTGAAAAAACTTATACACATGAAACTATACAACATATTTATATCATTGTGAAAAATATATTTTTCTGCAAGACCTCAGTTATTGAAAATTCATGTCCCTTTTCTGTATTGAATTTTTTTTAAATGATGATCTTCATATTTCAACATTTTTCTGAAGTTAAACCTTTTCTTTTCTTTGCTGGGAAAGATTCTCCCTGAGCTAACATCAGTTGCCAATCTTTCTCTCTTTTTTTTCCTCCACAAAGCCCCAGTACATAGTTGTATATTCTCACTGTAAGTCCTTCTAGTTCTTATATGTGAGCCACCACCACAGCATGGCTACTAACAGACCAGTGGTGTGGTTCCACACCCAGGAACCCAAACCCGGCCTCTGAAGCAGAGCGCGCTAAACTTTAACCACTAGGTCATCACGGCTGGCTCTGTACTGAATTTTTTATATAGGTAATTATTAGCTAAGACACAGGAAAAAGAACAAAAATATAAATCATTAGAACTGATTGGTGACTATCTAAACTGCTCCAATGAACCACTGGCTTTATGAAGTTCAAGCTTCATAGCTGTGTATTTGGAGACTCAGAATCTAGCTCTTCAATAGATCCAAAAAAGATGAATATATTGGAATGTAAGAGAGAGACTTTTTCCCGTAAAAAAACACTTATTGAGAGCCTCCATTGTCCATGTATCATTCCTTTAAATAGTTAAACAGGAATAGGAGAGGGAGAGAAAGAGAGAAGGGGAAGGGGTGGGGCCAGAGAGAGTGTTCTGGGAAGAGAAACAGGTTCAGTGATCTTACAAGGATAGACCATCTAGGTTTCTGCCCAATATGGGAAACCCATCTTCAATGCAAACCTAATCAAAGGGTAATACTAAGGAGAAATCATATATTCTTTGTAGTTTGAACAAAATTCCTTTAAAGAGAGTCCAGCTTAGTTGAGAATAAACTCTGACAAACATGCTGCAGGGACAAACTGGTCTCAGGATGGATCCTAGTTTTCGAGGGGAAGAGGGAGGTTACCATGCAAAGTAAAATACCAGAGGAAGAATGGGACCAAGATGAAGCTTATTTCTATCCAGGGCTTCGTCATGCCATTTATGGCATAATGTTTAAGTATTCTTAAAATATGGTGCTTCCAAACTCAAGGATGGCATAATAATTACAAATTCTAAAAACATATTTTGTCAAAATATTAATAATAGGCTTTGCCTTTTTTCTACATTTCTGTGATCTTATTAAAATGGAAATGAGATCATGGTTTAGGTTTCCCCTTCAAAATTCCTTTCCTGGGCCTTCCATGTCACACAGAATAAAATGGGTCTCTTCCTATGGTTTTTTAGGCCTTTTAGGACCTCGCCCTTGACTGTCCCTCAAATGTATGTAGTCACCCCTGCTTGCTGGTGTTTTTTACTTGCTATTGTCTAAGACAAGACCTCCCTCTTGCCATACTCTTCACACAGTTAGTATCTTCTCTTTCTCCAAGTCTCTGCTTTATAAAGGCCTTCCATCCCCATTGCATCCAAAGCAGGCCCTCCTATTATGCTTGATCTGTGCCCCTTAGTTCTTTCCTTTATAGAAATTATCCAGCTTTCAAATTATTTCATTCATTTTTCACTTTACTTGTCACTCCCCCAACATCTATGTCAGTCTCTTACCCTGGGACATAAGCCTTATATACATAGGCGCCTCATCTGCCTTTTAAGTTGATTTCAGTGCCTAGTATGGTGCCTGGCACACATGGAAGATGAATGAATATTTGTGGAACAGCAGAGGGGCTATGTTCTGGGTAGCACTAGAAATGGGACTGGAGCATCTTCAGAGGCTGGGGGAGAGGGAAAATGTTGAACAGTGGAAGGCAAGGTAATATATGTAGGTCAGGGCTCTGGAACCTACATCCCTTCTTCTAGAGAAGCTCTGCTCATTTTCATTTTACATATTGGACTTCCATATACTATTTTGACTAAAGAAAATACTTGGAAGCTTAAAAATGTTTGAAAGCCACTGAAATAGATGAAGAATTCCCTTTTGCATTTGATTAGGCCTTAGTAACAACTATCACTTTATTATAAGTATATCCTTAACTAAGGGAAAAACTGAAAAAGTACAATTAAATTTTAGGAGAAATTTTTACATCAGAAGCCTGCTGTATCATAGTGAAAGACTCTCCTTGTGGGCTACTCAACAGTCATTGCAAGTCATTTTTCATAAGGCTGAAAAACAGAGGTAATCCTTTCCCCGAGTTCCTTTGCAGCTAGGGATGATGACACACCTTGTTCTGCCTAATGTGGCTCAACAGTAGGTTTGTAGGAGGACTTCTGGGTAAGCTTTTGCCATCTTGATTTAACCAATGGCCTCTCTTCCTCATGCTTTTAATATTACCCTGATGTCCAGTGCCCTGGCTTTATTGTACTCCAATACCATCCTTATACCTCTTACTCCTAGACTTTAGGTATGTGAATTAAATGTAATTTTTCTTAAATCATTGTTAATCATATCCTCGACATCCTTATACAAATTCACACACACGCACACAATCTCTATTTTCCTAAACACTATAAATTTGATATCATTATTTTTCTATTTACTGATAAAGAAACTGAAGCCCAAAAGAGTTAAGAATTTCTGTTACCTCACTCCCAACTTTCTCCATCTCTCCTGTTATCTTCCCATAACATAACCATCACTGATGACAGTCTATTTTTGGCCAGGCATCTTACATACATTCTGCATAAGGCACGCTTTTCCCTCTCATTGTTTTAAACAGACAATGAGATTGAGACTTAAGCAGATCATGCAATTTTTACCAATGCTCTCTGTTGGTAAAACATGAAATTGAGGTTTGCATTCCTGTTGGTTGGACACTTAAACACATGTACTTTGCATCTAATTTCACGTGTCTCATGGATTAGGAGTAAAAACATGCACACTGATATGAACTATATTTGCCTCCATTGGTGTGGGCAACCAGAAGTTCCATCTCCACCACATATACAATTGAAAACTTGTTAGGGGGAAAAAAGGATGGTAAGAGACCTTCAGGAGATAAGAAGAGAGGGATTAAAAAATAGGTACATGACCAGGTTGCTCATATTCCAACCAGTTCTTTACTTTTCCCTCTTATTTTTCTCTGGGTTATCAGAAATATTTCTAGGGCTTCAAATGGCATTTATAGGCTGGTGTTTCTCAAGTTCAAATCTTTAGCCAGGTGCATCTCTTTAGCTACAGATCCATGCATTCCAGATGACTGCTAGATAATTTCACCACGGTAGCCACTGTGTCCTCAAACTCAATGTATACAAATTTGCATTCTACTTAAATCTGCACTTCCACTGACATTTCCCAGAGGAATAAATATCATCCTAATCATGCTGTTGCCCATGCTAAACTCCTCCTTCAACCCCTAAGAATGATCAGTTCCATCAGAGATATCTTCTGAAACTGGATTCTCCTTTCCAATCAACAGTATTGCCAATTAGTTCAGACCCTGGCCATCTTTCACTATTCTTGACAACTGTAATAGTCTCTCATTTCTGTATCCATGTTCTGTTCACCCTCTGTACTTGTATTTATTTTTTAGAATCTCTATTATCTCTTACTTTAAAAGCTTATGTTGATTTCCTATCTTGTGTAGGATCCTTTATATATTCAAACTTTTGTTAGGCTTATAAGGGCCTTCACAACCTGGCCTTTCAAGTCTTCATTTCCTGAATCTTCTTTCCCCTTTACAGTTTATATTCTAGTCATACCAAAGCTCATGCCTTATCCTGAACCCACTCTCCTCTTTCAAACCCTGTGCCTTTGTGCATGTATTTCCTCTCCCAGGAAGGTCCTGCATTCTCTTTTTTATCTGGAGACCTCCTAGAGCTCCTTAATGTGAAGTTCAAATTACTACCACCCACCCCAAACTGTTCAGATTTCTTATAACATTTTGTTATTATCTTTTGTAATGACATCTATTTCATTCTATTGTAAATATGTATATATTTACTGTCTATCTCTCCCTGTGTATTTCCCCCATTAATCTGATTCCTCTTCAAGGTAGAGTCTTTTTCTTCTTTGTTATCCACTCAAAATGACTATCATTATGAGTAGTATAAGAGAGACATTTGATAAGGTTTGTTGAGTATTGATGTGGGAATATTTGGGATGAAGCATGTTTAGGGAGATACAAGAAAAAAAACCTTCTTAAAAGCATAAAGTATCCACATCTTTCCTATGCTTTAGTGGCACATTTTACAAATCTATGTTCAAGTTCACCGTGTGTGGAAACCAGAAAGGCAATTGCTGAAGTTTAACCCATAGATACTGAGGTTACTACTGTCAGTTGCTTTGATATAATCCATTTTGTCTAGAAAATGCTTTTATCCAATTTTCTCAAATTCACCCTTGGTGCTTTCTGTGTTTTTTAAATGCCAATAATTGTGCTTTTACAGTTATAGTGTCTGATGTGCTTGTTCACTGTCATTGAGTTTCCTGAAGAGAATTATTTGGAAACAAAGAGAAGAAAGTGTTACTGCTCTGTGATCACACTGGGAATACTTCAGAAAGAGCAAAGTCTACTTACTTCTCAGAAATCACTAGTGAAGATTAATGTATGAAGTCTACAGTGAAAATGCTATTTTAACTTTAAAAGATCTCAACACCTACAGCTATTCACTCACATAGGTACTGAAGCTTTTAAGGACTCACAAATCCTAAAGATGAGAAAAAGATACTAAGTCCTTAAGCCAGAGTGTAGAGAAGATAAGCAAAATCTTCACCAGAAAATGACTAAGAATTATTTATCTGGAAAATCATTCTTGTTTTCAAAGATTAAAGTATATACAGCTGGTATTTAATCATATTTTAATTTTGTTACCTCTAAATTTAAAATCTAGATATTATCATTCAATAAAGAAACTTCAAGTTTCAAAGGCCTTAGAGATGAGTATTTTACACAGAGCGTAATTTTTCTTTATGTATCTTTGGCAAGTGTCCATCATACTTCTACTTAAATTCTTCTGAGATGATGGAGTTTGTTCCATTAGCTTATCTAAGTCTATTTCCTTTTTGGGAAGCTCTAATTAGTATTTAATTTATTAATATTAAGCCTAAATAGCCCTCTTTGATATTTCCACATGCTTTTTTAAAATTCACTTTGTTATATATATGTATATATAGTATGTATTTAATATGCATATATAAATATATATACCTAAGCAACTGAAAGCTAGTCTGCTCTTTGTCCTATAGCCCTTAGAAATTTGAAAGAAATTTATCCTATCTCCCATTAATCTTTTCTTCACTAGTTTGCACACCTTTCATCCCGTAGCAGCATGAAGAATGATAAAAATCATATTATGGTAATCTTTCTTGACATAGCATGACGTTACTAATTCACCACTCAGCAGGCCAAGAAGTTTGCTTTTGTTTATAGTACTAATGAGGCACTTATCTGACCACCGACAACCTCTGCTTATTTCTTCAAAGAATGGCATTTATTTGTTAGATTTTCAGTGAGTATGAGATGCTTTCCGTGACTGTAGAATAGAGAAAAATTACTTGGTGCAAAATAGTTGAAGACTGCATCCCATTCCTAGTGTGTTCTAATAGGCAATCTAGGTCATCAAAGTGAGTGCTAATTAGAAAGAAGTGAATAATGAGTAATGCCACCAAGATCAACCTGTCCTGTCTGGAATCAAGCATTGATATACAGAAATCAGATATAAGTTAAACATTATGCTCTCACAGTAAAATGTCAAAGAAGGAAAAGTTCAATATGACTAGCGTACAGGAAGACAAAATCCTAAAAATACTATCGTTTTATTTTTTTTTAATACTATGACTTTATTAAGAATTTTTTGTCCCTAAAGTGACATTCTCTTCCTGGTATTTTTAAATTTGTTTTGTTATTGTTTATTTATTTCTTATTTTGTAGACCTCTTCTTAACAGCAATATTGTCCAAAAGGAAATGACTGGTTTTAACGGTTTTTACAAATCGATGGGTATTTGGATTGTTGTTCCAGTTTGGGGCTATTTTGAACAAAGCTGCAATAAGCCTTTGTGGATAAGTATTTGTGTATACACATGCTTTCAAATCTCTTGGGTAAATACCTCTAAGTCTAATTGCTCGGTCACACAGTAAGCATATATTTAACTTTAAAGAAACTACCAAGCTTTTTCCCAAGTTGTTGTAAAATTTTATATTCCTACGGATCGTGTCTGAGAGTTCCAGTTGCTCCACATCTTTGCCAATACAGGTTATCGCTAGTTTTTTTAAATTTAACAGTTCCGATGGATGAGTAGTAACATCTCATTGTGGTTTTGATTTCATTTCCTCAATAACTAATAATGGGAGGCATCATTTCCTATGCTTATTGACCATTCACGTGTCTTCTCTGGTGAAGCATCTGATCAAATCTTTTGCCCATTACTTTAGTGAGTTATTTTTTTCCTAATTATTTTAAGAATTCTTTATATATTATGAATACAAGAACTTATACATATATCTATTTTACAGATATTTTTCCCAGTATGTGGCTTCTTTTTCTTGTGTTAAAATCGCTTATTTTGAAGAGTAGATCTTTTAAACTTTTTGAAAACTGAGGTATAATTTGTATACTATAAAATAAACAGATCACAAGAGTTTAGCTCGATGAATTTTGACAATTGCATACACTACAATAACCACCACTCTAACCAAGATATAGCGTATTTGTACCACCCCAGAATGCACCACCCTCCTGCCCTTTCCAGGAAATCCTCCCCACCCTTTACTACAGACGCAACCTCTCATCTGTTTCTGTCACAATATGTTAGCTTTGCCTATTGTAGAATTTCATATGTATGAATTCATTCAGTTGTCAATTCAGAAGTCAATTTTGTGTTTGACTTCTTTTGTTCACCATAATATTTTTGAGATTTATCCATGTTGCAGCACATATCTGTAGTTCATTCCTTCTTATTGCTAATTAGTAGTTCATTTTATGGATAGACAATAATTTGTTTATCCAATTAATAGTTTATGAGCATTTATTTTCTTTTCAAATTTTCACCTATTAAAAAATAAAGTGTCTATGAACATTTGTTATGTCTTTTTGTGGACACACATTTTCATTTCTCTTGGGTGGAATTCTTGGGTCATAAGGTAGATGTAAGTTTACCTTTTAAAAATTTATTTTTAAATCATTTTAGGTCCACATAAGAGTTGCTAAAATAGTACAGGAAGCTTCAGTGTATCCTTTATCCAGCTTCTATCAGCGATAATATCTTACATAAGTCTATGTAAGCATATAGTACAATCAAAGCCAGGAAATTGATATTGGTATAAAACTATTCACTGACATACAAAACTTATTTGGATTTCAACAGGAAAATATTCCTTTTCCTGATGGCTATGAATGTTGAACACTTTTTCATGTTTTCAAATTATTTGCACTCCATATATCCTCTTTGGTGAAATTTCTGTTTAAGACTTTAGCCCATTTTCTGGTTGCATTGCCTGCTTTCTTACTGTTTAGTTGAGAGAATTTTTCACATATTCTGGACACAAGACCTTCATTGGATATGAAATTTGCAAATATATTGCTCCAATCGGCTGCTTGCTGTTCATTCACTTAGAGTCTTCCTTAGTTCTTTAAAAAATGTATTGTCTGATATCATTTATTTTCTTTTATGGACTACGGTTTTGGTCTTATGTCTAAGAACTCTTCTCCCAACTTTAGGTCACAAAGATTTTCTTGTATATTTTCTTCTAAAATTTTATTGTTTTACATGTTACATTTACATCTATGATCCATTTTGAGTTAAATTTGGCATAAGGTATAGTGGTTAGGTCAAGGATCTAAGTTTGTCTTTTTTGCTTGCATATGAATGTCTAATTGTTCCAATATTGTTTATTGAAAAGATTGTTTTTCCCCACTAAATTTCTTTTGCCCCTTTGTCAAAAATCTATTGTCCCTATTTGCGTGAGTCTATCTGTGAACTCTATTCTGTTCCATTGATTTATGTGTCTATCCCCAGACCTATACCTCACTGTCTTGATTACTGTAGCTGTATTAATGTCATAAAATTGTGTAGCATCATTTCTCCAACTTTAAGTTTTTTCAAAATTATTTTTAGCTATTCTAATTCCTGTCCTTCCATGTTAATTTTGGAATTAGCTATCTATATCTACACAATATCTTGCTGGCATTTTTCTAGAAATTGCCCTAAACCTATAGATCAATTTGGAGAACATTAACATATTCACTATGCTGATGCAAACACAGTATATTTCTCTATTTAGGTCTTTGATTTCTTTTACCAACAATTTTTAGTTTTCAACATACAGATCCTGTACAGGATTGATATCTAACTTTTTCTTTTTTGTGGGAGTCATTGTAAACGGTATTGTGTTTTAAATTTCTATTTCTAATAGTGCATTGTTAGTATAAAGAAATATGATTGCTTTTTTTTCTTGTCTTGACCTTGTATCTTGTGACCTGCAATCTTGCCAAGCTCATATGTTAGTTTGAGAAATTTTCCTAATTCGTTGGGATTTTCTACCTGGAAAGTCATGTCATCTACACATAGGGAGAGTTTTAATTTTTCCTTTCAAATCTGTATGGCTTTTATATCTTTTTCTTGCCTTATTTCTCTAACTAGGACTTCCATTACTATGTTGACTAGGAGGGTAAACATTCAACTAGGTGTTAACTGTAGAGTTTTTCATAGATATTCTATATTGGGCTGTAAAAAACTTTCTTTTACTATTCTTTTCCTGAAAATTTTTATCTTACATTGGTGTTGGATTTTGTCAAATATTTATTGCACTAATTTGTATAATCATTGTTTTTCTTAAGACTATTAATATGGTAGATTGCATTGATTTTTTTTTAATATTGAACCAACCTTGCATTTTTGAAATAAACTCCATTTAGTCATGGTGTATTATTCTTTTATAGATTGCTGGATTTGATTTACTAATGTTTTGATGAGAATTATTGCATCTTTGTTCATGAGAGATATTGGTCTATAATTTCTTTTTTGTAAAGAGTTTTCTGGAGATTTTAAATTTTGATGAAACTCTATTAATTTTTCCATAAACAAAACACTTTTTTTTCCTCTTTATGTGCTATCTTGGAAATATGTGTGATTTTTGTGTGCTGTCTAAAATAGTTTTACTTACTCTAAATTCATGAAGATTTTCTCCTTTATTTTCCTTTAGAAAACTTACTTTTAGCTTTTAAATTTACTTTCATAATAAATTTTGTGTTAATAGTTTGCATATTTTGTGAAATTAAGTTTAAGATTCATTTTTTAAATACAAGTAAAATTTTTTTCCCAGAATCATTTGTTGAAAAGACTGTTCTTTGCCATTGAATTATTTTGATACCTTTGTCAAAAATCCACTTATTATACGCATTTGAGCCTGTTTCTAGACTCTTCATTCTGTTTAATTTATCTATATGTTTATTCTTATACCAATACTATATGATCTTAAGTACTGTAGCTTTATAAAAACTCTTAATTCAGATAGTATACATCTTTTTCTCTTCTCTTTCAAAGTTTTCTTGCCTGTTTTAGATGCTTGGGATTTACATTTAAATTTGGAATCACTTATTGATTTCTATAAAGAGCATGCTGGAATTTTGATATGGATTGCATTCAATCTATAGAGAAATTGGGAAAGAACTGGTATCTTAACATTATTGAGTTTTCTTAGTGACTACCACAGTAGATCTCCTCAAATTTATGATTGTCTTTAATGTATCTCACTAACCATTTTGTGATTTTTATCATTATTAGATACTTCATAGTTTTGTTGCTATTTTTAATGATGGTATTTTAAAATTTTTGTTTTTCAATGACTTGTTAATAGAAATACACCTGAATTTTGTAAATGGATCTTGTACCTTTTGACATTAATAAATTCTTCTATTACTTCTAATAGGTCTAATAGGTAGATTCCTTAGGATTTTACTTGTGTGTTATCATATTTTCTACAAATAAAGATAATTTCACTTCTTCCTTTCCAGCAAGTATGGTATTTTTCCCCCTTGTATTATTGCACTGGCTAGGACATCCAAGACAATGTTAAATAGAAGTGTTAAAAGCAGACATCTCTGCCTTTTTCTCAGTCTTAAGAGAAAACTATTAAGTCTTTCAACATTAAGTATGTTAACTGTATGGTTTCAATAGATTTCCTTTATCAGGTAGAGAAATTTCATTTTTATTATTAGTTTGTGGAGAGTTTCTATTTTTTTAACATTAGTTGATGTTGAAGTTTTCGAGTGCCTCTTTTGTACCTATGAAGAGCATCACATGGGTTTCTCATTTATTTTTTTTTGCAGGGAAGGGTTAGCCTTGAGCTAACATATGTTGCCAATCTTCCTCTCTCTTTTTTTTCCCTTCTCCCCAAAGCCCCAGTGCATGATGGTATATCCTAGTTGTAAGTTCTTCTAGTTCTTCTATGTGAACTGCTGCCACAGCATGGCAAGTGATGCATGGGTGGTGTGGTTCTGTGACCGGAAAGCAAACGTGGCCTGCTGAAGTGGGGAGAGCACCAAACTTTAACCACTTAACCTCAGGGCTGGCTTGGGTTTCTCTTATTTTCAAAATTAGTATGGTAAATTACACTGATTGACTTTTGAATAGCAATCCAGCCTTGAATTCTTGGGATAAATTCCACTTGGTCGTGGTGTACTCACTTTTAATATAACAAGGGATTCAATTCGCTAATATCTTGTTATGGATATTTGCATCTATAATCATAAGGGAAATTGCATGTTGTTTTGTTTTCTTATTGTAGTTTTGCCTAATTTGGGGATCAGGGATAAAATTCTGGCCTTCTGAAATGAGTGGGAACTATCCAGATATTCCAATTAAAAAGTAGAGGTTATCTGATTAGACACAAAAAGCAAGACACCGTATGTTGTCTATAAGAAATGCATTTTAAGTATAAGGCAAAGATGAGTTAAAAGTAAAAGATGCAAAAAGAGAAAACATCCAAAAAAACAAATCCTAAAAAAGCTAGAGTGGCTATATTAATATCAGGCAAAGTGGACTTTACAACAATACAGATTACCAGAGATAAATAGGGATATTTCATAGTGATAAAAGGTCAGTTCGTCAAGAAGACACAACAATTCTAAATGTGCATGCACATAATAACAGAGCTTTGATATGAATGAAGAAAAAACCTGACAAGTAAAAGAAAAAGCAGGCTAATCTCCTATTATAATTGAAGATTACAATCCTCCTCTATTAGTAATTAATAGAAAAAGACAAAAAAAAAATCAATGAAGATATGGATTGTTTCAATAACACTATCAAATGAATTGACCTGTCATTTAGAACATTATACCCAACAAAAGCACAATATGCATTCTTTTCAAATGCAAATGGAACACTCACCAAGCAATACCATATGTATGGAGGACCCTTACAACATATATTTCCTCTTTCCCTCCCCTTCCTTTGTGCTATTGTTATACATTCTACTGTTGTGTATGCTCTAAACTCTAATATATTGTAAATATTTTTGTTTCAAACATTCTTTTACAGCTACTAAAAATGAGAAAAAGTTGTCTTTTATATTTATACCTATATTTACTATTCTCTGTCCTTTCTTTCTGTAGATCCAAATTTCCATATGGTGTCATTTTATCCCATTCTAAAGAACTTCCATTATCATTTCTTGTAAAAGTATGCTAGTGATAATACCCTTTGCTCTTTTTTTGGCCTGAAAATATCTTTATTTTGAATTCATGTTTGAAATATATTTTCACTAGATATAAAATTCTAAGACATTTTTCCCTCTTTATGTTAGAGATTACATTCTATTATCTTAAGAATTGCCTTGTTTCTGATGAGAAATCTCTCACTTTTATCTTTGTTCCATTTATAAGGAACAAAACCCCAACCCTGAGGCTCATTAAAAGTATTTTTTCATCAATTTGGTTATTAAGATCCTTGTTGTGATTTTCTTTGTGTTTATCATATTTGTGGTACCTTTTGCTTCTTGGATTTGTACTATAATAGTTTTGATTCAGTTTGGTAAATTTGAGACATTGTTTTTTCAAATGTTTTTCCTATAAATCCTATCCCCTTTTGGGGGGACTCCAATTGAAAATGTTTGACTGCTTCATTTTTTCTCACATGTTACTGAACTTATGTTCATTGTTTTCTTAGTCTTTTTTTTCCTTCTCAGCTTCAGATTAGATAGCTTCTCTCACTATGTTCTCATGTACACTCACCTTTCCAGCTGCATTGTCTAATCTAATATTAAAGCTATATAGTAAATTTTTCATTTTGAATATTTAATGTTTCAAGCTATACTTTCCATTTGGTTATTTAAAAATATATTTCTATCTTCATTATATTCTTATTTTCTTTAAATTCTTTGGCACATTTTTATTTTTTTCTTCTTTTTTAAATTTTTTTTTATTGCGGTAACATTGGATTATAACATTAATATAGCTTTCAGATATATAACATAATATATTTTGAATTCTGTGTAGATTATATCGTGTTCACCACACAAAAACTAATTATACTCCATCACCACACATGTGAGCCTAATCACCCCTTTTGCCCTCCCCCCCTCCCCCTTTCCCCTATGGTAACCACAAATCCAATCTCTGTTGCTATGTGTGTGTTTGTCATTGTTTTTATCTTCTACTTATGAGTGCGATTGTGCGGCATTTGACTTTCTCCCTCTGACTTATTTCACTTAGCATGATACCCTTAATGTCCATCCACGTTGTCCAAATGCCTGGATTTCATCATTTCTTATGTCTGAGTAGTATTCCATTATGTATATATACCATATCTTCTTTATCCATTTGTCCCTTCTTGGGCACCTAGGTTGCTTCCAAGTCTTGGCTATTGTGAATAATGCTGCAATGAACATAGGGGTGCATGTATCTTTATGCATTTGTGTTTTCACGTTCTTTGGATAAATACCCAGCAGTGGGATGGGGGATCATATGGTAGACCTATTCTTAATTTTCTGAGGATACTCCATACTGCTTTCCATAGTGGCTGCACCAGTTTGCACTCCCATGAGCAGTGTACAAGGGTTCCCTTCTCTCCACATCCTCTCCAAAACTTGTTGTTTCCTGTCTTGTTAATTATAGCCATTCTGACCGGAGTGAGGTGATATCTCATTGTAGTTTTGATTTGCATTTCCCTTATAGCTAATGATGTTGAACATCTTTTCATATGCCAGTTGGCCACGCGTATATCTTCTTTGGAGACATCTCTGTTCAGATCTTTTGCCCACTTTTTAATTGGGTTGCTGGTTTTTCTGTTGTTGAGATGTATGAGTTCTTTGTATATTTTGGATATTAACCCCTTATCTGATATATGGTTTGCAAATATCTTCTCCCAATTGTCTTTTCATTTTGTTGATGGTTTTCCTTTGCTGTGCATAAGCATTTTAGTTTGATGTAGTCCCATTTGTTCATTTCTTTCTTTTGTTTCCCTTGCCCAGTCAGACATGGGACTTGAAAATATGCTGCTAAGATCCATGTCAAAGAGCATACCGCCTACGTTTTCTTCTAGAAGTTTCAGGGTTTCGGGTCTTACATTCAAGTCTTCAATCCATTTTGAGTTGATTTTTTGTCTATGGTTTAAGGTAATGGTCTACTTTCATTCTTTTGCCTGTGGCTGTCCAGTTTTCCCAACACCATTTATTGAAGAGACTCTCATTTCTCCATCATATGCTCTTGGCTCCCTTGTTGAATATTAGCTGTCCAATGAATGTGTGGATTTATTTCTGGGCTCTCAATTCTGTTCCATTGATCTGTGTGTCTGTTTTTGTGCCAGTACCATGCTATTTTGGTTATTATGGCTTTGTAGTGTATTTTGAAATCAGGGAGTGTGATACCTCCAGCTTTGCTCTTTTTTCTCAGGAATCCTTTGGCTATTTGGCGTCTTCTGTTCTTCCACATAAATTTTAGATTCTTTGTTCTATTTCTGTGAAACATCTTGTTGAAACTTTGATAGGGATTGCATTGAATCTATAGATTGCTTTAGGAAGTATGGACATATTAATGATGTTAAATCTTGCAATCTAAGAGCACAGAATAGCTTTCCATTTCTTTGTGTCTTCTTCGATTTCTTTCAACAATGTTTTATAGTTTTTGGTGTACAGATCTTTCACCTCTTTTGTTAAGTTTATTCCTAGGTATTTTATTCTTTCTGTTGCAATTGTAAATGGGATTGTATTCTTAATTTCTCTTTCCACTGCTTCGTTGTTAGTGTATAGAGATGCAACCGATTTTATATATCGACTTTGTATCCTGCGACTTGACTGTATTCCTTTATTATTTCTAAAAGTTCTTTTATCGGATTCTTTAGGGTTTTCTATATATGAAATCATGTCATCTGCAAAGAGTGACAGTTTCACTTCTTCTTTTCCAATATGCATCCCTTGTGTTTCTTTTTCTTGCCTGACTTCTCTGGCAAAGACTTCCAATACTATGTTAAATAAGAGTGGTGAAAGTGGGCATCCTCGTCTGGTTCCTGGTCTTAGAGGGATAGTTTTCAGTTTTTCTCCATTGAGAATGATATTTGCTCTGGGTTTGTCATATATGGCCTTTATTATGTTGAGGCATTTTCCTTCTATACACATTTTCTTTAGAGTTTTTATCATAAATGGATGCTGTATCTTGTTAAATGCCTTCTCTGCATCTATTGAGATGATCATGTGATTTTTATTCTTCATTTTGTTAATGTGATGTATCACGTTGATGGATTTACGATGTTGAACCATCCCTGCATCCTTGGAATGAAACTCACTTGATCATGATGTATGACCTTTTTGATGTATTGTTGTATTTGATTTGCTATATTTTGTTGAGGATTTTTGCATCCGTGTTTGTTAGGGATATTGGCCTGTAATTTTCTTTTTTTGTGTTGTCCTTGTCTGGTTTTGGTATCAGGATAATCTTGGCTTCACAGAAGGAGTTAGGAAGCCTCCCCTCCTCTTCAGTTTTTTGGAAGAGTTTGAGAAGGATATGTATTAAGTCTTCTTTGAATGTTTGGTAGAATTCACCAGGGAAGCCATCTGGTCCCGGACTTTTATTTTTTGGGAGATTTTTGATTGCTGTTTTGATCTCCTTACTGGTGATTGGTCTATTCAAATTCTCTACTTCTTGTTGGTCCAGTTTTTGAAGGTTGTATCTTTCTGAGAATTTATACATTGCCTCTAGATTATCCAATTTGTTGGCATATAGCTTTTCATAGTATTCTCGTATTATCTTTTGTATTTCTGAGGTGTCCATTGTAATCTCTCCTCTTTCATGTCTGATTTTATTTATTTGAGCCTTCTCTCTTTTTTTCTTGGTGAGTTCAGCTAAGAGTTTGTCAATTTTGTTTATCTTTTCAAAGAACCAGCTCTTGGTTTCATTAATTTTTTCTATTGTTTTTTTAGTCTCTATTTCTTTTATTTCTGCTTTTATTTTTATTATTTCCTTCCTTTTGCTGATTTTGAAAATTGTTTGTTCTTCTTTTTCCAGTACCTTTAGATTATTTATTTGGGATTTTCCTTCTTTGTTGAGGTAGACCTGAATTGCTATAAACTTCCTTCTTAGAACCGCTTTTACTGTATCGCACAGATTATGGCATGTCATATTTTCATTTTCATTTGTCTCCAGGAGTTTTTTGATTTCTCCTTTGATTTCTTCATTGACCCATTCTTTTTTCAGTAGCGTCTTGTTTAATCTCCACGTTTTTGTTGATTCTATGATTTTCTTCTATAGTTGATTTCTAGTTTTGTACCTTTGTGGTCAGAAAAGATGCATGGTATTATTTCGATCTTCTGAAATTTATTGAGACTTGTTTTGTGGCCCAATATGTGATCAATCTTGGAGAATGTTCCACGTGCATTTGAAAAGAATGTGTTTTCTGTGGTTTTTGGCTGGAATGTTCTATATATATCCACTATGTCTATCTGGTCCAATGTGTCCTTTAAGGCCAGTGTTTCCTTATTGGTCTTCTGTTTGAATGATCTATCCATTGGTATAAGTGGAGTGTTAAAGTCTCCTACTATTATTGTACTACTGTCTATTTCTCCTTTTATGTCTGCTAATAATTGCTTTGTATATTCAGTCGCTCCTATGTCAGGTACATAGATATTACAAGTGTTATATCTTCTTGTTGGATTATTCCCTTTATCATTATGTAGTGCCCATGTTTGTCTCTTGTTAAAGTTTATGTTTTAAAGTCTATTTTGTCTGATATAAGCATTGCTACCCCCACATTCTTTTCTTTGCTATTTGCATGGAATGTCTTTTTCCATCCTTTCACTTTCAGTTTGTGAGTGTCTTTAGGTCTGAAGTGTGTCTCTTGTATGCAGCATATATATGGGTCTTGTTTTTTTATCCAATCTGCCACCCTATGCCTTTTGATAGGAGGATTTAGCCCATTGACATTTAAAGTAGCTATTAATAAATATGTATTTATTGCTATTTTGTTACTTTTTTCTGGGTGTTTTAGTAGCTCTTCTCTGCTCCTTTCTTTTTCTCTTGCTCTCTTCCCTTGTGGTTTCATGGCCTTCTTTAGTAATATGTTTGATTTCTTTTGTCTTACTTATTTGCTTACTTATTATAGGTTTCTGATTTGTGATTACCATGAGGGTCCTATGCAATATTCTATGTATATAGCAGTCTATATTGAGCTGATAGACTCTTTAGCTTGACCGCTTTCTAAAAGCTCTACTTTTTTGCTCCCTTCCTCCCACATTTTACATTTTTGAAATCATATCTAATCTCTTGTTTTGTGTGTGTCTATCCATTACCCTCTCATCATGGAAATAGATAATTTTAGTGCTTTTGTCTTTTATCCTTCATGTTATCTTCACAGGTGGTTGATCTGCTACCTTTACTATATTTTTACCTTTACCAGTGATTTTATTGCCTGTTTTTTTAAATAATTTTTTATCCCTATTTGTGGTCATTGCTTTCCCACTAAAATAAGTCCCTTCAGCATTTCTTATAGAACTGGTTTCTTGGGGATAAACTCCTTTAATTTTTGCTTGTCTGCGAAGCTCTTTACCTCTCCTTCCGTTCTGAATGACGACCTTGATTGATAGAGTATTCTTGGCTGTAGGTTTTTTCCTTTTAGCACTTTAAATATATCTGCCGTTCTCTTCTCACCCGTGGGGTTTTGACTGAGAAGTCCATTGATAGCCTGATGGGCTTCCCTTTATATGTCACTTGTTGCCTTTCTCTTGCCGCTTTTAGGATTCTCTCTTTATCTTTAATTTTGGACATTTTAATTATAATGTGTCTTGGTGTGGCCCTCTTTGGGATTATCTTGTTTAGAGCTCTCTGTACTTCCTGTACTTGGATGTCTGTTTCCTTCCTTAGTTTAGGGCAATTTTCAGCTATTATTTCTTCAAATAAATTTTCTGCCCCTATGTCTCTGTCTTCTCCTTCTGGGACACCTATAATACGAATGTTAGCATGCTTGATACTGTCCCAGAGTTCCCTTAGACTGTTCCCATTCTGTCTAATTCTTTTTCTTTTTTCTGTTCAATTTGAGTGATTTCCTCTAGTCTTTCATCTAGTTCACTGTTCCTTTCTTCTGTATCATCTACTCTGCTATTGAGTCCCTCTAGTGAATTTTTCATTTCCAGTATTGTATTCTTCATTTCTCATTGGCTTTTTTAAAAATATTTTCCAGTTCTTTGTTGATGAGCTCACTGCGTTCATCCAGTTTTCTCCTAATATCTGTGAGCATCCTTATGAGTTTTTGTTTGAACTCTTTGTTGGATATTAGGTTGCTTATTTCTGTTTCATTTAGCTCTTTTTCTGGGATTTTCTCCTGTTCCCTTGCTTGGAATGTATTCCTTTGTCTGCTTATTATGCCTCTTTCTCTGTGCTTATATCTATGTATTAGGCAAGTTGGCTAAGTCTCCTGATCTTGGAGAAGTTGCCTTATGTAGGAGATGCCTTATGAGGCCCAGCAGTGTGTTTCCCTCTCATCACCAGTCCAAATGATCCAGGAGTGATCCCTTGGTGGGCTACTTGTGTCCTGCTGTGGCAGGGTTGCTCTTAACGCAGGTACCAAGGGAGTCCAGTCTTTCCTTCCCTGGCCAGCTGTTTGTAAAACTGGCTTGGAGAGCTTCAGCACAGTTGGCTACAAGGTCTAACAGCACTTCTGTGCCAGTTTTCCTGTTAATTAGGTACATTCCCAGTGTAGCTGGTTGCTAGGCTCAAGGGCTTACGGTTGCTATAGGCCTCAGTCCTACAAGGCTGTTGTCAGTTCTCTTAGGAGTACAGCTGAGTGGGGCTGGCCCTAGGCATCGGAACCTTCAATTGTTTCAGGCTTTGGGAGGTGGGGCTGATCCTTTTTATGACTATTTGTGAAACACAGGTCTTCTGCTGTTGATAAGCTTCACCCCCCACAGGACCACACACACTGTAAACACAGTCCTGGTCCATGCACACTTCCCAACCCCCTGTAGTATACTCCAATGCCCCACTGCAGAGGCCCCACCTCTCCACTAATGACCCGCACAGTTCACCTGGTACTCACACAGACCCTGCCCCACAGAGGTAGACACACTTGCCTGCCTGTGGAGGATCAAGGCACCCAGTCAATGCAGGCTAAGTAACCTGAGGGCTTGCTGTTGGGTGGGGCCCGTCCTTAGGGTGGGCTGCCTGCTCTGGCTGAACTGGATTAAATCTGCACTCTACTAGGTGTGGCAGACCCCTGGGCTAACAGGCCAGGGGAAGAATTTCAATGGCATCTGCCAAGGTCTGTGTCAGCACTCCTGGGCTAGGTCACAACAATGACCCCCACCAATGTCTCAGTCTCTGGAGAGGTCCCTCCTCTCACCAAGATACCCCCAGAGCCCACCAGGTGAGTCTCTTTTCACCAAAGGACTGTCAGCCTTCTCTCTGGTTATTTTAGGTTGCTGAGACAGGTGAGTTTGTGCATGAGCCCTTTAAGACCTAGGTCTTTTCAGCTTTCATCTGATAGCTTTTCTGGGGGTATTCCCTGCTGCAGTTAATATCCTGCGAAGCCAGAGGGTAAGACCCTCGTTTCAGTTGTGCTGAGTCTGAAGGATGCTTGTAGCAGTATCGGCCCCTGCTCAGGAACTCACTCTTCCAGGGATGGCTGCATATCTTTGGGTGGCTCCCACCTGGCTGGCTAAGAATCTTAGCTGCTCCTGAAGGTGGTTTTTTTCCTCTCCAGAAGGGATTTCTGCCTCTTCTGCTTTAGTCAGGACTGTCCCTTGTTGTTGGGGTTCTTTTTTATCCAGTTTTCAGTTTTCTAGCCAGGGTAATTTTTCCAAAAATAGTTGCAACCTGGTTGTGTTCATGGGAGAGATGAGTTCAGAGTCTGCCTATGCCACCATCTTGATGAGATCCTTAGCACATTTTTAAAAGTTATCTTAAAGTTCTTTGCCAATTCCATCTTTGAATCCTTTCTGGTTTTAATCCTATTAACTTTTTCTTTTGGTTATGGATTACATTTTCATGCCTCTTCCCATTTCTAATAATTTTTTTTTATTGGATGATGGATAGCATGTATTTTATGTTGTCAAGTGTCTGGATTTTTGTAATCTTCTTTCATAGAGGTAGCAATTTTTGTTTTGGCAAGTATTTAAGTTACTGGAGGATCATCTTGACCTTTTCAAGGCTGGTTTTTAAGCTTTCTTCGGGTAGGTCTAGAGTAGTATTTACTCTGGAGTCTGACACCTCTAGTGTCTCTACTCCATGCCCACATTTTTAATGAGGATCTATCCACTTCAGTCAGACAAACTCAAATGTCTCTCATCCCTTTGTAATCTCTGCAATTGTTCAGCCTACTACTCCCCAATAGTTTTTCTCTGCCTAGACTTACGTAGTTTAACTACATGCATATCAGCTTAGTATTTGGCAACATACTCAAAGGCACCCCTATGCAAATTTTAGAGCTTTTCTCTGCACAGTTCAGTTTCTTCCTCCCCATCACTCTACTTCTCAATTATTAGTCACCTTGACCTCCTCTAACCCTGCTCTATCTTTCTTCAATTCAACAAATCTTTTGTGCTGTGTTTGGGTCTCCTTTTCCTTAACTGTGGTTCTAAATGTGCTTCTAGGCAGAAGGCAAGGATGATAGTAGGACTAATTTAATTTCCCCCTTTCTCAGGGATTACAGCTCTATGCTGTCTGTTTTTCAGTTGTTGAAACCACTTGTTACATTTATTTTGTCCGGTTCTCCAGTTTTTGTTTTTAAATGGCAGGGAGACTAATCTAATACTAGTTATTCTGTCATGGCAACAAACCCAATGTATTTCAATATAAAAATTACAACTGTTTAATATTCTCCAGCATACACCAATTTTAGTAAAAAAAAAAACCCACATTGATCAAAATTTTAAAAACCTTTGCTATAGTATTAGAACAGAGCAAGAATTTAGAAATTCACCTGTTTACTTTTTTTTTTTTAATTTTAGAGAGCTTTTTTAGAGCAGTTTTAGGTTAACAGCATAATTAAGAAGAAGTAGATAGATTTTCCATATATCTCCCACCCCCACACCAGCATAGCTTCCTCCATTACCAACATCCCCCACCAGAGTGGTACATTTGCTGCAAGTGATGAATCCGCACTCACGCACCATAGTCATCCAAAGTCCATAGTTTATGTTAGGATTCACTCTTGGTGTACATTCTATGGATTTGGACAAGTATATAATGACATGCACTCATCATTATAGCATCATACAGAGTATTTTCACTGCCCTAAAAATCCTCTGTACTCTACCTAGTCATCCCTCCTCCCATCCCAGTAGCCATTGATCTTTTTTATTGGCTCCATATTTTTGCCTTTTCCAGGATGTCATATAGTTGGAATGATACATTATCTAGCCTTTTCAGATTGACTTCCTTCACTTAGTAATATACATGTAAAGTTCCTCCATGTTTTTTTCATGACTTGATAGCCCATTTCTTTTTAGTGCTGAATAATAGTCCTTTGTCTGAATATACCACAGTTTACTTATTTGTTGACCTACTAAAGCATATCTTGGCTCCTTCCAAGTTTTGGCAATTATGAATAAAGCTGCTATCAACATCTCTGCGGAGGTTTTTGTGTCAACATAAGTTTTCAACTCCTTTGAGTAAATACTAAGGAATGCGATTGCTGGATTGTATATTAAAAATGTGTTTATTCTCAGAAACTGCTAAACTGTCTTCTAAAGTGGCTGTGGCAATTTACGTTGCCATCAACAATGAATGAAACTTCCTGTTGCTCCACATTCTTGTCAACATTTGGTGTTGTCAGTGTTCCAGATATTGACCATTCTAACAAGTGTGTAGACGTATCTCATTGTTGTTTTAATTTGCATTTCTTTGATGACACATAATGTGGAGCATCTTTTCATATGATTATTTGCCATCTGTATATCTTCTTTGGTGAGGTGTCTGTTACAGGTGTTGGCCCATTACTTATTCAGGTTGTTTGTTTTCTTATTGTTGAGTTTAAGAGTTCTTTGTATGTTTTGGATAATAGCCCTTTATTAGATGTGTCTTTTCCCCTATTGACATCTTTGTTTTGTTTTGTCTTCAAAATTGCCTTGTGTCATCACAATATTTTAATGGAAAAATTCTTTCCTTCGGAAAAAGAAAAAAAGATTATCTCTTTTTAGAGACACATTACACACTTTAATCAGCTGTTAGGCTGCGTGAGAACATCCTTTATAAGCAATGTGACTAATTTGGAAAGTAACGTTTTCTAGCTCAGTGATGTCATGGCTCAGCTGTAGCATACCAGCACTTCTGAGACTAGCAGAGTTAATGATCCTCCTTGTGGGTGCAACACATATCTGCCAGATGGTAGGGTTATAGCAAATTTTACATAAGAGAAATAATGAAAATGGTAAGCATTTTTTTCATTTCTCAAGAAGCCATAACCATATCTTAAAAAATTAAAGGGCCAATATCTAATTGGATTAATATTGAGAATATAAGTGAGAATAGGTTGTTTTCTGTTAATGACAAAATATTGGGCAAGAAGGGTTTTATTCTTTACTCATCAATGCACTCAATTGTCTTTACCAAGTCAGACCAACCAAACCATTTTTTTTAAACTTTTTGTTAATATGACAGCACCTTTTTAATAACCCCCATGTGATCATAGTTATACATTTTGTCATACATGATGACAAAACAAGGTTTCCAAAAGAACTTACATTATATTAATTTCAATCTACAAACATTTAAAAGGAGAAGAACACATTTGTTTGGTCTGTTAACACATATAGAATCACGGATTCATTGCAACCACCTACCTGTCTTTCCAGAGCTGGAGTGTGCGTACAGTTTGTGTACAAAGGGTTATGCAGGCACGTGGATGGTCTGAAGGGAAAAGTTTCCAGATCGTAGAATTCTCTATTTTGATTTTTAATAAATTCAATCTTCTCAGGAATGTACTGCAGTTGCCAGGTTCTCTTTTCCAATCTCCTGTTTCATAAATGTCCTTCTCCAACTTTAAAAAAGAAAGGCGTGCTTCTTCTCTCTCTCTAATTTACTATGGTACATTGTCTTGGAATAGAAAAATCTTCTGATACACCAAAAAAACCCCCCAAAACAAAAAAATAATTAACAATTTGAAATATCGATAAAGTGAATAGTGTTAATTACCGAGTAATATATTTTTGTTGCAGATAGTGGGATAAATGATAAAGCTTGTCAGCATAAAGTTACCTTATAAGGATAATGAAATTAAAGTATAAATTCAAGGAGAAGAAGAAATGCTGTAAAATTTCTGACTGGTTAAAAATTTGTTCATGTATTTATTTTTTAAATGGGTGGTAGTTATCAAATTATGTTATTTAAAACTATTTAAACCCGTCATGAAACTGTTTTAAAATGTAAACTTATAAACTTTTCATAAGATATAAGCCTAGATATACCTGTAGAGCAAATGAATGCTGAGCAGTGTGGGAGGGAGACTGTTTATTTCTTAAATGTTCACTTTTCTTGCTGTCACAGTTGGAAATGCCAAATTGGCATCGGTCTCTGCAAACTGGTCTTCTGGCTACTTATGGACACCATCAAGAGCCTGGCATGCACTGATACAACCCATGGCATATTTCTAATGGTAGTTATCTCATAGATCCTCATTATATTTTGTTATTGTATATAAGCCGCTTGGCATTTGGGAAGCAAGAAATAATTATGAGAGGTATGGAGAGGTCACTTATCTCAACCTTCTAAAGAAAAAGACAGGTGCTCTTAGTTGATTTTCCAAATATCTGGACCAGACATTATAGGACTTTGCTGTGTTTTCAGATACTGCCACTTAGCCAAGGCAGACGGTCTGTTTATAAAAAAGAAGCTTTTTTGTTGTTGTTTAAATTATATGTTGTGCAGGCAGAGATCATTTTTTCATGCAATTAGGCTAGGGAATTCGCCTTATGTTCCTAAATACCAAAGGTGGTGATGTCATGACAGATCCAATTATTTGACAATGGAAGAAAATGCTGTGAAGGGAGAACATCTGAGGCAGCAAAATTTTCTCCGACACTCACAATTGAAATCTGACCCAAATATCCTACCTTTAAAAAAAAAGAAAGGCAGCCGCATTCAAACTAGGATTCTGTTTGCCTGGGGCTTTTTGAAGTTTTGTGGAGGAAGGAGACGTAGAATAATAAGCAATAATCAGATGCTTTTTGTGTGATTTAATTGATGTCTCTGTACTGAAGCAATGTTACTGATATTGCTAGTGTTTCATGAATATGCTGGAAGTTTTCAAAGCCCTGTCTCAATGCAATATTGACAACAAATGAAACTTGCCTGACTGTGGACATTTTCTCATTGTGAGGTCTTAAAAGATGTGGAATGCCAGGCACCGGTCTATTTAGACTATCAAATCCTGCCTGACTAGCATTTCACTTCTTAGAAAACTTGAACTTTAGCATTTACTGTAATTGCTACATAGTTTTCCCCAAAGCAAAATAATGCAGACTCTTTTCTACATCTGGCAAAGCACAAATAACTGTTATTTAATGGCACAAAAGATGCTGAGCCTGAAGTATTTCCTAATGTATTTCTCCAGCGGTTAGTAAGAAACAAGAAGAACTATCTATGTTAACCCAAGTACAGAGATAACAAGGATTTTAATTAGTGAGAGTATCATATCACAGGCTTCACTATAGTAATTTGATATAATGTAATTTGTGGAATCGAATGAAAAGTAATCACATTATAATAAAGACAACTAGATAGGGGTGTGCAGAGAACTAAAGCAGTGACATGCCCAACTGATGTCCCTGGGTGGCAAATTCATTAGTTTTGTGACTCCTGCCCATGAGAATGCATGCTAAGGGGCAATACCTGAGGACATTAATTATGTCCGGCAATATTTGGGTAGCTAATGGTCTCGCTTATATTGCTAAATAATAGAATTCACTTAACCAATTAATTTTTGGAGTTTTTATACAAAGTTAAAAGAAGATAATTTTGCAAATTATAAATTTGCCCCAAATTGCTATATTTCAATTTTATGAAAGAGCCATCTCAGTATTAAAATTTCTGATTCACTGATAAATATGTAAATACCTCCTCATATAGAGCTACTCAACTAAATAAAAAGTTCTGCATAAATAAGTTTGAGTAATGATATGTTCTATATATATTCACTTGCTTTTCCCAAAACCTAAAATCACACGTGTACACACACACACACACACACACCCCACCAGGACCAGGCAGGCATGTAAATAAGATCTTATTATTTAATGCTATCATTTTACATATATATATATATATATATATATATACACACACATATTTTATATACATATATATATACACACACACACACACAATGTGGTGGCATTCTTATGGGATGTGGAAAAAATAATTCCTTGTTGAAATTACTCATCACTAAAGACATTTGTGAATTTTGCTTTGTCACCTTCCCTTCATTTATTCTATTAGCTCACCTAAGTATACAATACGTAAGACTTTTCTCATTAGCAATGTTAAGAATGTTTTCTCTCTATTGCTATGGATTAAAGGATTGTATAGGTGGGAAGCATATGGATAAAATTTTGTAATGTGGTCTCTTTTAACACAGAATTGGTTCAGTGACTCTTATTCACATTTCTGTATAAATTGATGATGTGGGAAATAGGGTACCTGAAGACTGCGGGTAGGCATAACTTATAATGACTCAAGTCTCTTAAAAGTCTCATGTAAAAGGTATGGAAATAGGTATTTCTAACACTATTCTATGATATTGTAAAAGCACTGTCCTTGGAATATTTTTTATCCAAAACCCACAATTAGTCCGAAAAGGTATTTCCCCAGAGGCATGAACTATATAGGCAAGCTTTGATTTATACTAAAACTAAACTGGATTTATATTTCATTTTTTAAATTTGAATAATATTAAAACATAATATAAGAGGTTGTTTTTAAAAAGAATCATGTTTTGAGAGCCTTTGTCAAATAAAAATTATTATTTAATGTGTAAAGATATATACTAAATAGAGTAGGACAGTGGAAAAGACATATGATTGAAATCTATAAAATTCTGAAACTTAGATAATAAATATTTATTTAATAATATCAAAATATAGCTGTGATTGAACACTTTACACTTGAAAAGCTTTAATTTTGAGCTAAAGAAAAAGGATTACAACGTTGAGTTTCCAAGATCTTATGGAAGCATTGCTATAAAAGTGATAAAGACAGTGTATAAATATATCTTAGAAGAGTTAAAATATGGAGATAGATATGAAAATGGTTACTGGTACAAGTTAAAAATGTCTGATTTCCAGCATTAAACACTTAAAGTTCTTTCATGGAAGAAAATAATATGCTCTACCAAATATCCTTTGACGCCATAGTAGGGGGGATATTTGCCTAACTCAGGATAGTATTTCTTCAGCCTCTCTAATGTTATCTATCCCAAGGGTGGTAGAATAAAGCAAAGAATGCTTAGTGAGTAATCAATATGTATGCCTTTTGATAGAAAATATAATCC
This sequence comes from Equus quagga, assembly GCF_021613505.1. NCBI lineage: Eukaryota > Metazoa > Chordata > Mammalia > Perissodactyla > Equidae > Equus > Equus quagga. Next base: position 57,523,031 of record NC_060269.1, on the reverse strand, counting down.
ACCAAGAGTCTCACAATATATTATCTTTCAGGTACATTATGTGATACCCACAGCTAATTTTGACCATCAATAGAGTGGTCAGTGAAGAAATAATTTTCCCTTTCCATATTTGTCATAGATGAAATTTAGGTAGCATCACTGATGATTCTAATATTTCCATTGCAAATCCTATATACTTAGTCAGCTAGTAGGTGCATAGAATATACCCAGTTAAAGAAACTATTGACCTAGGAGCTAATAAATCTGTATATTTCCTGATAGGAGGAAATAAAGCATTTAATAATAGAGAACAGGCTTTGTTGATGATGATGAAGTTGACAAATTTAGAAAATAATATAAGTAGATGACAAACAAGATTAGGAAGGAGTAAAAGAATAAAATTCTACTGCATATTATGTTTGAGATGTCTGTAAATGATCTAAATGGAGATAATGGAGATATCCAAGAGGCCATTATAAAGATCAAAGAGAAAAGAAAAACGTTTTCTATTACTGTGCTTTTTAGAATATAAACACCCTGTGGGTGGAGGGTTGTCTTTTTTTCAATTTAATACCATTTATCACACAACCCAGGGGCAGACACTTAATGAGTATTATTTTAATTAGAATTGAATTGGACTCAAGATGCTCATATTTCAATTCCCAAGATAGAAAAGCTGGTCATAAAAATGAAATATGCTTCTGGAGCAATTTGTCATTCATTTATTTTATGGGAGGAAATTCATAGGAAATTAGACATTGAAGGGGTTCAGAATGAGCCTCCCCCAAATGCGTCACTTTGGCAAGTAGACTATCTTGAGCTGAAGGCAATCAAGACCCAGCAGATTCAATAAAAACTTTTACCTCTTGCTTATCTACCTCAAAGACTGTAGATTGGAGGTTAGGCTCGGAGAGAGAGCTAATACCAAAGATAATTTTATCTGGCTGCCCTAGCTCTATGGCAGGACAAACATCTAATCACCAAACATCTGTCCTTCTTATTGTCCTGTGAGTTACCCTCCTCCCCTTTGAAGCCCCAGGCCGCTATCCCATTTCTGAGCTCAGGATGGCATATAAGCCTCAGTTGCCCTACTTGTCCTTGGGTCTCATATTCTTACGGGGCTCCTGTATGTAATGTAACTAAATTTGTTTTTCTCCTATTAATTTGTCTTATGTCAATTTGACTGTTAGACCAGTCAAAGAACCTAGAAGAGTATAAGGAAAATTTTTCCTCCCCCATACCCTGCACACCCATTTTGTATTAATCATAAATAAATATCAAAATGTCAAATTCAATAGCAAACAAGGTTCTGTGGATGTTTCATCAGCCTCAGTATAGGTAAAAATTGGTGTGAGAAACTCAAAATTGGTGTGAAGGAATTACTATACATACATACATATATATATATATATATGTATATAAAACACATATGCATGTATATAATACATATATATAACCACATATATATATATATATGTGATTTTTTAGAGCCGTTTTAGGTTCATAGAAAAGTTGAGCATAAAGTACACAAAGTTCCCATAAAGATATATTTTAAATGTCTTACTATCACCCTTCAAAAAATTATTAAATACCTGACTTTGGTTTGAAGGAGGGAGGGAGGTGGTAGTGACAGAAAGGTTTGGAAATATGTTAAGTTTTTTCCACTGCATGAACGTTTTTACCACAATCATGCGTCACTTAAGACGAGGATATATTCTGAGAATGTGTCTTTAGGTGGTTTCATTGTTGTGTGAACATTATAGAGTGTACTTTCACAAACTTAGATGATATAGCCTACTACACACTAGTCTTATGGGACCACCATTGCATATGTAGTCCATCATTGACTGAAAGGTTGTTATGCAGCACATGACTGTAGTGTGTTATGGACGGTGCTATTACTCTAAATTTTTTTCCTTTGTTTGAGGAAGATTAGCCTTGAGCTAACATCTGCTGCAAATCCTCCTCTTTTTGCTGAGGAAGACTGGCCCTGAGCTAACATCTGTGCCCATCTTCCTCTACTTTATATGTGGGACGCCTGCCACAGCATGACTTGACAAGCAGTGCCTAGGTCTGCACCCAGGATCCCAATCGGCAAATCCCGGGCCACCAAAGCAGAACGTGTGAACTTAACCGCTGTGCCACTGGGCCGACCCAGTTATTATTCCAAGTTGATAGAAGGTTAAACAGAGAAATGAAATAGTTTATGCCCCCTACATGCCCTCCCCATAAGCAGGAAACTGGGGTTATGGGATCAGACTAAGAAGAGGAGTGGGGTGGGCATGGGGGAAAAGGGACTGCCTTCCAAGACTCAGGTTTCCATTGGCCTGTGGACGATCCTTCATGATCCCCATGGAAGTCTTCCATGAGGCTGAACCTTGGGGAAGAACTGAAGCCAAAGCTACAAAGACCAAACAAGTTGAAGAGAGTGGATGTAAGTGATATTCCAGGTACAGAAAAAGAAAAAAACAAATATTGAGCTCTACAGCATCAGAGAGCCTAGGATGACATTACGAGTCTGAATAATTTCCCTGAACGAAAAAAGTGGCTTCAGTGGCATTTTCTGGTGACCTCTCTAAAAGGCAAAGAAAGACTTTATTCTGGAGAGTAAAAGCAAGGTCTAGCACAAGAGGATGAGGCAGCTCAAATTTGGAGATTGAAAAATCAGGATCCAACCCGGTCATTTCTGATGCTGTCTCTCCCCTGATCACAAAATTTCGATTGGCTCCCTGTCAATGGCTCCCTGTGTCTTCAGAATGAAATCTAATTCCTTGATGTGGTTATTGATCCCTTTGATGATCTAGTCTCAACTTACCTTCCAGGATACTTGTCCTACTATCCACTTAAGCTGATTCCTAACCCAATTTACTTGCCCAGCAATAGCCAAATTCAAGCCAAACTGGATTGCTTAAAATTCCCTAAACGGTCTCTGAGCTTTCTCGTATCTTTTCTGTCTGTCTGACCTGCTCTTCCCCTCGTTTTCACCTATTAGATAAACCTTCTGTATAAATAATCTCAAATACTGCTTTGTCCTTGAAACTCATCCTCCAGCCTAAAGTACTTTTTTTTTAACTTTCTCTACAACCATAGTATTTCTTTGTATCTTTTGTAAAGCACTTATCTGAGAAGGCTTTATAATTTAATTATCTGTACATATCTCATAGCCCTTTCCACCTAGATTACAATTCTCTTGACAGCTGGAGACAAGCCCTCTTTATTTTTGAATCCTGGACCCAAGCTTAAAACAGTGATTTATATATGGATAGTTGTTGGATCCAGGCTTTGACATTATTTCAGGCTACTTTTCAATCTGTGAGATGAAAATTAGAATATTTTAATGTGTTACTTTTTCTAAAATAGTTCTAAAATTTCAGTGCTCCTAAGAACAACAAAGAAGCTTATTAAAATTCAGAATCTTTAGTCCTTTTCCCTAAAATTCAGATTTAGGAGATGATGTGTGGAGCCCAGAAATGTGAAGGTAGGCAAACGTTTCAGTGGAATGTCATGGATAAGGAGATCACACTTGGAGAAACAGTTCTCTCCCTTGCCTATGCATCAGAGAAGGCTAATTGGCTTCCCAAGATTTTTGTTCCTCCTACCTGGGGCCATGTGACTACAATTTAGCAATGAAATAAGAGTGAAGTGACTTACATGATTTCCAGGCCAAAGATTTTATGGTATATGATAAAGGTGATGCAAGAAGAACAAGAGGGAAGAAGCATTGGTCCCCAATAAGAAAGACACTTGCCACAGGAAAGTGGGTTTTCTGCCCAGCAGGATAACTTGTTTGGGATTTTACATGAACGTGAAATAGACTTCTATCAGCTTAACCATTGTACATTTGGAGATTTTTACATGATGGTAAATAGCATTACCCTAAATAGCATTTTCATTTCTCTGGAAATATTTAAACAAAGTGGGTTGGATTTTGATGGTCTTCTTCTATTAGGTAGGTAGAACAATACTTTAAATCAAAATCTGTGAAATAACAATAATTAAGAGTTTCTGAGAAGAATTACCAATGGAAACATACATGACTGAGTTTTAATGCTAGTAACTTCTAATGAAGGCATCCCAGATTGTTTGAAAAATCCATCACAACATTTCACTTAAAGACCCATCAATTTTTAACTTCTGTATGTTAATAATAATTTACAAAAGCTTCTATTGTTATGTGATCCTTTATGAAATCATGAACTAAGAATAACTTCCTAAAAGTAATCTTTAATTTCTTAAAGTTAAACAAAACAAAACCAAAGAATGAGAGTAAATTCTGGAATATACTGATTATAGCAGAAGTCTACCTCCATCCTGATACTCCATGAGTGGCTATAGAAACTACCTTTTCTGACATTGTGTTTAGTTTCTTAAGTCTGTTAGCTGTTTCCATAAGTGAAGGCATCCCAGAATCGTTACAGCTGACTGTCTTCAAAATACTGTGCTAATTTGAATCTCCTCTCTTTCCTCAAATTCATGAAGCATTTCACGCTGCAGTCATAACAAACAAGAGACCACAGATTTCCCCATACACGTATCATGCACTATTGGATCAAACATCATTTATAATATTATTGGGTTCTACAGGAGCTATTATGACTCCCTTTTGTCAGAAAAGTGTTGAGCTTTCCGAAGAAGAAATAAGTCTTGTAGCTCTTCATTTGCATTTCAGAAGCCTCATTTCCAGGCATTTACTCTTTGTAAGTAAACAGATGGATTTTAAATATTAAAAACCCATTTGGTATGACTGAAAACTTAACCGCCTACATTCTCCCATTACAGAATCTTTGGGTGTGAAATTGAAAAGTAAATTATACTATGTTCGGTCTGAACAGAGTTCATTTAGAGCTTTGTCTTTGTTAAATTGAGGGGGAGATTTATTTATGGACAAAGACTACAAAAGGAACTGCTGGCAGGCTGGAGACTGACCACAAACTACGAAGAGGTAACTGCAGTTGGTTTCAAAAGGTGCGATTTGGGTAGATCTGAGATAACTCCTTTTTTCAAATGCCCAGTGGATATACTACAGGCAAGGAAATGATAACAAAGTGGGGAAAAGAAAAGTGGGATTCATTCTTACAAGGATCCCCCAGATTCCCATGTCCATCTACAGTCCATCTGCTAATGTTTCACTCTGTTGCCATTTCACCGAAAGTTTGCTCAGAAGCTTTTGATGGGAAGTCAGCCAACAGCGATGTTTTATCGCCTTATTAAAAAGCAGCACATGAACAACTGGGTCATAATATTTTCTCCATAAACCAACTGTTATGTCACAAACTGGAGGTGAGTGATTTGAGGTGGAGAATAAGCAGCAGGAGCTGAGACAGGTTTTAAACAAAATATCTGTTTTGTGCAAAGATGCATTAATAAGTAATAAGAAAGACAGGTGCCATGGGCCCCCGAGTCCCCTTCCTCCAGTGCCATTTGGCTTAGAAGGGTGGATTTGATTGCTCTATTAGTCAGTAGACATTCCATCTAGAGTTACACAGGGTAAAAAATTGATCCATTATGCACATTCTCAGAAGTAGTAAATTCTCCAAAAGAGACAGTACAATTAGAGAGAGACAGAGGGAGAGTGAGCACTGACACACAGAAAGTCATTCAGAGTTAATAAAACAGAACAGGAAACATAGCGTTGCACTAAGACATTCATTTAAAGTGATCTGCAAGTTATTTGGAAAAATAGCAGGGAGATGTAGGAAAATATTCTGTGTTGCACACCATCAGAATCAAGAACGGCATGCACTTCATTTTTAAGGCTGCAAAGTTTAGACTCATGAATAAACAGCTGCTTTGCCAGTGATAGCCAGCATTGCTCTTTCTGGAAGGTAACAGCACAGACTATGACATTAGATCCATCACTGACTGGCTCAGTTATTTAACCTCTCTAAGCCTCAGTGTACTGCTGTATAATGCTGCCTCTTTTGCTCTAAGAAAAGACTGTTGTGAAGTTGTTGTGAGCTATCTGAGAGGTGTTGGGAACTCAATACATCATTCCCTATGAAGTGATCAAAGTGATCATATATTAATAAAGCATTCTCACATTCAAAACAATTTTAAACTGGAAGCATCAAGTTTTTCAGTTTTTAAGAAATGGTAAAATTTACAAATATATGCAAGTGAAAACATGTATTTCTAAATTATATCCACTTTATGGGATTAAGAACTCAAATAGTATTGACTTGTTGTCTAGCCTTGACAATAAGAAAAAAATGAGCCTTTTTTCCCTCAAGTTAGTAGGACTTTATTATTATACATTATGTACCTAAATATAAGGCAAACACAAAGTGATTTCCCTATTTTCCCAAGCAAACCTTCTATAAAGAAGACTTTTCTTAAAATAGGTCAGATAAAATGTATAGCTTTTGCAAACTGGATAAAATAACCAAATGTCTAGATACAATATTTAACTAACTAGTTTAGTTACAAATAATACATACTTTAAATCACGAAAATAAAATATTACATTTTCTTAGAAATAATGCTTTTTTCAAATCTATATGTCGATAAATTTTTTTTTTAAATTCATATTCACCTTCTGCATCACTGCCTTCGTTATGATGAGAGTTATTGTTAGAGTTATATAATAGTTTTCCAGAGCTGGTCATCACAAATCTGTTTGCGATATCGCACTTGTAGAGCCCGTATAGAATAATATTGCTGGAAATTATATTCCCATATACTTGGAATATTCTTTTCCAATGTTCTGATAGCATTTATTCATGACTTACGCATTATAACCACCGCTTCCTGCATTGGTTTCCAGCGTGATCTCAGCTAAGATTGTTACAAAGATGTCCAACTTGAAGACGATCACATAGCTTTTACTGACTCTATCAGGTGAACACACAGCATCCATAACTAGCTGTGATTGTGAGTTCTTTTTAATGTGTTTTTGCCACATGACATTTTGTTTTTAAAACACAAATAATTGAAAGAGTGTGCTATAATATGGGACGCTGGTGAGAACTAGAACAGGCTTTATGCTAACTTCTTTTTGTGGGGAGAGGGGAGAAATGCTTTACATTGGGACATATAGGGCATCAGGGAACTTTAAAAACTTTCTTTTTCCCTGCTTAAGTATTTTCACTATTCTAGGTTGTTTTATTTGTATAAGTCTGTTAATATCAACTCTATCTTCAGTTTCTTAGTCAGTCTGTTATTCACTTAAATATCCAGGAAATAAGTTTTGAGAACCTACTATGTGTGAAATGAACAAAATCTCAAGTGACTCACAATCATCCAGAAACAGAGAATTGGAAAATCATAATCTCATAAGAAAAATACTGTAATTTGCCATGGGTTTGGGGTGATGGGGAATAAAATGCAGTTCTTGTATGTGTGTGTATGCATGTGTGTGCACATGCATACACGTACAAGCACACTCTTGTGCATGCACACACAATGGTGTGGGTGGTGGTGTTTCACAAAAAATTTCCTGGGGGAGGTCTTACTAGAGCTGAGCCTGGAAGGATAAATAAGAAATTGCAAGCAGGAGAAAAGCAGGCATGGAAGGTGCTGAGGCAAGGGGAAGCATAAGCTACTTAGAAATTCAAGCAATATTTTATGACTGACTGTAGGGTGCATATTGGGTGGTAATGAGAGGTTAAACTGGCAAGGTTGGCAGGAGACACATTGTGGAAAGCCTTGCTTCTGAGCCTACAGAATTTTGATTATATTCTTAAGGGAAGGTGAGCCATCACTTTCTGTAATATGACAAGGAGTGACATGATCAGATTTATGTTGAACAAAGATCCCTCTGGCAATATAGTGAAGGAAGGAGAGGGAGGAGTGAAATCAGAGACAAGGAGATCATCCTATAGATGAGGAGTGTCATGTGGCTTTCAGTAACAGTGATCTAGTCCGTTTTATTGTTCTTTGCAGAAATGTCAAAGCAGAGGTCTTCTAACCTTCATTTTCTGTCTGGTATCTGCATGACTCAGAGCAAGGTCCAGAAGTCTGAGGGTTCCTTATATCTGTTAACATTCTTTCTTAAAAGAACAGGGGACTGGGGCCTTCCCTGGGGAATAGTGATTAAGTTCATGTGCTCTGCTTCGGCGGACTGGGGTTTGCGGTTCCGTCCAGGCACAGACCTAGCACTGCTCATCAAGCCATGTGGCATCCCACATAAAATAGAGGAAGATGGGCACAGATGTTAGCTCAGCGACAATCTTCCTCATAAAAAAAACAAAAAAAAAAGACCAGAAAAACAAAACAAAACAAGAAAGAGAATAGGGGACTGTGCAACTTTCCACACAATTTTCTTAGAACACAGACATTTCCACATACGCGCACACACATACATTCTTCACGTTCTTTTCTTTAACTTCTAAGCCTATGGATAGTACTATAATTTTATGCTTGTAAGAAATAATCTTGTAACTTATCGAAATCAATAAATTTCTCTGCTATACCTTACGCTGTAAAATGACTTTGTTAATTTCCATACAAAACGTTGTGAAGTCTGTTTTCCAAATTAGAAGGTCAAGTTTGGAGCAAGAAATCAGGAGACATTTTTAGGCCAACCTTTTCTCTACTCTCCAAAGCGGAAGTCCATTTATACAATAAGAGGGCAAATTCACTTTCATGTTCAAGTACTGACTGTTATTAGAATAATAAAACATTCTGCAGAACAGCAAATGCTATGAATACGCTTTCAAAACAATCACTAAAACTTAATAATGAATTTTTCTTGTCTAAGCCAAGAATTTTGAATGAGTTTAAAAGTTTGAGGACTTTCCTGCACTAATCTTGCTGGTTTATTCACCATTCCCGGCACCTAGATACTAAATTTTGTCCGTGTCTCACTCCTCCACCACCCTGAATGTCTCCTAGCAATTCTTCAAAGTATCCCATAATGATTTCAGCCTGAAATGCCCTATTTTTTCTGAACCCCCAGAGCAACTATTGTTAGTAAATATTCATTTGGCAATAAATCGTAAACGTCTTGTGACACCTTTTCTGTTTTAGTCTTGAATTGTTGAGACCTGGAAATAATAACGACAATCTCTTTGTAGAATTTACAATTTAAAACTGTTTCATGTAAGTTACGATCCTAAAAACATGCTGTGAAATAAAAAAGGGAGATGATATTCTCTCTCCTTTTTAGAGAAGGATCCTTATTTGAGACATTTATTCATTCATTTGTTCAACAAGTGGCGCTTGGGATATAAAGAGTAAGAAGACATGTTTCATTCTCTCAGGGAGTTTAAAGTCTGGTTGGAGAGACAGACAAGGAAGAGTTTTAAGTTTCTCACAGGAAATAAAACATATCAGAAATAAGAAAACCAAGCCATAATCTACCTCCTCTCTACTAGACATCATCAGAACGATTTTTTGTCTAGTTCATCAGTTATATCCATATTGGTCAATTCAACAGATGCTTTTAAGTACTTATCTTGCTGACTTCTTGGCAGTACTGGAAACAGTGTATTTTTGTGTCATCACATTCTCTTGGATAACTGTCTGCTTTTAAACTAGTACTGTTCAGGCTATTTTGCAGCATCTACCTTCCTTCCCAACCATTCAATATTGGTGTTCCTCAGATTCAGTCTACAGCCTTCTTCTCATTACATTCCACAGACTTTACCGGGACAATCTTATTCATTCTTGTGACTCTGTTAATATCTCAATGATTATTCTCAAACCTCTCTTCACAGTCTGAATATACCTTCTGAGCTCCTGAAACATAAATCCAATCACAGACTTTACTTGCATAATTTTCTGCTCCTCATTTTCAACTTGTTCAAAACCAAATTCATTATTTCTCCTCCCAAGCAAGCTCCAGCTCAATGCTTCCTTTATAATAAATACCTCCACTTTAACCTATAATTAAAAACCTAAAACCTTGCAGTCATTCTGGTAACTATATTCACTTAATCAAAATAAATTTAATTTCTTAGCATTCCTTAAATCTATCCCCTCTTTCCAAATGTACTCAGTACCTTCTTATGTGCACTTCCTAATTGGTTTCTGTGTATCTAATCTTTTCCCACCTTTGTCTATTCTCAACATAACAACTAGAGAAATCTCTTTAAAAATATAAAGCAAATTAAGCCACTACCTGGTTTAAAGTCCTTAAGGTTTGTCATTGCCCATCCCAATCAATGTCACGTGACTCCCAGTTCCTGTATATATACAGGAAGCTCAAGTCTAATACATTTCTTTCCAAACATTCTTTCTCTCGTATGCACCTTTGCTCAGAGCCTACCACTTCTTTGAAAATACGTTTTCCACCTCATTTCCTAGCTCTCCCCAAAACTTCATTCTGCTTCCTCTGGGAAATCTTTTCTAATCCCCTCAACAATTGAAATTTTCTCGTTGTGCTTCTACAGAAACTTCATATTTTATTGGATTCTTCATATTTTATCATAGTTACTTATTTGTCTATGTTTTCCATTAGCTCTGTCTATATTTTATGTGGGTAATGTCTTGTCTTCTCCTATATCCTAATTCCTTATACAAACTAGATCTTCAACAAATATTTGTTAAATTAATAACTGAATGCTATTAAAGTTATTAAATTTACTAAAGTTGTTACAAGAAAGCAGATGGGAATAATAATTTCTCTTGAGACAACGAAAGTTTTCCAAAAAAAAAAGTGCCTTAAAAACAGATTAAAATGAAACCTAATGTTTTGAAGCAATCTAAAAAGAATTAAGGAAATGATAGAAGATATAGAGAACAACATAAATCAGAATTACAAAGACTCATAAATGAGATCATTGGTGAAAAGGTAGATGTGAGAACAGAGGTGGCAGTACTCTGGAAGGAATTAGACATTTAAAAGAACTCATTCCAGAAACAAAGAATAAATTTGAAGAAAATAGAATGAATAAACAAAATGGAAAGTTTCCTTTAAATTTTTCTGTGTTCGTCTCTCTGGCTTATGTTCTGGGTAATTTCTCCCTCCCTATTCTGCTATTTTCTTGTTAATTGGGTTTTTAATTTCAATTCTTTGAATTTTTTTAAAAGAAGTTGCTTTGCTTCTTTTTCAAATATATTTTGCCAATTTTGATAGTTTCTTTTTACTTTTTTAGGCTCTCAATTCCCGGTTTTATTTCTTTAAACATATCAAATACTTGTTTTATGGGCTGAATCCAAGAATTCGAATATCTGGGGTCTTCGTGGGCCTGGCTGGCATTTTGTTGTTTCCATTGATTTTGCTCATGGCAATTTTACTCACTTGTTTTCTGCAAATGTTGAGTAATTTTGTGTTGTGAGGCCAAGTTCCTTGAAAATATATCTGTCAGATATCTTTGAAGCATGTGTCCAAATTGCATTTATTTAAGGTATAGTTTTGTTTACTTCTGCCTGGTTCTTGGGTGACCTATTAACCTGGGACCATTTTCATCTTAATTTATTTGACTTGGGGCTTTTCAGTCTATTTATACCTGTGGATTTGGGTTAGGAATTCTAGAGGAGATTGTTGATTTTTTTCTACTCCTCCCACAGCCAAAGTAGAGGGAGTAAAATTCACTTTTATGGGATGAGTTCCTCCCCGCCTCCTTCTTTCCCTCCTTCTTGGTCTAATCACTGAAGTTGTCACACTTGAGGGTCTTGGAATTGTGAAGAAGTCTCTCCAACCCTGTACACTGCTAGGGCCAAGCTTTGGACAACTGCTCTTGGCTGGAGCAATTAATGAGTTAATGCTTCATGAAGACCCAGCCTCTAGGTCAGTAATTCTCAATTAAGGGTGTTATTTCCATGTCTGGGCATATTTGGAATCATGTGGGGTCAATTTTGATTGTTTAATGACTAAAGGTTGCTGTTAGCACTTATACTTTGGAAGAAAGGGAGAGTCCTGAAGCAAACGACTGCCTTTGAGGAACATGACTCTCTAGTCTTCTAAAGTCTAGACCAGACCATTCGAAATTGGGAAGTGTCCTTAAGGCAAACTCTGCCTCCAGAACAAGTCTTACTATGCCAAAGTCTTACTTTAATCAGCCCTGCTATTAAAAAAAGACGCACACTTTTTCAATATTTTAGGTATTCTATACTAGCAGAAGTCTTTCTGAACGTTTAGTTTGTCTTATCACCAGAAATGGGGAAAAAAAAATGCTTGTTAGGTTGAATAAATTTTGAATATGTACTCAGGCTACATTATGTAAAGTAACCTGGCGTGAAGTCAGCACTCAAAACATGTTAGTTGCCTCTATATGGGAAATATCAGCAAAACTTCTTGATGTCAGTGGACAAACATAGAATTCTGTCTCCACTGCATAGTACATAATTTGCTGATGTTAAAATATTCTGCACTGAGGAAAAGTTCCGTATTCTAATCACTTTCTCTGGGAAGATTCTGGCTGTTAGTTTTTGCGAAATCAGATTGTCACCACTCAAGTCAGCTGATTATCTAAAGTCGGATGTAAATCAACTCATCAGCAGCCTCCTGAAGAATGTTAATGTGAGTCTGTGTCAATTCCCTGTTATTCAAGGAGATAACTTTAGTCACATTGTTTCAAAACCTCACTCATCATTTGCCTTAATTAAGAAAACAAGCTCATGTAGATTTGAATTTCTTTGTCACTAATATAACAGTTATATCTATAGGAAGAAACACAGGAACTCATCCAATATATATACTGCCTAACTGAGAAGGTAAACATAGACTGGTTTGTAACATAATTTGTTTAACACTTCCAGCTGAAAATTTGATTCTTGAGGGGTTTTGTGAAGCCATGGAGTATCGGGAAAATTGACCATCAAATTGGTCAACAAATGAGCTCTTGTTCAGAATATATGAATAAATCATGTAGAAATATTTTTTGTATAAACACCACCCAAGTTACCCTTGTTATTGTAAAGGTGTCAAGGGGCTGGGTTTGAGGTAATATCTGGAGACAATCCTCTTCTTTGGAAATCTGTTTGTTGAGAAATTAGCAAAGAGCAAAGCAATTAAACATATTAGCATTTAAATACCTATTGGCTGCTTTAATACCATATCACAATCTGATTTTGAAGACAAGAAGCCTAGCCTGAAGAACACGTATTCTGTGAGTTTTTCTTACATTATTTAATAGAAAGATTACCTGCCTAAATCAGCCTGGCAAATTTGAAATAAAATGTAGTGAAAAGACCCAATTATTTTGAGGGCGGATAATTTAGCAACAGCATGGAAATTTTTACCTCCATAAATGAACAGGCACTAGCAATAAAACCATCTTTAGCTTTTCTTTTTGAGAGAAATCGTCCCTTTTTTCTTATAAAAGAGAAAATAGGCCATTCCATGACCTCAGACAACAACTTTTAATACAGATAGTATTGAATAAGGACAGAAAATTTCCTACACTAGTTAATGCCTGTCTTGGTTTCAGTATTGATCTCTTCTGGAAAATTGTGTTCAAAGGGATATTATATATGAAGGTACTTTAGAAAGTATAAAGCTCTGTAAAATTGCAAGTCTTTATTATTATCATCATCATTATGTCTCCTCCCCAGGCTCTAAGGAAGCAGTGTATCATTTGTGATGTGCTAGGCTCATGTAATCAGTGGTTGTGATTGCTATTTTTGGAGGGGGGATTTGTACATATTGATCCTAACTATGACATTTTCTGACCCTCATGCACTTCCAATGATCTGGGAGAATCTGAAATCACAAGAAGAGATGGAGGTTATTGGGTGCTGGGCCTTTCATAGGGTCTTGTGAATTGAGCCCACCACTCAAGGCAGAGGCAGCTTGCTTTGGCTTGGGTTACACAGGAAGCAACAGGTACCATCTAATGGAACATCCTTGGGGGGCTGTGTAAAGAGTCACCAGGAAAAACTGCCACAGGAGAATAAACTTAACAGACCAAAAACCAGTGAACCGAGATAGCACACAGAGGAAAACAAGAGAAAGGTATTTGCTATGACAAAACTGAACTGTGAAAAAGAATGAGATCTCTGCGGATCTCTCAGTTTAGAGAAAATGTTCATGTATTTTACAGTCATGTTATGTAGATCAATTTTACAAAAATATAAATAGATTAGTGTGGGCATGGAAGAAGAAACCTATGTAGGGAAGAAACTAATAAGTAAGTAGTTTCATGTATTTCGGATTTTGAGTCCCTGTCACTAAACTTTCTACTGTCTTAATTTATTCCCAGAAAATTATTTTTCAAACTGAAAATCACACATCACGTTACTATGGTGGCAGTTCAATATTTGTTTGGGCAGAGAGATTAAAATATTTGTTAAACAGTTCTTAAGGTGACCCAGGAAAATGAGTTTATCTAAATTGTCCAGCTGTTTGGGAAGACTCCTCTGGAGACCAGAGAAATAACGCTCCCTTAGTGCTGTGGACGCCTCTGGTCCTGTCCTCCTCTCCAGCCAGTGACTCGAGGTAGAGACTGATTGACAGGGCCAGCTCCAGTGACTGAGAGACTGTGATGCAGTCTGTTCTCCACTTCGCTCACTGTGTGCTCTCAGATGCCACCCCTCAGCTGTGTTTCCCCAAGGCGGGGAACTTCTGACCAGCAAAACCCAGGTGGACAACCGACCACTTTCAATTTTTATGTAAAAAACTTTTATTCTCACTGTTGTGTTGCTGATCATCCTGAACTTTTCCTCAAAATCTCCTGGCACAACGGTTTCTTCATTAAGCTTCTTCCCATTGATAATATTTATAATCGAAACCATTTACTAAGTCTAGAATGTATCAGGTAGTCTATTCAAAGCTTTATGTGTGTGATTTTATTTCACTCCCTCAACAATTCTAGGAAGCAGATATTATTATCCACATCTTACAGATAAGAAGGATAAAACTCAGAGCCAGGTAATCTATTTGTAATCATAGAGCTTAATAAATGGCAAAAGTCAGGATTCCACATAGGCTTTTATGACTGCAAGTTCTTTCCACTATTCTATTTATAAGCTTCCATATTCAAACAACCCTTAGATCTGAGTTCACTCTATCATTTATGAAATGTAAGATCCTGGGTAAGTTACATAAATCTTTGAGTCAGTCTTTCCTCATTTGTATTTAAGAATTTTTGTGAGCAAGAATATCATAGCATATATAAAATGCCTAGGGGAGCATATAGCAACTAGATGGCACTTAATAACAGGAAATGCCCCTTTTGTAGATGAGCGCCTAACTGTCTCCCCAGCTTCCCCATCCTTCTTGTTCTGAGCAGTTTATTCAGCATGATCAGTGTAGACCAGGGCCATTAGAATGGGCTATGCCCACATCTTGCAACCGATACCATCTTTACCATAGTTAAAGGTTTAATGATCTCTATTTTCTAGAACGAATTGAGGCAGCTTCAAATAAAATGAGAGAAGTACTCATAAAAGTAAAAATAGAAAATAAAAATATTGAGAAGAGGAAATAATGTGCTAATCATGAGGGATGATACAGTTTGTGTGAGAACATCAAATTGACACGAAACTTCCTGGCAGGTAGCTCCTTTAACACCTAGGATATGAATAATTTGACAAACTGAATGAATGGAAGCATTTGTTCTGATCATCTTAGACCTAGAGGAAAGCAGAATAAAGCACATTGGTTCTAATGAGAGGTTTTTGCTTTGAAAAGAAGATTGTTTACAGCGGATATGGATTATGTAGATCAACTCTATATGATGATCGAATTCAATGAATGATAGCTGAACTTTCCCTTTGTGGTAGTAATTGATGAATCAAAAGTACATTGTGTCGAGGGGAACCTTTTACCTAAAAACGTTATACTAAGGCTCTAATGGTTTAGGATAATAGAAAACGTCATGGAGGTCAACACAAATGATACAGAATAAAACTTTGTAAAGGAAGAGTCAGAGCCAAATGTATAAATCCTTGAAAAAAGAACGCTCAGCAGGTAACATGAGAATCTTCCATAAACATCACTTTTCAGCCTTAGCATTAGCAACAAAAAGGGAGAAGTTTATTCAACTTGTCAGGTGGTGGTAAAAAAAATAGCAGTAAATTGATGCTAAAGAAAATGTTCTGTTGGAAAGTTTCTCCAAAACAGTAGAAATAAAGTAATTGGACTATCCATACTCTGTCACTCAATACTTATGAGCAAGCAGTTAAACCAGGTTTTAAACTATACAGCGAAGGTGAGTGAAAGTATAATATTGGATGGCAATAGAGAAATTTCTCTGATAATGTCTTATTTTAGTTTTCATGTTCATTTAGCTAGTTTATTTCTTTTTGGTTTCTGAAATAGTAATGGTGAATTGACTTTGAGAGTAGCTGAACCAAAAAGCCAAAAGATACCCTGAAAAAGACACGGTTACAAATTACTTAAAGAATATAAAATTGGAATTGCGTGACAGTATATTGCAATTTGAAAAACCTAACAAGTGTATATCTAAAAGGTATAAATTCTAAGTATCAAGAAGTTTTTATAATCTAGATGTGAGATCCTAAGACTATGGAGTTCTCATTACAAAAGGGAGAACGATTAACAAAATAAATAACAAGTACTATTTTTCAAACTTCTACAACAAGAGCACTTACTTAAACATCTAAGCAAAAATATCAGCCTTGCATAGAACTTAAGCGAAGCTGTACCTCCTAATTGCGTGTGTGTGTGTGTGTGTGTGTGTTTAGGCTTAGCATTTTAAACCATGGAGTCCAGTTGTGTACTACAGAGTAATTGAACACTAATCAAAACAGGCATGCATTACTTAACAGAGTTTACAGACCTGGAAAACTTTGTTTTCTTACATTTAAGTCGTTATGTAATTGATAATGACATATACTTGTTAAAGGACCACATGAGTGGTTAAGAACCTTGTTGAAAAATAGGTCAGCCTGCAAAAGAACAGCCAGTCCTTTGCCCAAGGAATACATTGCATAATTTAACTAAGGTATCATGCTCCTGGCACCACTAAATTCATTTCCAGTGGTCACACTTCATGTCAGCATTTCATGAATCTAAGTGTATATTGGAAAAGAAAACCACTTTTGTGAAATGATGAAATGAAATAGAACACAGTGCTGAGAGCGGAGACCACAAATGCCTATAACTTTTATGAAAACCCCAACCAACAACGCTGCATTGCCTTCAGGCAAATTTTTATAACTTTAACAAATTAAACAATATAATCAACATCACACATCTAATAAATCACAAGACTATAAATCAGCAGAATCCGAAATGCTGAGTCATTGATTTTCAAACGTGGCTTGTAAATCAAATACTGTCTTTAAGATAGAGTGGCGACATGCCGCCACTTAAAAAGTTGTAATAGAGAAAGACACATCTGGAAATTAATTTCAGCAAACTATAAAATTAAAATAGCAAATCAAAATTTGACAATGGCGGCAATGCTGTGGCCAAAATATTAGAAAGGGGAATAATTAGTGGAAGATTTTTTATATTTTAAAACAGATTTAGACTTCATAGTATGATGGGACCCTCTCATAGCAAAGTGGAAGTAACAGGAATTTGTGGAAAGCTCATGGGTTTGGAGTCAGATAGATCTGTTTTTAAACACTATGTCTATCTCTTGCTAGTTAAGTGATCAAGGGCAATTCTCTCAACTTCTCTATTAACTAACCTATACACAGAGGGCTATATCACATAATCAGAAAGGATTGTGGTAGTGGATGTGAATTATCTACATAGAATGTACGCACTGGTTGAATTTCTTAAATAATAGTTGAACTTTTCACTATGCTTATGAAATATCTGACATATAATAAAACAATAAAGATGACATATCACCACTAGCAGAACAATGGTTGCAGTAAGGAAAATCATTAAAAATGGATATACACCTGAAAATAAAAACATAAAGGTTATGTTGAATACAATTACAACTTCAAAAATATTTCTGGAGTTAATTAACAATAGTATGTATGGCACAATTAATAAACGTGTCATGAATGAAGAGTTGTATTCGTAAGGCTAAGAATCCACTGATGACTTTTCCTCCCCATGTCTGAGTCTGCACTTGTCGGAAGTGACGTCTACATACAGTGGCGATGCACTCTCACTCCAAATGTCCCCTCCTCTCATGTGTATAACTAATTGGAGAGCACAGGAGCCTTTCCGTTCAAGTGTGTGCATGTGTGTGTGTGCTTGTGTGTGCACACGCATGTTTAAGAATATACATTACTTTTTGGAAAAGTTAAATACAAAGTAGTAGAAACAGAAATATGATATAAATAGTTTTTCGTATTTTAGATAAAATGCAAAGGAGGTAGATGTATTAGATACTATTGTCCTTGGAGTTGAGTTATACTTTATATCTGTTGTATCTAATGTCAAGAATGAAACTTGAGTCTGTGGACTTTAAGTTAATTTCTTTTCTTTTTGTTGAAAGCTCTTTAAGTTTTGTTGTTATTTGCTTGTTAGCCTTTTTTCCTCCTTGATAGCCATAATTCTCCCTTAATCTTATTATTGCATATTCTGTTTGCTTATTAAAGGGTCTTTCTTTTGTCTGTTGTAAATTTACTAATAAATAGAAAGTTCTGGTTATCTAATCTCTGACTCTAATTACTTTTATTTGTTAAAGTAGAGAGAGACAGAGACAGAAAGAGAGAGAGAGACACAGAGAAAGAGACAGAGACATTTGCAGCCAAATAATCAGACTACGGCATAAACTCTCTTGGGACATTTTTCCCAGATTCTCTGCCAGTCAACTTTTCAAGCTTTGAGGCTAGGATTGCATTTACCAATTCATTTAAAATTAATCTAAACATTACGAGATTGATGCATTAGCTGTTTTTGTACTTCTCCTTCAGCAATTGCTTCACAGCTTCCCAGACTCTTACAA
Organism: Equus quagga; assembly: GCF_021613505.1. Lineage (NCBI taxonomy): Eukaryota > Metazoa > Chordata > Mammalia > Perissodactyla > Equidae > Equus > Equus quagga. Next base: position 57,504,348 of record NC_060269.1, on the reverse strand, counting down.
GCCTGTTTCTCAATCAACCTATTTCAGTTACAATCTGAAATCCCCAGAACACGAAATCTAAATCAAATTGGAAGAAGAAACAATTATGATATTTAAAAGAGGAAAGATTTTTTCCAGGGCTAATTCTGGTTAAGAAAGTGAAATTCTGGGCAGCAAGTGTGAGACATGGGATTAATGGTGGGAATATAAGTCAACGAGAGGCTGTGTTTGTTACTCTGGTCACTTACACAACTTCAGAAACATTAATTGGAATACTAATATCATTTAAACTAGTCATGTTGGTTTACCTACATAAGGTATTATTGGCAGAGGTCCTGAAATTGACGTTGTTTCAATATTGTCAAATCATGCACTGAATAAAAGATTTTACATTCTTGAAAATATTATGCATATAGACACAGCCCTCAGGCATTCTCAGGACTGTAGGTTTTCCATTTAAGAGTTTCCGTCCTGAACTTTCTACAAAGGTTCCACATACCACTTTACCTGAGACTCAATCAGGCCAGTACTCTGAAGAGGAATAGATTAAGACTACGTATAGTGGGAAGATTAGCTAATGTTTCTTGCACATTACCATACCATGTAATTTTTTATTATAATAAATTACTGGAATAATTCTTTTAAATGCCACAATTGCTTCAAGCCTTTCAGAGGGAGAAATTTAGCAATAATTCTCTCTGTAGTTGGTAGAAATATGAATCTGTTTCTTCAAAGACCTAATTGAATGTTTATGAGAATTAGTTACTCTACAGTTTTCTGATAAGCAAGGAATCCAAACTTTCAGTAAGCTCTAATGACTTTTATAAACTTTCTGGGGGAAAAATGAATCTTGACCTTGGCAACTAGAAAAACAATTAGAACATGGTGATTTTTTGGTTTTCCACTATGTCAACAATAAGGCATAGTAGTTTGATGAATGTGCATTGATGCAGAGAGGGAAAAGGCCACATTTGCATGGAAATTCAATTTATAATTATTTTTATTTTTTTTGATGCTTAGTGAATTGAATCTAAAAGGAGCCATTTTTTTAAAAAGGGAATGAAACTTGACAAATAATGTATCTGGGTAAACACTTCCAGTAATTTTTACAGTAATTATACTCTGTTCGATATAATGATATAATGGGGTAAAAAGAAAACATCAGGGTTCAACTTCAGTAATCCTAGAATATTTAGTAAGTAAGGTGAAAGGGACTTGTGTCTTAGATCCTCTTTTATTTCTTAACAAGGGTTAGGGGGAAACACAATTAGAAAGATTAAATTTAAGAAACCTAGGACTTAATAATCAGGGAAAAAGCAACAGGTACAACATTCCTTGACTTTAGCAAGATTTTTTGATAATATAATTAAGTCCATACTTGTTAATCAAGTATGGTAACGTCTACAATAGCACATTTGAGATTTTCAGCCAGATTACTGGAAAAAACTGAAACAACAGCATGTACGAGACCAGAAACACAGAAACTAAGAGATAATTTGGAAAATAGCAATTGGTTTGATAGGGTTGGATCTTAGATTATCCAGAGGCAGGAGAATTCACCAGGTGACTGGAAAAGCTTTGGGTCTCACATGTAAAGAGCTTTCTCTGATCTGTTTACCTAGAAAATTAATGATGATTTTCAAGGGTAAGTGGGAGAATGTATAGCAGAGGTTCAGCATGCAAGGTTTGGGGTCAGACCTGAGTATCAGATGCATCAACTTACTTGCTGTATGTCCGTGGGTACATTATATAACTACTCTGAATCTTAGTTCTTTATCTGTAAAATGGGATTAATAATAGTTCTTTCTTCATTGTGTTTCAGAGTTAATTTGACATGGTAAGCCGTGGAAAGCTCCTAGCATGGATTTTGGCTGTGTAACATGCAAAATCTTGTTATTATTATTATCATCTTTCAGAAATAGCACTTACAAGGGGGCGTGAAGATTATATACCAGGGCGGCTATACTGTGGACACGAATTGTCACTGTGAGTCCACATCAGAGATTGTACAGAGAACACAGACTGGCAGTGAGATGAGTGTGCAGAGTACAGAGATGACAGACTTGACAGCTTTAGGGGATCTAACGACTGGTTGGCAGGGGATAGTCAACAATTGTCGTCATCACTGTTTCAATCCAGGGACATATGGGTCCCCCCAGTCGAAAGATATAGCTAGTATTTTGTAGGATAGGAATAGAATCCATAGAAATTTTGACAATATGAGAGAAGACCAAATTCAAGGAGGATCAGAAAAATGCCTGCAGGGCAAACCATATAAAGCAGAGAGAGACAATGAGAAAACCAGAGATCGCAAACCTATGGCTGAGAAAACACTGTGGACTGAAAAAAGTGACTGGTACACTGCTTTGAAGAAAGATGATGACAATATTTTATTAGAAACAGTAGACAATTGCCACATAATTTTCCCATATTCTTCTGAATTATTTAAAGCAGGCCTTCATCATTTATCAAGGATAAACAAAGGGTGTGCTTCTTCGTGTTTAAGTCAACAAAAATAATGGTTTTACTTTCTCCCCAATTATGTTAAATTTCTTGAACTCAGTGCAAGCCTTTGAAGCCCAAAAGATGTAAATACTGAGAAGATATTACTCTTCTTAGCTTATTCCTTCTGACCTGCTGAATAGCATCCCTGCCTTCTTTTAAGGAGTATTTTTACAACCTGTACTCGGAACATCTAGGCAGTCTTGGATCACAATATGTTTCCCTTTGGAAGCCTTGTAGTTGGACTTCCACATCATCCAAAGGGACAGCTATTCCAATTTTTTTTTAACATTTGGGTATATATGGGCTATTTTCTTATAGGCCTTTTCTGCAGGGTCTATTTGTCAGTTCACTTAGCAGGTCTGGTCACATAAAAATATAAAAAAATTAACATACTAATAATATCTTAAAGAAACATTCCAGTATCCGTACTTGCCTCCTTCTCTCTACTTTGAAACAACAAGGTTTTTCTATTTTTGTTCAAGGCCAATGTATCTGTGTTAGTTTGCTGGGGCTGCCATGAGAAAGTACCACAAACTGGGTAGCTTAACCAACAGAAATTTATTTTCTGACAGTTAAGTCTGAGATCAAGGTGTTGGCAGGCTTGGTTTCTTCTGAGGCCTCTCTCCTTGATTTGAGGATGGCTGTCCTCTCCCTGTGTCCTCACATGGGCTTCTCTGTGCTTGTCTGTATCTTAATCTTCTCTTTGCATAAGGACCTTAGTCATATTGGATTAGTAACCACCCTAATGAATCTAATTTTAACTTAATTACATCTATCTATCTATCTCCAAATACAGATCTATCTATCCAAATACAGTCACGTTCTGAGGTACTGGGGGTTGGGATTTTAACATATGATTTTGGGGGACACAATTCAGCCCATAACAGTATCCACTTCTGCTGTTAATCGAATTGCTTTCTGTTTCCTCTGGAATTAGCCCCATTGATTATGTCTTTCCTGCATTCCTCCCACCTCCTTCCTTTCTCCATTTCACTATCTCTCTACCCTCAGCAGATAAACATGCTCAGAACTCTGATACTTAAAAAATCGCCTTCATACTGGGCTATTTGAGCTCTTCTGGCTGCTGCCCTCCCTCCCTCCCTACTTCCTCATCCAGTTTCTTAGACATGAAGCTTGTCTAAGATTTTAATTTCTTAGCTCCCTTTTACCCCTCAACCTCACACAATTGGGCATCTTTCCCAAACATTTGGCTAAAATACATCTGGCAAAGATCACCAATGAGCTCCAAATGATCAAATCTAGTGTGGACTGCAATCCTAGATGAAATAAATACCACTGGTCCCTCTTTTCTCCTGGTAACACATTATTCATACCTTGGCTTCTATAGTATTACATTTTCCTCCAACTGCAGATTTCTTTTCAAACTCATTGATGGATTCTCCTTCCTCAGCCCAGATTTTGATCCCTGATGTTTTCCAGGGGCCCAGGCTTCAACCTATGTTCTGAAGATTATCACCTTTAAATCTCCAACACTGATCTTCCCTTGGAAGCTTTGCTGCTGGACCTACACACTGGGATGTCTCAGAGGCAGCCCAAATATAATATGTTCATAACTGAATTGTTTTTTTTCCCCTTTTTGACCCTTAAATTTTCTTCTAGTGCTTTTTTCTTTAAGGAGTTGGGCTTAGGATAAGGTTAAGTAGTAGTTGAGGAGTAAGTCTGGGCGCTGTTGATACCAATATGAACAAGTGCCTAGGAGTGGAAGAGGAAGACAGAGCAGTCAATGACAAAGCATCAATGTTTTTACCATCCTTCTCCATGTAGTTATCACATATTATAATTCTTCCTAAAGTTGGACTTTGGTGGGACCCAATGAATAATATTTCTTCTCTCCTCCTGAGTTCTGTGCCAACTGAGAATTAAGATGAGGTAGATGGAGGGATAAATAACTTTTTTTTACTTTGAAAAGTTAGTTTGATAGACATAGCTGAAAGTAAGGAATAATAGATTTGCTCACTGACCCCAAGAATTAGGCCAACTTGCCCTCCAAGTCACTGAAGTCACAGATAGTAACCTGTCTCACCCTGCTGGGTCAGGCCTTGGTACTGCTAAAATAACAGTCTGGAATAGAAGAGTGGAGAACCTGGACTCTGCACACAATTCATCTTCCAAGGCTTCTTCCAAAAGGAAGCTAATATGAGTTTATTCATCCACAATTTTGAAAAATCATTAGATAAGAAGCATTAGCACTCTTCCTTCCCTCCCCCTAACTCTAAATTGCCACTGAAGACATCTATTTCAAAACTTTTGCCTTGTGGAAAATTAATCATAAAAGACATGTTAATTCCTAAGCAAAAAAACTGAGAGTTTTATACCATGAATTATTCTGTAACCATCAGGGAGTTGAATATGAGTATTCAGAGTGTGAATTAAGGATTTTTGAATTCATATTTTAGCTGCCTACATCAACTAAGGAACTAAGTAATTTTATAATGAGCTCTCTGGTCCATGTGACTCTCACCTAACAATTTCAACTAAAGTTCTGGCACCACAGTGGGAGACCAAGTAAACAGCAGCCCAAACAGAATATAATGCCTTAAGAAGAAGTATTTATGATCAGAACAGCTGTTTTTATCCAGACCTATAGAAAAAGATATGTTTTCTGGTTGCGCCTGAGATAATTATGCTGATTTTTGAAACTAGGCAAGATTATTTTCTTTCTTAGAAAGATTCTACATATGCTGGATCAGCCAGTATTCCATCATGGACTATTTTAGGACTTAACTGTCAGGGAATATGCATGAGATAGATCTAATCATATTAGTTCATGAGGCCCATCAACTCTGAGAGAAAACTTGAATCCAGTCCACAAATGGAATTTAGATTTTTATAGACCTCTCTTAGAGAATGGGCTTCTCCAAAGAAAGCCAGACTCCATAGAAAAATTTGGGCTCTTGAGGAAAAAAATATTAATGAGTGAAGATGGACTCTTTGGTTATAATGGGAGGCTGTGCCTGACTGTCTCTGAACACAGATATGTCCTCAACTCCCCTCTTCTCTCCTCCAAGTGGATAGAAATTATATAAAGAATAGTTCTGTGGCACAATGGCAGGTGGGCGGGGGGGAGAAGCATCTTAATGTTGAAAAGTTTTGCTATGGAAGCCCTTTTCAAAGAACTAGTTACAAGAAATGGAAGTTCCTTGCTGACCAGAGACAGAAAAGGGCACCACAAGCAGATAGTTAAGAAGAAATTGGTATATAATTTTATTTATTTATCCATTTCTTCTAAGTTGTCCGATTTGTTGGCATGTGATTTTTCTTGGCCATCTCTTATGATCTTTTTTATTTCTGTGGCATCAGTTATACCGTCTCCTCTTTCATTTCTGATTTCACTCATTTGAGTGTTGTCTGTTTTTTTCCTAGTTAGTATTAATTTAAGTAAAGGTTTGTCAATTTTATTGATCTTTTCAAAAAACCAACTCTGAGTTTTGTTGATAGAGCAATAAAAAAACTATTATTTTTCTGGTCTCTATTTCATTTATTTCTGCTCTGATCTTTTTTATTTCCATTCTTCTTCTAACTTTAAGCTTAGTTTGTTCTTATTTTTCTAGTTCTTTGAGGTGTAAAGTTAACTTGTTTATTTGAGAGCCTTATTTTCCTAATGTGGGAGTTTATTGCTATAAATTTCCCTCTTAGTACAGCTTTTGCTGTATCTCATAAGTTTTGGTATGTCTTTTTTTCATTTTATTTTGTCTCAAGATACTTTCTAATTTTCCTTTTGATTTATTTTTTGACCCATTTGTTGTTCAGGAGTGTGCTATTTAATTTTTACATATTTGTGAATTTTCCAGTTTTTCTTCTGTTATTAATTTTAGTTTCATTCCATTATGGTCAGAAAAGATACTTGGCATGATCTCAATCTTTTTAAATTTTTGAAAGTTTGTTTTGTGATTTATCTTGGAGAATGTTCTGTATGTACTTGAGAATACTGTTTATTCTGCTGCCTGTGGGTGGAATGTTCTGGATATGTCTATTAGGTCCATTTGGTCTATAGTGTTGTTTAAGTCTACTGTTTCCTTATTGATTTTCTATATGGATATTCTGTCGATTATTGAAAGTGAAGTACTGAAGTCTCCCACAATGATTGTATTGCTATCTATTTCTCTCTTCAGTTCTGTTAATGTTTGCTTTATATATTTAGGTACTCAGAGGTTGGGTACATATAAACTTGTAATTGTGATATCTTCCTGATGAATTGACCCTTTCATCATAAGATATACTCTCCCTTATCTCACATGACAGTTTTTGACTTAAAGTTTATTTTGTCTGATAAAAATATAGCCACCTATGCTCCCTAGAAGAAATGGATAAATTCCTAAAAAAACACAACTTACCAAGATTTAATCATGAAGAAACAGAAAATCTGAAGGGACCAATAACAAGTAAGGAGATTGAATAGTAATAAAAAAACCTGCCAATAAAGGAAAGCCCTGGACCAGATTGCCTCACTAGTGAATTCTATCAAACATTTAGACAAGAACAAATACCAATTCTTCTCAAACTCTTCCAAAACTTCTAAGAGGAGGGAAAACTTACTTCTATACTCATTGTATAAGGCCAGAATTACTCCAATACCAAAGCCAATAAAGCTGGGAAAGGGGCAAAAATGTGGAGATTAAACAACATGTTACTGAACAACCAATAGATCATTGAAGAAATTAAAGGAGAAATCAAATATTATCTGGAGACAAATGAAAGTGAAAACATGCCATACCAACTCATTTGGGATGCAGCAAAAGCGGTCCTAAGAGGGAAATTCATTGCAATACAGGCTCACCTCAATAAACAAGAAAAATCTCAGATAAGCAATCTCAAACTACCCCTAACAGAATTAGAAAAAGAAGAACAAACAAAGCCCAAAGTCAGGAGAAGGAGGGAAATAATACAAATTAGAGCAGAAATAAATGAAATTGAAACAAAAAAGACAGTAGAAAGGATCAATGAAACAAAGAGTTGGTTCTTTGAGAAAATAAACAAAATTGACAAACCCTCAGCCAGGCTTACTAAGGAAAAAAGAGAGAAGATTCAAATACATAAAATTAAAAATGAAAGAGGAGAAATCACAATGGATACCACAGAAAAACAGAAGATTATAAGAGAAGAATATGAAAATCTATATGCCAACAAATTGGGCAACCTAGAAGAAATGGATAAATTCTTAGACTCTTACAAACTCCCCAAACTGAAGCAGGAAGAAATAGAGAATCTGAATAGACCAATCACAAGTAAAGAAATTGAAACAGTAATCAAAAGCCTCCCCAAAAATAAAAGTCCAGGACCAGATGGCTTCTCTGGAGAATTCTACCAGACATTCAAAGAAGATTTAATACCTGTCCTTCTCAAACTGTTCCAGAAAATTGAGGAAGATGGAGAACTTCCTAACATATTCTATGAAGCCAACATCACCCTGATCCCAAACCAGACAAGGACAACACAAAGAAGGAAAACTACAGGCCAATATCACTGATGAACATAGATGCAAAAATCCTCAACAAAATTCTGGCAAACCAAATGCAGCAATACATTAAAAAGATCATAGATCATGATCAAGTGGGATTTATACCAGGGACACAGGGATGGTTCAACATCTGCAAGTCAATCAATGTGATATACCACGTTAACAAAATGAGAAACAAAAACTACATGATCATCTCAATAGACGCAGAGAAAGCATTTGACAAGATCCAACATCCATTTATGATAAAAACTCTCAATAAAATGGGTATAGAAGGAAAGTACCTCAACATAATAAAGGCCATATATGACAAACCCACAGCCAAAATCATACCCAATGGGCAAAAACTGAAAGCCATCCCTCTGAGAACAGGAACAAGACAAGGGTGTCCACTCTCACCACTCTTATTCAACATAGTACTGGGGGTTTTGGCCAGAGCAATTAAGCAGGAAAAAGAAATAAAAGGAGTCCAAATAGGCAATGAAGAAGTGAAACTCTCACTGTTTGCAGATGACATGATCTTATATATAGAAAACTCCAAAGAATCCATTAGAAAACTATTAGAAATGATCAACAACTACAGCAAAGTTGCAGGGTATAAAATCAACATACATAAATCAGTAGCATTTCTATACTCTAACAACAAACTACCAGAAAAAGAACTCAAGAATACAATTCCATTCACAATCGCAACAAAAAGAATAATACCTTGGGGTAAATTTAACCAAGGAAGTGAAAGACCTATAGAGTGAAAACTGCAAGATTTTCCTGAAGGAAATTGATGATGACATAAAGAGATGCAAAGACATTCCTTGCACGTCAATTGGAAGAACAAACATAGTTAACATGTCCATACTACCTAGAGCAATCTACAGATTCAATGCCATCCCAATCAGAATCCCAATGATATTCTTTACAGAAATAGAACAAAGAATCCTAAAATTCATATGCGGCAACAAAATACCCCGAATCGCTAAAGCAATCCTGAGAAAAAAGAACAAAGCTGGAGGCATCACAATCCCTGACTTCAAAACATACTACAAAGCTACAGTAATCAAAATAGCATGTCACTGGTACAAAAACAGGTGCACAGATCAATGGAACAGAATTGAAAGCCCAGAAATAAAACCACACATCTATGGACAGCTAATCTTCGACAAAGGAGCTGAGGGCCTACAATGGAGAAAAGAAAGTCTCTTCAGCAAATGGTGCTGGGAAAACTGGATAGCCACATGTAAAAGAATGAAAATTGACCATTCTTTTTCACCATTCACAAACGTAAACTCAAAATGGATCAAATACGTAAAGGTAGGACCTGAAACTATAAGGCTTCTAGAAGAAAATATAGGCAGTATGCTCTTTGACATCAGTATCGAAAGGATATTTTCAGACACCATGTCTTCTCAGACAAGAGAAACAATAGAAAGAATAAACAAATAAGACTTCATCAGACTAAAGAGCTTCTTCAAGGCAAGGGAAAACAGTATTGAAACAGAAAAAAAAAACCCACCAATTGGGAAAAAATATTTGCAAGTCATATATCCGACAAAGGGTTAATCTCCATACTATATAAAGAATTCACACAACTCAACAACAAAAAATCAAATAACCCAATCAAAAAATGAACAGGAAGCATGAACAGACATTTCTTCAAAGAAGATATACAGGTGGTCAATAGGCATATGAAAAGATGTTCATCATCACTGATCATCAGGGAAGTGAAAATCAAAACTACACTAAGATATTGCCTTACACCCATTAGAATGGCAAAAATAACCAAAATAAAAGGTAGCAAATGTTGGAGAGGATATGGAGAAAAAGGAACCCTCATACACTGCTGGTGGGAATGCAAACTGGTGCACCCTCTATGTAAAACAGTATGGATATTTCTCAAAAAATTAAAAATAGAAATACCATATGACCCAGCCATTCCACTACTGGATATCTATCCAAAGAACTTGAAATCAGCAATTCCAAAAGTCCCATGCACCCCTATGCTCATCACAGCATTATTTACAGTAGCCAAGAGGTGGAAGCAACCTAAGTGCCCATCAACTGGTGATTGGATAAAGAAGATATGGTATATATACACAATGGAATACTACTCAGCCATCAAAAAGGATAAAATCGTCCCATTCACAACAACATGGATGGACCTTGAGGGTATTATGTAAGCGAAATAAGCCAGATAGAGAAAGACAATCTCTGTATGACTCCACTCATATGTGGAAGTTAAACATGTAGACAAAGAGAACAGATTAGTGGTTACCAGGGGAAAGGGGGGTTGGGGGCTTGGCACAAAGGGTGAAAGGGTGCACCTACAACATGACTGACAAACAATAATGTACAATTGAAATTTCACAAGGTTGTAAACTATCATAATCTCAATAAAAAGTTTAAAAAAAAAGTCATGGTATGGGTTGGGAGACAACACCTTTCTAATCTGAGATACTGTCATACAGGATGTACTCTGAACCACAGATATATGATGCCTTTTCTCTAATGATGAGAATGGATGGGACAATGAGTGAAAGTAGGATTAGCGCTTATATTACTGAGAATTATTATAGAGTGGTAGTTAATTCTGGTACAAAATTGCCTGAGTTTGAATTCCAGTTTGACCACCTAATAGTTGTGAAACCCTGAAAGTTACTTAACACCTCTGTGTCTTAGTTTCATAATTTATAAAAGTCCTTAATAATAGTATTGTGGATTAAATAAATCAATATATGTAAATCACTTTGGAGAGTGCCCCCAAAATAGTAATACTATAAAAGTGTTTGCTATTGCTATTACCTGAATGACCTAGACACAAATTTTAGCTTCCTGTCTTCACGATTTGAGTCTCTTCTAGATAAGAACCTTATGACACAATGGTAGAATGCTTCCACTAGGAATACAACAATGGTTTCTTTGAACTGGAAGTTGAGATCACCAGTCAATTATTTTGGGCTCCTCATGTCATGGCGCCAGGAGGCAATAGTAAGGATTACTATGTTGCCAAGGGGAATTGATCTGATTACCAAAGGGAAAATACATTTCTGCTGTGCAATGAAGCAAGGAAGAGTATGTCTGGAAACCAAAAAAGTCCTTTGGGCTGCCTCCTAGTATTGTTGTGTTTAGTAGTTAAAGTATTGAAGACATGAGCAATCTAATTGGGTGGGATCACAGAGAGTTTAGATTCCTTAGAAATAAAGGTTTGGGCCCCCTCCCCACAAAGACATAAACTCCAATCTGTTGAAGTGCCAGCTGTGGGCAATGGGAACACAAAATGGACAGTGGAGGAATGAGGTTATAAATATCAACTGTAGCTTCATGAACAGCTAGAGTAACAAGGGTTACTCAGTCTTGTGTGCTTTTTTCCCAGTTTTCTTTTTTATTCTCTCCCTTTCCATTTCTATTTTATATAGACAGTGGTGGTGGTAGCAAATTCTGTGATTTATTCCAACTTTGCAGTATATCAAAATATGTTTGTGGTTGAAGTTGAAGAGAAATGAAGATGGCACTGAGATGGAGGCGGTGAATGATCAGTGATTACAAATCACAGAGCATTGTTTGTGGGAGTAGCAAGAATGACTTGCAAGCAAGATTTATACCTTACTACAGAGGAGAGACGGGGACAAGAGGTTATATAGAACTTAGTGCAGCTCCTTATGGGATGTTCAAGACCAAATCACCCAGACCCTTGACAAATATGCCCTGATGTTTTGGGAAACAACACTAGAACTCTGCATCAAACAATCCATCCTAGTGATATAGGGTAAGCTGGCCTTTGTGCATGGAGGCTAATGGAGAGCTAGACAGAAATGTGGACTTGAAAGCAACCTTAAGGCTGGGATGGGGCCTGTGAGCTCCGAACTTAATAACATCTAATAGCAGTTGCAAGTCAGTCTGTCATTTTGAAATCTTCAATAAATTCTTGTTCAGTGTTGTAGCCTGTTGTCTGTGGTGCTGTTAGGAATTAAGAAGGAAAGCTTGTCTCACATTTGAGCTGGATGCCAAATTGAGGCTGAAACACTGATTGCCAGTGGAGGAAAGCACTTTTCAAATGAGTGATGGCATCGCTAATTGGCAGCAGGGGCTGCTACTAGGAGGCAAGGGGAGGTGACAGGAAGGAAAATACATAGAGAACTCTTATTGAGCATGCATAAGAGGGTACCCTGAAAATTCAGAGAGATCACTGATATTTTGTTGGCGGGGGAGGGTCAAGCTTATGGGTACTTGAGCGCAGTAATTAATGGCAGCAAGTTCCATGGTTATAGGCCAGGAAAGAACATTTTGGCTTCACATTAGTTTTCCTATTTAATTCTTACAAAGATTCAGAAAGGTAATAATTATCATACTCACTCTACAGATAAGGAAATTGAGGTTCGTAAGAGGAGATTTTCCCAAAGTTACAAATCTATGAAGTGATAGTCAAAATGTGACTCAGTTTGCTTGACCTCAATGCTACGGAATTTTACTAATTCAAAAATTTAACACATATTTTTCATTACTATTTATGTTGTTAATGGGCACTTGACACGATTTTAGACAGTTTGCTAATGTGGGGACCTGGAATTGGCCACCCCAAGATATGTCTCTTTGGCATCAGGATTATTTGAGGCTGATTGCTTTTGATAAACTGGGACAGGGAAGGAGGCTCTGAGCAATGGAACTTGCCCTTTGTTAGGACACATTTACATTTGTAAGGTAAATCTCTATCTGTAAAAGGTGCCTCCCTCTCTGCACCAGGAAGAAGAAAGGAGATGACCTTCTCTCTAAAAGCTCTTAATCAATACCAAAGGCAAGAACTTAAATCTGCATTTTATTGTGCTTCTCTGGTAACCTCCTGTAACTGACTTCCCTCCCCCTCCCAATGTTGGCATCTCCTTAAAGATTAAGCATCTTTCTTTAGGCTGGGAACCGATTGCGGCGCTCATCTGTGACCCCGCCCCCCCGCCAGCCCGAGGCAACACACCTGCCACCCTGCGGCACTCACTGGGACAGCAGACCTATCGGCCTCCACCAAGCGCTGTGCTGACAGAGCAGCCTCCTGACTGTTGTAAAAGGGACATTTTCAATCACATGTGAAACACCTTGTTTGGGGGTATATAACCACTCTGTGCACCCCACTTCTTCGGTGCCCTTTCTTCCTTTGGGAAAAAAGTCCCCAGGCCATGGTTCCTCATAAAGCTTTGTTTAATTTTCTCTTGCTATTCTGTCTCATGTGAATTTAATTCGTTCTCCAGCCAGACGAACCCACATTTTGGGGAGAGGAAATGTTCTCCTCCCCTACACTAATTAAACAGAATACTTTAACACATTGTTTTTCAAGGTTTGCTGTACCTTGAGTTTCCTGGGGAGCTATGAAAAAGAGTGATGCCTGAATCTCACCCCAAGAGATTTTGATTTAATTGGTGTGGTGTGCAGCCTGGACATTGGAGTTTTAAAAGGCTTTACAGGTGACTCCAAAATATGGGAAATTTCAAGAACCAATGCACTAACATATTGATGGAGGGAAATTTCTTTTCAAGAAATTTTTTCTGACTGAGCAGTACATCCAGGCTGCCTGGAGAAATGGTCCAAACTGGCCAGAGAATGAGGGTGATATTGTTGGAATGATTTCTTAGTAATATAATTACTATGTGATCAGAAGAAATAGTGCTTGACACATGGTAGGTGCTGCATAAGGGATGTTGGTTGAGCGAACTAATCAACAGACGTAGAAGTCTTTAACATGTGTGCCTCACTAGATAAATACAAATGAATCTAGTCAGAGAACAGAGGGTAGGAGTTAGGACCCCAGACCTAGAAATCAGGTTGCCTAGGTTAAATCTGGCTTCTTCCACTCATTAGCTCTGTGAACTTGGGCACATTTTTTCACCTCATCTGCTTAAATTAAGTATTACCTCTCGATAAAGTAATAAGCAGTATTTACTTCATAAAATCATTGTGAAAATAAAAGAGGTAAGGACTTAGAAGAGAGTGAGGAGCATAGTAGGAATCATACAAGTGCTTGTTGCGTTTCAATTATTTACTTGTGAAATGTTTCGGCAGCTTTGTTTCCATAAGGATTTAAAATCCGTAAGCATTTAAAAATTTCCTATTTTATTTTTACTAGTCATTTTATTATCACTTGATTCTACCATGTGTACAATCCTATCCATTAAAAATCTTGGTAAGTACATATTCATTTAGTAAAGTTTTTGTCTATGTCACCCACTTTGAAACATTGGAATCTGAAACGTTGAATGACAAATTTTATTATCATGAAACATCAACGGATAAACTTCTGAACAAGATTTTTTTTCCCCACCTCATGGTCTAAATTATAATCTCTCTTGCTTTATAGAATAGGAAGAAATACAAACTCCCTCCCACTGATGAAACATCAAGAAATGTTGATGCACTTACTCAATCAAAAAGTGTGAAGCATTGCGAAACCACTTATACAGGCCAAAAATGTAAAACAAGTTTTAAAGAAAAGAAAAAAAACTAAACTTTCAATATTTTCTTTTCTTCCAATAATTTTAATAGAGAAAAAGCAAAACAAAACGAAAACAAAGAAAACAACTCAGATTCCAGTTATCAAGCGATGTCTAAGAAGATTCCGTAAATGAATTCTATATGCAGAGGGTGGCTAAATGGGGATTTAAGGTTCATTGCTCTGGTTCTCCCATCCAACTCACAGCCTCCTGCAAACATTAAGAATCAGACCTTCGGTTCTTTTAAACCAGGAGTTTCAGTGTCAGAACTATCTCTTTAGGATGTCACAGATCTGCTGAACTGAATCTGAAATTTTGATGGCCACAATTCTGCATCCCTTATCCCAATAAACACAAAGTTTTGCTGATACCAAGATGCAAGTTGAATATTAATTGCAAATTGGAAAGCATGGATTTGTTGATTCTGAATGAGTCTGGAATTTGTAATTTCATATTTTGCCATGTTTGAATAGAAAAATTTATTTCTTATGTGAAGAAAAGATAATTTTGAATAATAAACTGGTAGCAGCTATAAATCAGCTTACATTGGGTCATTTTAGGAGTGAGCTAGGAAAGAAATTCCAACCATTGCCACTATTGTTATGTTTATTAAAATTCAGCATGATTGTTTGGATAGACTATAAATAATCAGATCACTTGTAATAATTATTTTTAGCCACTTTTTTATTCTAATGTTAAGATATCTCAAAACATTTTCAATGAACGTTCAATGATAAGAATAAAGTCCTCTAACATCCTAGAAAATTCAAAAAGTTTATTATTACTATTTTTTAATCATAGACTATAAAGTAAAGTTTCAAAGGAACACTATTCACAGTCACAAATACACTATGGGACCTGAAAGGAATATTATAGAAATTATAACCCAGAATGTGATGTCCTCATGAGAAAAACGACAATATTTCAGCACAGCAGCTTTTGAAAAAAGTTAGATTTTGCTCCAGCAACAGAATGTATCTGCCTATTCATTCATTTGAAAATTTAACACTGTCAACCACAGGAAAGTAAGAGGCCACCACAGAACTGTATGCTTTAACCATTACCTTGTCCTCAAACTGCTTTAAATTCAACATTATCATCATCATCACTGTTATAATCCCGGGGAATTTGGTGTAATTTGTTTAGCTCTAGAATCTCAAGCAATTTGTTCGAGATTATTCCATGGCAAAAGAACAGACAAGTGGTACCAGAGGGTGGGATCTGGAAACATTTTCACCTCCTTCCCCGGTTCTAAATCTTATGATAGAGAACACAAACGTGTGTAACAGTTTTGATCAAATTATATTTTTGATGATTGAGCCATGACATTACAATCTCTATTTTTCATTTATTTTTATATTGAAGTATAATTTACATAGAGTGAAATCCCCAATTTTATGTAGAGAGGTTGATGAGTGTTGACAAATAGACACCGGTATTTAACCCGCATCTCTTTCAAAATATAGAAGATTTGCTTTATTCTAGTAAGCTCCTTCTTGCCCTTTTCTTGTCTCTCCTCATACTTGCTCTGCAAAAAGACAACTAATTGATATTCTTTCATCACAGTTTATTTCTAGCCTGTTGTAGAAATTCCGGTGAATTTTTTACTTAGCATAATGTCTTAGCATGATAAGACACATCCATTATTTTGTGTTTCATTTGTCCTTTCTTTCATATAGCCTAGTAGAATTGCATTATGTAAACATCCCATGATTTCTTTATCTCTTCTTCTGTTGACGGACATTTTGGTTGTTTCCAGTTTGAGATTTTTATAATTAAAGCTGTTAAAAACATTCTAGTGCCAGCTTTTCTTTTTTTTTATAAAAATGTATTTTTATTTCTTTTGATAAATATCTAGAAGTGTACTTCGTGAATTATAGGATAGATATATGTTTAACATCTTTTCAAAAAACCTGCTAGATTCTTCTTTGCAGTGTGGTTATACCATTTTACACTCCCACCAGCAGTGTGTCAGATTGCCAGTTGCTTCAAATCATTGTCAACAATTAATATTGTAGGTCTTTTTAATTTTGGCTGTTCTAGTATGTATGCAGTGGTATTTCATTATGGTTTTAATTTGCCATTTCATGAGGAATAACGGTATTACACAATTTTTCATGTTTATTGGCCATTTGACTGTCTTCCTTGTGAAGTTTCTATGCAACTCTTTAGTCCATTTTTCTTATTATTCTGTCCAAGTCTTTTATCTTTTTATTAATAAGTTGAAGGAATTCTTCAGATATTCAGGATAAAAGTCTTTAGTCAGATATAGGTATTGCAAACATTTTGTCCCAGTCTGTGCCTTGCATATTCATTTTCTTAATGGTACCTCCTGATGAACAGGCATTTTTAATTTTGATGAAACTCACCTTATCAATTTTTTCTCTCCTGGTTAGTTCTTCTACGTTATGTCTGAGATGTATTTGCTGACCCTAAGGTCTTCTATGCTTTCTTCTAAAAGATTTATAATTGTAGCTTATGAGGAAACTACTATAATTATTTTCACTTGACAGATGAAGAAACTGAGGCACACACTGGTTAAGTCACTTGCCTGAAGTTTAACATTACGTAAACCAGGACTTGAACTCATGCAATTTTTACTTACCACTGCTGGCTAGGCTCCCATGGATTACGTTACTGCGGAGAAAATGTAAGCAAAGGATTACATCCTCTTTTTGACTTTTGAATACTTTTTCAAGGAGCATATACTACTGTATCATTGAACATTTATGTTCTATGGAGGACAGTTTGGGAGATGTATGCCCAATAAATATTCATTGACTGAATTAAACTTCGATAATAGAAAAAGACATTCGACATTCTACTTCCCAATGGTCTAGTATTTTGAAAGCATGTGAGGGTATTCCATAGAACTTATAAATTTCTGTGTGTTCCCAAGTACAGGAAGGTTTATTGTCTCTTTATTGTTCTGATCTCTCCTTGAATCATCCTTATATCTAGTTATCAGCAAGGTGGTTTTTCCTACCTGCCCTGGCTCTGGCAGGCATTACCAACCCTAAAACTTGGAGTTTATTTATGGCTGTGAGTACAACACAGAAACCATTTTAGGAGCATTGTAGTAATAGTTGACTTCACGTGTCAGCCCCCTTCTCCTGAGCTCTTTTGGAACCTGAGGTTGCCAGATAAAAATGCAGAATGGTCGGTTACATTTGAATTTCAGATAAACAAAGAGTTTTTTTAGTATAAGTGTGTTCTATGCAATATTTGGGATATTCTTATACTGAAAAAGATGTTGGTGAGCTGTAGATTTATTTGTTAAATGGGGCAACTTTAGTTAGGGTAAGGTATGTGTCTGGTATACGGGGAGAGAGCCTTCTTTATTAGCCTAAGCCCCCAGTGTCTTTAGTGTGGGTGTGTCATGGCATCCAGATCTCCCCTCTGCTGGAGGGTAAATGTCAGACGTGTAAATTCTATAACCCGTAAAAAAGAAGAAGTCATACGTAGGAGGACAACAATGCATTCATGAAAATGTTTAAAGATGTTCTAAGGATATTTAGCACTCAAGTCTACTAGGAATGGTAAGTGCCCTATTATACCATGTTATTATCAGAACTGTCAGGAACAAGGAATGGAATGGAGGATAAAAATTACAAAATCTTCCCCATTAAAGCACATTTAAGTTTAAAATCATGGGATAAAACTTAATTAAGTGCCAGAAGTTATGTTAACATAATGTTGAGTTTGCAGATTTAAATACACAAAAGTGAGGCAATCTAGACACTAAAAGTTCCCTAGCAACATTAACTCATTCACATCATACCTTGTGTATAATAAAGGTAACATTTAGCAACCAGAATCCTCATTCATAGCACAAAATATGTGCAATTCAAGATCATTAACATTTTCCACATTTTTATATTTATTTCAAAGGTGCAATATCCTCATTACACTAATGTAGAAAGAATTACTCAGTCTTAGAGTTAAAAATTCTTTTCAAACATATTTGTTTATCTCACAGTCTTTCATTAAAGTCATAATTAACTTGGGTTGTATTTTGTCTCAACCACACAGAAAAAAGTCATTTTTACGTTTAAAGAATGTTAAATACAGCGTAAATCTTCACTTTTCACTTCCTAAAATTATTTCAAACTTGCTATCTCTATAGTTCTTATTCTGAAAAATACATCATTATTTATCACTCTACTATAATTTCTGATATTTTAATAAACACTGGGGAGGCCTTATAACAAGGAAATCCTGGCTGCATCACTTACTGTGTGATCACAGTCAAATTATATCATCTCCCTGTGCCTCAATTTCTCCATTTGTAGAACTGAGATAATAAGAGTACTTGACTTATAGGGGTGTCATAAGAAATAAATCAGTTGATATCTGTAAAATTCTTAAAGTAATACGTGGCACATGGTAAAGAGTGAGCTACAAATTTTTAGTGTTCACAAATAGCAAAATTACAGATGTATAGGTACAGAAGATTTTATGTTACTCTTCTTAGATTTCTATAATTAGAATTCTAGAACACTTAAAACAGTTTTAGTAAGTCTATAGTATTTTTTTTTTTGAGGAATATTGGCCCTGAGCTAACATTTACCACCACTCTTCCTATTTTTGCTGAGAAAGATTGGCCCTGAGCTAACATCTGTGCCTATCTTCTCTATTTTATATGTGGGATACCTGCCACAGCATGACTTCATGAGGAGTGCGTAGATCTGTGCCCAGGATCCGAACCTGAGAACCCCAGGCTGCCAAAGCGAGCACGCAAGCTTAACCGCTATGCCCCTGAGCTGACCCCTATAATATTTCATCTTTTAAAGGCATCTTTTAAGTTTATAGGTTTTTAAAATTTTTCTTATGAGTTTCTGCTTGTGACTAAAGTATGAGAAAGTTGTTCAAGCTTATTAGTAATCATTGAAATAAAAATCAACATGAAAATTATCTTTTATTGTACACCTGCAAAAATAACTAAACTGAGTAAGACAGGCAATACCAAATGCTGGTGAGAGTCCAGAGCACATGGAATTATCAAACTCTGCTGGTGTGAATGTAAATTGCTACAACCATTTGGAACAACTATTTGGCAACTGTTACCAGTAACTAAATTTGACACATGTATATCCTATAATTTAGCAATTCCAGAAACCCATGTGCTTGTGCACCAAAAGAAATTACAGGGTGATCATAGTAAAAGTATTCATAATAGCTAAGAACTGGAAACCACCCAAATTCCTATCAACAGTAGAACAAATTGGACAAATTGTGGAATATTCATAAAATTACTTTAAAGCGAAGAGAATTAAGGCATTACAACTGCACTCAACAGCATGGATGGTTCTTACAAACAAATGTTTAATAAAAGATGTAACAAAAGAGCATACGTAGTATGATTCCAATTACATAAAGCTTATTATCAGGAAATTTGGCCTATGGTATTATAAATGAAAATAATTCTTCCTTTTGGGGAGGAGAAATTAGGGCTTCTAGAGAGCCACTAATGTTCTGTCTTTTTTTTCCGGGTGCTGGTGATAATTCATTGAGCTGAACCCTTATGACCACGCTTCTGTAGCATATGTTATATGCCAATTAAAATAAAATTAAAAAACTCAGAAAACGATTTTAATTTTAGAAGCAAAAAACCCCAATTTTTGTGGTTTGTATTCCCATCTTTCTAGTTCCCTATAGGATTCTTTCAGAAACCAATGTCCACTTAGAAAAGAAAAAAGTAAGCTAATTCATACCCTTATCATACCAAATTGCCAAAATAGTTCATTAGAATTGAAGGAAATATATGCAATGCTTTGATGAAAAATATACGAATGAGGTAAACCTAATCTTAAATAGTTTCCAGTTTTAGAATGATCCAAGGGACAATCAGAACAAAGATTTGAGAAACAGAATCGGGAAGTGGTGAACTCACAAATGTGCTTGTTGGAGGCAATGGCGACTGGAACAAGGGCAAGGCAGCGATAAGACGCTGAGCTCAAGCTGGTCCCTTGGGAAATAAAACTAAGGCAAAAACCACAATTTGTAAGGATATCTGAGAGACGTATTGAAAGCCTTCCATACTAAGTGTGTTCTATTTAATATTACATTGCGTAATTAGGAAAATATTGTTAGGGTAAGCATTTAATTTGTGTTAGCGATAAATCATAATCGGATTTTTTGTAGTTCAGGATACATTGGGATATGTATGAGCGTGATATTAATAATATGAGTTCAGATTTTAAGGCAAATTTAACACCTCATTTTAAGGGGGAAGATTCTCTCCCTAGGAAAATTATAGAGTTAATTTAATAAGTGAAGAATTTATGTATTTTAGGATCCCAAGAGACTTTTGTGAACAACTGGCAGAAGTCAGAAGCAGATAAGAGCTCTCATCTAGGTCAGTGGAAATAGTTCACCATAGTTGAGAGATCCCAAGACTGACTTAGCCTGCAAAGGTCCAGAGAGCAAGGGCTCTATTTCAAGTGAGGCTGCTCAAACCAGTCTGAAGAAGCTCAACCTTTTCCCACGGCCCAGGGGCAAGCGCCTAGAAGCAAATTATTAATTCACACCTAAAACAAAAATATTAATTTGAACCATACAAAATTTCTATTTTTATAGGTCACAAGAGCCAAATGTTGGTAATTTCATATGATTTAGCTTGATATATACACAAACAGAGAATAATTGTTAACAGTGTAAACTGATCAGAGAACACGTGGTGAATACAGATGATGGCAGTCCACTCTTTGGGGACTACTCTGACCACAAGCAACACGAAGGTGCAAAACACACGTGACACTTGTACTTTGCCAGCGTTATGTATTTAATCTAACCAAAGATAATAAAACTTTAAGGAAGAAGGTTTCTTAATGATTTAAGGGCATCCAAAACTTACAATATTTCCCTTACCACACTTGTGATTGGTAACCCTCTGGGAAAAATAAAGATTTTTTTTTTAACTTAAATATTGACTTTTAATATTAACCCTGACATGTAACTTTTTAAGAAAAGAGTGGCTGATAGATTTAGAAATGCAACCAATGCATGAGCTAATACACAGAAGGTGGCCATGTTTTGATCCTGCAAACTTATTTTTCACTCAAATTTGTCATTAAACAAACAAACAAAACAATCACGAAATTTGGGCTTCATTATTCCTAGTAATAGAAACATCAGTGTCTCATAGGATAAAGATTGTATAATAGAAAACCTTCAGTATTGGCTTTTCTTTTTCTTAACTATTCAAAGAACGATATTTCCAGCTTAGCAGAAAAAAATACATTTGCTTTATCAATTCCAAAGTCATTGCTCTTTTAAGAACAAGAATCTTAGGCTATATAACAAGAATCTTAGGCTATAGAACTTAATGATACAGCCACAGAAATTCTGAATAACATAATTTCAGATACAAAAAGAGACTGAATCTCTAGATCAAGAAATTACATTTTGTTAAAAATGTATGAAAGATGTAACTGGGCATTGGTGACCAATTTCATTAAGTGAGCTATGACTTTATTGAAACAAAACAAAACAGGCATGTGTCTATTGAGTTCTCAAGGGCTAGATTATTCAATGGAAATTTATTTCTACCAGAATATCATAATGGAAATAGCTGGACAAAATTCATGCTAGTGCACAACTCATTTATTCAATAATCATTTATCTCTTTAGAAAAAGTATTTACATAGTGAAATAATTTAATACAGGTTATAAGACTTTATTTCAGTTTTCACTTCTATTTATGCTCCAGACTTATCAGCTTAGGTTATTTAAACTCTTACACATTTGAATTTCTCCTTTCATTCCTCCATGAGTTGAGTGCCTTAAATTATGCACGAGCAGCTCCATTGTTCACCTTGTAGATATAACATCATCAACATCCTAGTATAGTTATTTGAAAATCCTCAGCTCTGTGGCTTTTTTGTACATGATAGTCTGTAAAAAGATTGGAGCAAAGAGCTTATACCCTGAGTCCAGCAGAAGCTGGTTCCTGTTGGCACTGTATTCTCCCAAACAATAGTGTTCCTACTACTGAATTACTATTACAAAGGGAGATTGTCACCATATCCTACCGATACCATGGATTGTCACCTATCCACAAACACTGATAAAAGTTGAAACACAGACATAGTGATCACATCCTCCATGCTTATTTTTCTTAAACTTGAAATTTAATTTTGTCATATTTAGGTTGTGAAAGTAAACACACTTGAAATTTTAAGGTCAAATGGACAGAAAGGAAAATTTCTTCATCTTAAAATTTTAGTTAATTTCAGGATAAAATTTCCATCTTTGAAACAAAATCAATTTTAAAATTTAAACTCTCTATATTACTAGCAAATCAAAGATTCTACTTTTATCAAGATATAATTTTTCTGGAGACTTTTGAAATGATATCAAAATCTACCTAATAAATTGAGTGTGTTCAATTTGATATTGATAAAAAGACAGATCTCTATAACAAATAATTAAAAAAATGAAAGTCCAAATGAATTTATGATCTCTAAAAATTACAAGAAGTATTGGAATAAAACAGGAGAAAAGAAAGTTTTATAATCTTAAGTAGGAAAGTCTTCTTAAGCAAGAACCAAAAAGCAGACACCATAAATCCCTGCTACTCAAAGTGTGGACTGTAGACCAGCAGCATGCACATCTCGTGGGAGCTTATTAGAAACATCGAGTCTCACACTTCATCCCAGTGTGCTTTAACAAAATCCCTAAGTGATTTGTATGCACAGTAAGCAGTTCTTCTCAACCCTGTCTGCACCCTAGCATCACCTGGGGGACTATCTCCAGTGTCACCCCAATCAATTGAATCTGAATCTGTAGGGGGAGGGGGCAAGGCTGCAGTCTTTTTATAAAGGCTCCTTCATGATCCTAATCTGTAGCATGAATTGAGAACCACTGTTTTTGAGAAAATTGTGAATGATTAACTCTTTGATGCTTGAACAAAGTTAAAAAGATGAAGATTCAGAGAAAAATATTTGCTATGTGTTTATAGCAAAGAGTTAATTTTCCTAAAGTGTCAAAGAATCCTTCAAATGACTGATGAAAAAATTCCCAACCCAGGCAATATAACCAGTCACTGACCGTGTCCTGAACCTTCACAGATGAGTACATGCAAATCCCTAACAAACCTCTAACAGATGATCAAACTTACAAACGACGAGGAAACTACAATTTTAAATAACAGCGACATGCTATCCTTCTCCTGACTGACTAAAATTAAAAGAACTGATGACATCCTTTGCTGAGAAGGGTGTGAGAAAGTGGGAACTCTCCCAACATCAATGAGAGTGCAATTAGCATTTCCCTTTTGGAAGGCAAATGGGCAATACCTGTCAAAATTTTAAATGCACGGATAATTTGTAACAACAATTTCACCCCTTGGAATCTTTACCATAAGGAATATTCACACAATTGTACAAATATATATGTATCCATTATGGAGAAAAATTTGAGACAAACTACTTGTTCATCACTGCTTGATTGTTAATTACTGCAAAACTTTACTATGGGAAGCTATTCAGTAGTTAAGAGAATGTTGTAAGTCTATGATACTGACACAAAGAAATTTATAAAAAATTGTTGAGTTAAAAGAACAATTTATAGACTTTTTTGGCGTTCTTTTTATTTAAAAATGTTGTCTATAAATTGGAAGTCTGGCAGAACATCCATCAAACTCTTAAAATTGGTACCTTTTAGGGTGAAAGATACAAGGGTGGAGCAGCACACCTTAACTTGTAGCATTTACACTGTGCTATTTCTTTTTTCTGGGCTGCCTGCAATACTTTTGTGCTTAAGAATCTCTACATCTACAGTATTGCTTAAAAAGTTGATTCCCCAGAAGTAGCCTGATACATTACTGTGAAGGGAGGTAAAGAGACAGAGAAAGCAAGCCATTTTGTCATTTTTCTTTGAATTGCAACGAACAGTGAAAAACTAACCTACACAACTATGTAAACTTTTAGAATTTCCTTTAAAAATGAGACTATTAGATTTAAGTACTTTTAAGTTTTAGAAGTCATTTCATAAGTCATCTTATATTAGATAACGACAATGAACAACGAAAGTTTGTGACATGCCTAAGGTAACACAAGTGAAATTAGGTCACAAGAAACATGTTAGGCAAGAGAAAGTCTGATGGAGAGATCAAGGCTGGCAAATTCCAATTGCATTACAGCACAGTGTGGTAAGAGTATTGGAAAAATCTAGGGTACAAAAGTCATGTAAGTAACCTCTCTTATGCTGCTAACCAGCGTTGCAATCTATTGCCACAACACCCACTTTAACAGTAGTACAAACATTAAAACATCAGTTGTTGCCAGGGACTGGGGGCTGGGAGAGGAAATTGACCATACAGAGCCACAAAGAAACTTTTTGACATGAAAATATTCCATATCTGATTTGGATGATAGTTAGATGACTGTGAGCATTTGTCAAAATTTGTGGAACTATATACCTAAAAAGAGAGAATTGCACTTCAAAATTTGGCTTTAAAAATAAAACACAACATGAATAACAAACAAAACAAAACATCTACCAATACCTACTCAGAGAGTAAGCTGAAATAACCTAACAAGATAGAACATTAAAATTTTATAATATAAGGCTTTATTTTAAAAACAGCCTGCATAAATCCTTATCTTTAACATTTATTGAAAAAAAAATGTGTATGTATAAGAAGATGCAGAGATCTTCAGATTTCTTTATGGTTCACAAACGTCTCATTCTTTGACACTAGTTCCTGGAAACACTTGGCAAACTAAATCTAAACATAAACAGAAATATGAATAATACATATTGTGTTGTTTTTAAAATTTGTTCTTCTACTGTGTTAGTTGGGCAGTGTGAACTTCATATAAATATGAAAGCAGTCATTGGATTTTGATTTTTGTTCATATTTATAGAGACTGAAATAGCATGTTCTTGGATAATGGAATCTTGAGTATAACTAAAATGTTACTTAAACTTTAGATTACTCCAATGTTTATATAACTGAAATAAAACTACACACCATGTACCAGGGACTTTAGCTTAAAACCACTTGTTAACACTGACAATGCGCATTCCTATGAAAATCTTGTTAATATAATTGTCCTGCCTTTTATTCACTTAAATAAACAAGTGATCCTTCCACCAATAGACACCTTTCAATATGTAAATGTGCAGTGACCTCCCCCAATAGCCACCTGTTACCTCAAGTGGTGAAGGTCTTGTACTTGCAGGTTATGTTTATCGTTTACAAAATTTATTTCTAAAATTAAAAAAGCTTCGTGACAATAACATAAAGTATTCCTCCGGGGAAGCAATAAGGTAGAGGCATGATTCTTTTGCCTCTTCATCAATATTGACACATTCAAAACCAAAACCAAACCACGGAAACCAATTCGCATATAGAACTTTCTCTATAGTCTTAAAGATTAATTTTATTTGGGATCCTCATATCCTCAACAAATTAACACACTAGCCATTTTTCTTTCTGATCTCCAGAGCAGACGCACAAAGTCATTGTTCCCAAGGCAACGGGACAAGCCCCACCCCGAGTGGCTGTTAAACCTCTGTAACCTGCACTACACAGGAGCTCTTTACTGCTAGAGCATCAAACCAATTCCAGAAGCAAGGCCACTTGAGAATGACAGATTAGCTTCTGGGAAGGTTGACTTAGCACAGTGGGGAGCTGGCTTAAACATGAAGAGGCAGAGCAGAAATAGAGATTCCCTGAATGGAAAGTTATTTTTCTATTGGCGAGGTGAAGGAGAGAAAAATCTGCAGGGTCACAGCCATTAGCACTTGAAATTTTTATTCAAGTTTAATAAAAAATATCATATAGAGATCAGATCACATCATTAGTTCTAGAGGGATAGACAGGGAAAGTATAAGTGACATCGTCTTCAGGATGAAATAAGAAATGATATGAAGATAGCTGAGTTACTTGTAAACTTTTCACATGTGTTGCAAGTATAAAAAAAGAAATCAATGAATCAAAGCATTCATATAAATATATACATATCTATAATATCTCTGATTGACTTTATAATGAAAATGTGCTACCCTTCCCTAGACACTTATTCTTTGGGGAAGTGCCTGGAACCTATAGAGAGTAGAATAAGGACTAGCCTTTAGCTAGTGTTGGTTCAAGAAAAATCTTCTCAAAATAGATGAGCATCCAGGGTCCAGCCTGGTGGCATAGTGGTTAAGTTCTCACCCTTCACTTCAGGGCCCAGGGTTCACAGGTCTGGATCCCTGGCACAGACTTACACACCGCTCATCAAGCTATGCTTGTTGTACGTGTGTATGTTGTTGTATATGTGCCACATACAAAATAGGGGAAGATTGGCACAGATGTTAGCTCAGTGACAATCTTCCTCAAGCAAAAAGAGGAAGACTGGCAACAGATGTTAGCTCAGGGCCAATCTTCCTCACCAAAAACAAAAGAGATGAGCATCCAAAGGGGAGGCATCTTTACTCTGGCATGGTGAAGATAGCACTGGCTCAGGAATCAGCATCTGACAGGTCTGAATTTGAGTCTCAGTTCTACCACTATTGGTATCCAGTCAGAGTTTGAGTTTTGGTGCTATCATGATGACATTATGGCCAGGGACTCACACACAAAGCCTATATCCCAACTGCTGCTCACCCCTTCTACCCAACTGAGGCAATTGAATCCAAATGGGAAACGTTGCAAAGTTGGCAAGAGCCAAGTAAACCATCAATGTTCACTAATGGATGGCTTTCCGATAATAGTTGAGTTGATACCTAGATTAGTCAAATTCACAAAGACAGGAAGTAGAATGGTGGTTTCCAGGAGCTGAGGGAAGGGGGAAGAGGGAGTTATTGTCTAATGGGTATGGAGTTTCACTTTTGAAAGATGAAAAGAGTTCTGGAGATAGATGTAATGATGGCTGCACAACAACGTGAATGTACTTAATCTCATTGAACTGTACATTTAAAAATGGTCAAGATGGCAAATTCTATATTATGTGTATTTTACCACAATTTAAAAAAATAGTTAAAAAAGAAAAGTTGAGTTGAAAAGTCTATAAAGCCCTGTGTCCTAAATAAAGCCTTGATCTTTTAACACCCTTGAATCTAAGGACTCAGTTTTGCAAAACAAATCTTATTTAACTTAGAAAAGTAGTGGTATGTGTGAAGGAAATGGATAAGAAGGAGATCTGGAGGGGATCTGCTCCTGGAAAGCAGTCCTTGTCCAGGTCTACTTATTAGGTGGACCCAGAAGGCAAGAAGAAATAATCAGGGGCACTTCAGTAATCTTCAGGAGGTAGAAACGTTATTGTTTTTTTGTCAACATCATGTCCCTCCAACTAGCATAGCTGCTGGAACATTGTTGGACCTCAATAAAAAGTTGTTAAATAAATTAATACATCTGTCCTCTAGTAAAACACAGTTCTGTTAATGGCCTGTGGTCTTGCTAATTTGATCACATTAATTATTTCCCCCTCTCCTGAATGGAGATGAATAAGTTATTCAGTTTCTGTGGGACTCAGTTTCATCATCCATAAAATGCACTCCTCCCTCTCAAGATTGTGACATTATATATAGGTGTGTGTATCTGTGTATACATATGTATATATATATATATATATATACATATATTTAAAACATACATTTAAAATAATGCTCGACTTAGCACATTGTAGGTACTTAGTAAATAGTAACTATTATTTCTTCATTATTGTTATCATAATGAGCTTATTTTAGACAGGTATGATATAGATCTTGCCTCATTCTTTTGCTTAGCTTGTAATGAAAAAGCTTGCTATGAAGAAGCGGTCCTTCTGCCACTCAGTATATAGTCCACAGATACATCTCTGAAGTATAAACAATTTAGAGACAAAGCTTTAATTATGAACCTGTCAGAGTTAATAAAAGTCAATATATATGTTGATTCATTGATTTCTTCATTCATCCTTCCACCATCTTTTAATTAAAGGCCTACTGTGTGCTGAGCACCATTCTAGGATCTAAGAAGGCCCTGCTTTCCAGGTACTCAAACAGAGGAAATAAACAGGAAGGCAAGTGATTATGGTGAAAAGCAATGATCTGAGCTCGAGAATAAGGATACTGGCAAAGTTTTGGAATGCTTTCCCTTCCAGCTTGCTTAGGACCTCGTTGCACAGGCTGTATAAATCCACACAAACTTTTTGAACTGGGATACAAAGGAAGTATCGTGGTTAATTAGGAACATAATTTATTTCCAAGTGGAAGATGAGGTGGAGGGAGGAGAGGTTGAGAGATTTTAGTTTCTATCTTCTGTCACAATAGTTAGTAACTCTGGGGCTCACTTATATTCTCTCACCCACATATCTTCACCTCTTTCCTTCACAGCTCTTATGAATAGTGAGATAAATTACAAAGTCCTGAACGTAAGGCAATTTGCTAGCTTTGGGCATTCTGAACTGTTACAACTATGTCGTATTACCTAGTTGTGCCTTACTTACTACCCTAACTGTACATTTAGTAATGGCTGGGCTGTCCATTAAACACATTTCTTACAACTAAAATTATTATAAATCACATTATCAATATGCAAGAATTTAAAAAATTATTCGCTGGAGGAGTAAAGTATTGAAGATGGAAATGTAAGTTCATTAAGTATATATCATACGTATCTTAATAGTAGAACATATAGGCATGCACAAATCTCTAGTCTCCCTCTGTGACTATATATTTACTGATGTAAGCGTTAGGAAGAATCTGGAGTACTTTCGTACAAGCATAATTCATGATTCAGTAAGCATAAATCAAAATCTCTGGGATGCAAAAAATTCTAGAATCCCTTGAGTAGTGTGAAACAGATGGTGAGTTAGATTTCACAGGTCTCTACGCATATGTGATTGGGATTTCATTTTTTCACACGTACAATCCCACAGTTCTATCTTACCTCCATACTGTACGTATGGTAAAACTGAAATGTTTGAAGAGTTATTAAGATCTATTTATGTTAGGAAAGCAAAAGTATCCTTACTTCATTAAAAATACCAGCACATTTAAAAAAAGTAATGAAATGACAAAATAATTGTATTTTCCATAAATCCTCTTCTCCTTCGAAGAAGAGGGAGGTAATACAATCATGTGTTGCTTAACAACGGGGTAGGTTCTGAGAAATGCATCAATACGTGATTTTGTGGTTGTGCAAACATCAAAGATTGTACTTACATAAATCTAGATAGTATAATTACTATACACCTAGGCCGTATAGTACTGATCTTATGAGACCACCATCATATATGTGATCTGTCATTGGGCGAAATGTTGTATGTGATGCATGACTGTACATATGTTGGAAGGACGAGGAAAGAACGTATACTGCTCCTTTAAAAGTGACCCTACTTATCTATTCAACTATTCTTCCAGGCATAACCCCCACTATACATGGCAACAAGTGAGTTTGAATGAAGTCCGTAGCAGATGGTATAGACTGTGTATTTGTAATGGGTGGGAAGTTTGGATTGAGAGAGTCAAAGACGATGAAGAGAACATTTGAAAACTAGCACCCAAACCAGAGAAATAGAAACCAGAAACCAATGGTATATAAAAGCATAACATGAAGATAATATATTGTGTTAGAATTGAATTCTGTGATCAAGAAAACTGGAGAGGACAGAAAGGGCAAAAGAATGGAGACAGGGAATGTATCTAAATCTGGTTTCAGGAAACTTCCCATATACGACGTCCTATAGAGGAGAAACCAGTACTGATCACTGTGAGCCAAGTGACACAGTTCCTGTAGCTGTCAGAAAAGATGGCAACTGTGGAAGCAGGCCACTGGAGCTAAGAAAACTATCTCCTTGATTGAACTCCTGTCTCCACCTTGGGCATGTCTTTACTTCTCTGAGTCTGTTTTGGCATAATAATGGGAATAAAAAATACCAAAGGAAGGTAGTTTCACCATTTTCACAAAGTTGTTGTAAGAATTCAATACCTTTATACACACTAGCACTTTGGAACATATAAAACACTTCACAAATGCAAAGTGCATTTAGAAAACTTGTAAGTTCCTTCTCTGTCTCTTTGAAATGTATCTAAATCTTTTTAAAAGCTAAATAATCCTCTTATCAGCTTTAAGACCCGGGAATGTTTTTATCAAGGACCTGGGAGCTAGCTCTTTGAAACATAATCTTCAAAGAAGACAGGGCCCCATCTCCTGCTTTCTGTGGGAGGGGAGGAGGCTAACTTTGATGGGCACTTCACTCCATAACTATCTCCTGTAATAAAGACATGAAAAGTTGATTTATCCTTTGCATAAAGCCAATTAACACTAATGGTCTCCCCAGTTTCCAAGCAAATTTTGGATGAGCTATGTGTGACAAATAGCACTGTGGAGTACTCTTGAAGACTAGTTATTGTCTATCTTGTGAATATGTACATAATGGGTTGAATCTGCTTGACTATATAAAAGGGTGGGGTTTCTTTCTTTCTTTGAATCTCTTTCAAGAATTGCCTGTGATGCGCATCATATTCTGGTTTAGTAGTTATTCAATAGCAACACTGCTTCTTTCTCTTCTATCTTTGTGAAGAGGTTTTCTGGGCTTAAAAGAGATTTCGGTTTTAATGATCTTTCCACAACAATAGCACAGTGTTTAATATCATTGAATGGTGCTAGGCTGCCTGAGTGTAAATCACAGCTTTGCCGTTACTAGTTGTATGACTGTTGACAAGTCACCTAACATCTCTATATCCAAGATTGTTAATTTCTAAAATGGGAACATTGATACTTAGCTCTTAGGGATATTATAAGAATTGAATGAGATAACACATATAAAGCACCTCAAACAGTATCTGGAACACGGGTGGAACTATATAGCTTAATTATCAATATTATTCCATTCATACCACACAATTTATATGGCTCTGGCTGTCATAAGCTAATTCAATTATGGTCATTAATCTTTAGAATTGGAAAAGACTTTAGGAATTGTCAGGGTTCACTTAACTTTCTGAAAAGTGAAACGATTTGATAAAGGTTGTGCAGTTTGGCTAAATTGGGACTAATATTCAGGTCTTTTGATTACCAGTTTAGTCTTTCCTCGTCTATACAACACTCCTTTTCTCCTGCAGTTTAGTTGTTGTAAATTGATATACGGTTGAAAATACTGTCTCCCTTCCATTTGAGGGAAGCATAGTCTCCAGATTAGCAGGAAGAATTATACTAAGTGAAGAGAAAAAGAAAATGTTGAAAGAGAAAAATTCATCCTGCTCAACCTCGCTTTATTCCATGGCAACTGCAGTTGATGTAAATTTAGTACCAGGTCTAGATAAATAAATTTATTGATAATGATGGTGATGATGACCACAATGTCTTCTGAGTGATAATGATGGTAATGTAAATGCTGATAATGATCACGTATATCAATAGATGGTGATGGTGAAGTTGATGGGGGTATATTGTAATGATTAAAAGTACCCTTGGAAGGAAAAAGAAAAAGTCATTTATGTACATTTTTCCTAGTCTAGGCATCTCCACCAATATCCATGATGGATTATCTTTCTGACTCTGATCATATACTTCCAGCGAATACATGGATCTCTGTATGCAATTGTTTAGGTAATATTTCCCCTCTCTTTTGAATTCTTTCCTTTTAAATAATAAAATTTTCCAGGAATTACATCTTTAATTCTATGTCATCTTGTGTTGCCTCTGAGATGGCTTTCATTGGTTCCTGTTCATATAACAATATTTCCAGCTGCTTTTGATTTCTCTGATTCATTGTAATGTATGCAAATATCATCCTTATCATATGGTTTGCCCAAAACCTCATAATTCAGCAAGCTTGGAAATGACTATTCATATTGACTTCCACTCTTAGAAGTAAAATATACTTCCATCTATATTTTGAGTCCTGGACCTCACTCTCATCTATTTGAAGTTTTATCATATATATCTACATATCTATATTTATGTCTATATTTTGAACAGAAACAGATGGCAGTAAATACCTATTCCTTAAATTATTCCACCATGACTTCAAAATTATCTTAACAAGGTGCCTCCACTCCTCATCCTTTGCTTCATATTGTTCTCCTTCTGGGAAAGTGGCATCTTCCACACACCTTGATTTGAAATCTTGTGATTCACTTTACTTCATTCCTCTTCTCTGATGTCTAAATGTAGCCAATGATGAAATCTTCATCATTTTTCTTTGAAAGTCTATGTCTTTCCTAATCCTCTCTTCAACTGTTTTGCTGCCACTCTGATCTTGATTGTCAATAATTTATACCT
Organism: Equus quagga; assembly: GCF_021613505.1. NCBI lineage: Eukaryota > Metazoa > Chordata > Mammalia > Perissodactyla > Equidae > Equus > Equus quagga. The sequence goes on along the minus strand of NC_060269.1, from coordinate 57,471,716 downwards.
CCTGCAACAGTTTTCTTATTTGTTTCCTTGACTTTATCCTCCCCACCTCCAAACTAGTTCATATGGTGTTTCCTAACCAATCACTTTACAAAGGCATTCTAGAAAATGTTGTATAAAGTGCACAGCGGCACCTTAGTGCTTATATCTGACCACTTTTGAGTGCTTGTCAAGATCTTCTATTATCTTGATTCTACTAGAGTTACATGATCTGATTTCCATTATTCTCTAAGATGCGACACCCTCAAGATATTGAGTTTTTATTTTTTTTCTTTTTTTAAGAACTCTGCAATACGTATTGTCTGTTACTAATTTCAAATCTTACATAGCAACAATAACAAAAACCTATACAAACACACAATCTATTAGCAGTATACTGAACTGTAATCTCATTGATTAGTCAAAATCTAACCATTTGTAGCATCCAACCTGAGTGCCACCTCTCCCATGAAGGCTTCCGGGTATGCTCCATGAATGTTGAAGCCTTCTAACATGCTATGAAGTACTTCACGCGCTAGTTCTTTCTGAAACCTTTCCTGAATTTAATCTATGATGATCTCTTACTAAAGAATAACACATTTGAAAAACAAATGTGTTGAAATATATGTGTCTTAATGTGTATTGTTTTCTCTAAAACAGTTCAGGAAACCACATACTTCAAGGATATGGCTATTGTTCAAACACTTATTCTTTTTAATATTGTCAGTGATGAAAAAATCATCTTTTGAGAATGGATTTGATTTTTGGCCACAATGAAAAGTAGTTCATGGTTAAGGCTGTGGAAAATGCCTGATCAACATGGGTAATGAAATTTCGTAGTAAAAAACAAAGTGTGACTCTGAAGCTATGAGTTTATCTACCTATTTTTGCAGAAATTATAGGCCAGTTCCGAAGAATAATTCTGACTGGCAGAATAGCTGGAATGAATAAACTGTGTTTCTTTACTACTAATGTGAAGACGATTCTTCCCCAGCCCCTTGTTTGGCAGCATCACTATGCATTTAGCCCAGGACGCGCCAGGGGTGAATCTCTCGCCCACCCCAGATCCAGGTATTGAGTGCATCCTGGCGCAGATGTTGTAATTTTTGGGGGTCATTCATCCACTGGTTTTGGGGGTGAGCCGTGGGAGGGGGAGAAAACTGGCTTGACTTGCTCCCACTGGCTGGGACACAGTGAATTGGTCCAGCAGCTGACAGCTGGCGAAGGAGTAAGGCAGGAGGACACGTCAGCCAGTGGCAAGCACCAAGCTGTGGGGCAGAGTTCCCAGGGACTGAGAGGGTCTGTGTCTGCCTAGAAGGTACCCGTATGCCTGAGGAATATAAATAGCAAATTAAAAACCACCATTACAGGTGGAGAGAAGCCATGCAAGAAAGGAAAACGTTTTGTATTTTAATTTTAAGAAGTGGTTTTTTTTTTTTTTTTATTTTTCCTTCTTCTCTCCCAGTACATAGTTGTATATATTCAGTTATGGGTCCTTCTAGTTGTGGTCTGTGGGATGCTGTCTCAGCATGGCCTGATGAGTGGTGCTAGGTCCATGCCCAGGATCCGAACTGGTGAAACCCTGGGCTACTGAAGCAGAGCATGGGAACTTCACCACTCAGCAGGGGCCAGCCCCCTAAGAAGTGTTTTAAGGGCCTCTTTTTTCCTGCTGTTTGAACAGGGAGCCTTACGTTTCCACTTTGCACCGGGCGGGACAAATGGAGTAGCTGGTTCTGCTTTAAGTCGCTACCCCTCCATGGTTATCCAGAAACCCACTGTTTTTTTGTTTGTTTGTTTGTCTACCTAGTTTGGACCGAATTCTAACCTGGTTGCTCTTGTTCTTGGCTCTCAGTTAAGCACCTGATTACTGATGGTAACATTTTTAATAAAAAGACGTAGAAGAGAAACAATACAAAATTAGAAGCAAATGAAAAACCCAACACAACAACAGGTAGTGCAGGAAGATATTCTGCAATAACAGAATAGACAAACTGAGATGATCACTCTGTAAGGTTTACTTAAATTGTGTTAGTTGTTGAGACTAATTGAGGATTTCTGACAAAAGACTTATTAAACAGGTTGCTTAATGATATAGAAATGTTCATGTACAGACTAGATAGAATGTTCTAGTAGGTAGAATGATGGTTAAGTCTCTGGAAAAATATCTATGTTGCAGATATTTTTAGAATCCATTCATGCTGACAATGTGAAAGAACTCTACAAGGGGGCCGGTCTGGTGGTGCAGTGGTAAAGTTTGCAATTTCCCGTTTGGCAGTCTGAGGTTGGCAGGTTTCAGTCCCGGGTTCGGACCTATGCAACACTTGTCAGACCATGCTGTGGTAGGCGTCCCACATAAAATAAAGGAAGATGGGCATGGATGATAGCTCAGGGCCAGTCTTCCTCAGCAAAAAGAGGAAGGTTGGGAGCAGTTAGCTCAGGGCTAATCTTCCTCAAAAAAAAAAAAAGAACTCTATGATATTGACTAAGAAAAAAGTAGACAATTACAGATTCTCATAAGATAAATTAAACACTAGCTGTCAAACTGAAGTAAAATTTTATCTCCAGTTTTCAAATAGTCAACTCCTATTCACTTGATAATTTTGGTGAATTAAAATAAGAATACAATTTTGTTTATCTGGTTTCTTGTCCTAATTGATGCTTGCCTCTTCAGAAATCTTGAAGTGACTATAGTTTCAATAGTTGCAAGGTTCCTTTCGCAAGTAGGGTTCTGAGATAACTTGCAACCCTCTGGCCAACTCAGAGAGAAGTCACATGACTCTTTCAGCCCTAAACCCGCTAATGAAAGCTTGGAGAGAATTCTGGTTTTTTAATTCCGTACAGCACGCTTTCAGCTCTTTTGAGACTGCCCATGCAGATTGCTTTAAGCCTTTTCATTTACTCTTGCATGACCCACTTTTTGCCACATGCTATAGCTCCATGCTGATCTGAAGAATGCATTAGCCACAGACAATTGCAATAAGTAGTTTTCTTGAGAAACAGTTAGAACTCTCACTGAAATATAATGGACTTTCTAAAAACCCTTCAAGGTCTCTTCTATCATTTCCTGGCTCTTCCAGTATTTTAACTCTATTGAGGGTCATTGGTGTCATCGAAATACAAACCCATTCAAGTAGCTGATGCCGACACACCAAGAGTTTCCTATCTAAAATTGTGATGAAATTTTTTTGGTGTGATAAAACTTACATTCATGTAATTCTTGTTTATACCACACTGTGAATATGATTACAGAAATTTAGCCTTTCTATGAACATTGTTTACGTTCAGAATAATTCTTCTGTAAGTTGTCTAACATCTCATTTTTCTTTGAAAAGCTAAAAATTGTCATGACAATAAAAAGTTTTTCATAAAACTGTCAATATTATATTTACATATAGTAAATCTATCAAATTTGTTCTTTCTTGTGCTCCTATTGTATCATTTATCCTTAAAGAAGAAAAAATGCCATAAATAATTGAGTCCGAGATTATTATTAACAACCAGAAGCTACTGATGCTTTATAAAATTATTTATAATCAAAATAATTTAAGGGTACCTTAAATATTATTGAATCTTCTGACACCTCTAAGAGGGAACACTAATATGCTTATTTATAAGAAAACTGTGATTCAAAAAGAAAAGTAACCTGTCAAAGAATGCAGGCGTAACAGGTGGTAGAGCAGGATGTAAAACTCCAGTTTGTCTTATTAAAAGCTTAGAATTGATTAATTATGTAAATTAATATTAATAAAAGTAAGATTACATATGAATGCTAGAGATGGAATCAAAATGCTTTGGGACCAGTGCGGGTCAGCAGATAACTTTTCCCTTTAGTACTTACACTGAATATTTTGCTAAAAAGAGAGAAGAATTTCATATGTAGGTGACCTGAAGAGGACTGAGTCTTCGAAGATTGATTTTGGGAGGAGGCATATCTTGGGCTGGGTGCATTTGCCTGGGAGGTTGTTTTTAATTCTGGAGTATCGATTAGAACAGGGATGAGGGACAGTCACAGAGGCTGGCTGCTTAGAGTATGCAGTGAGCTCTAAGCTCATGGAAGAAGTTTAAGTGGGAAATCCAGACTTCCTTCTAACTTCTCTAACCTGGCAACCCAGGGTATAAAATGCATTAGGGATTCCAGTTTTGCATTTCTGCTGCCTCTTCCTCTTGACACAGTACACACAGGACAAAAAAAAAAAAAAAAAAAAAGAGAGAAATCCTTAAATCTCTTAAGATACAGGCATATATTTTAGAAAGTTAATTACTTTTTAGAGGGTACATTCTGCAAGAAAAAACACTGTCAAAACATTCTGCGATATCTCACACACACACACTTACATACATTTCATTTATTTAAAAACGAACTAGGAGGCATCATATAGAATAGAAAGGAAAACAACGATGTCATCAATAGGTCTTACATTACAGATTATTATTTAGCAGTTTCATGATCTAAAGTAGTATAGGAAATGGCTTAATATTTATCAACCAATTAACACAGAACAGTTTATTTAAAAATATCTAAACTAAATCACTGCATTGTATGGCCAGGTATATTTAAAATCAGTCAATTTGGAAATGCTGTTGTTTTAGATTGCTGATATCTCCGGCTAGAATATAAGTTTATCTTTCCACCTCTTTCTTCAGCGTTTGGCACACAATAGGCACTTAAGTAACACTTGTTGAATTGATTACCAGTTACCTACATTAATATTGAAATGCAATATGATTGAAAGGCCATTGAACTTAACATTTAAAACGTGGGTTCAAACCCTGCCTCTCCTGTTTGATATGTATGGGCCTTTGGGCAACTACTTAAAATCTCTGAGGCACAGTTTCCTCCTCTGCAAAATGAGAATAAAGAGAAATTTAGAGTGCAGGGTTCTTGTGGTGATTAAATATTATTATATAATGTATGAGAAAGTGCTTAGCATAGTACATGAAACATAAGATTTCTAAAAATCTTTATGAGAACCCAGGAAACTTGTGAAACAAAAAAATATTGGTTGGGAGTGAAAAGATCTTAAATTTCAAAAACGTTTTCAATTCTAGAAACATTTCAGCTTCTAAAACATGACAGTTGATTGTTTAGCAAATTCTTAAAATAAAACATATGATGTGGTTAGCTTTTCTTTCTAGCTAGCCTGATATATTTTTATATTGTGTCATTTTTTATACTTCCCCACATTCTCATACCAGCAACTAAAATCTGAATCCTAGAAATTATAGCAAGTTCAAATTCAATTTTCCCAAAGTGTTGGTCTACGAGTCAAAGATCAGAAAGTGTTTTTGTTCTTTTTGAACTGTGAAATTAAAAGATTTCTAGTAGAAAAGGACCAGATCTCTGAATATTGTGGTTGCTTGAGTTCTTTGTGCTTTCAGAATTAGATATTATCTGTAAATTATTTAAACAACATATGCATATTTAGTTTACATTAACATTGACAATTAAAATCACATACAATTAAAATAGAGAAAAGTTATACATCTTAATAACTAACTAAAAGTTTAAATTTGTTTTTTTATTAATTGGAAATCTATGAACCTTGAGCTACAAGCTAAACTCTTGATGGCAGAAATATCAATTCTGCCACCTAATGGGCTGACACATCTAATCCATAGAACATGACGAAACTGTAATATCTCATCCTCATTGGAAAAGCCTGAAATTTGTTCAAACACATTGAAAAGTTATAAGAGAAATAGGAGAGAGGCAGTTAACTCTGTTTTGGGTTTGCCACAGAATCATAACTTATTAAATCAGACATATAGGTGCATTGATCTTATGTGCCCAAGACCAAAGCATTGCAATGGGCTCTAAAGGGTAAGAAGGCTCTTAAAAGCAACACAAAACCTGGTTATGTGGAAAGCAGTGTAGTGCACTGACGAGAGAATGTTGCATAGGCAACCTATGATCTGAGAGGGTATAAGGGCTGCTTCACAGAGAATGTTCAGAATCACCATGGAGGTGTTGCCATTCACTTGGCAAAGCACAAGTCTATAACCTTCTCCTAGGACATACCCACATATTTTTGATGGTCAACTAGCTGTCTTTCAAGCTTTACCAGGTCAATTATGCAGATGTAATTTACAAAAATTTTAAGCAAATCAGTCAATGTGCTGGTGGCAATCAACATATTCACCTCTTTCCCGTCACTTGGTGTCATGTTCACAATCAGCCATTCCATCAGATGAAGGAGAAGGCTCTTGGTAGGATCAGAATTCTAAATGAGATGTGTTGCCAGCAAAATCTACTTTAAATACTAAAGTATCTCCGTTAAGGTCTTATTATGATTCTTCCTTTTACCTCATACACAGGGAAATTAATTTAAAATTATCTAATTTACTTGCATGTCATTCTTATGACTTGTGGTTATTTTGTATATAATTACAGAGTATCAAAAGAAGTAGGTTAGACATCCATCAAAACTCTTGAGAAATAGCTAAAATAAAATAATAAAATCTTTCTCTAGTGACTGGACCATCTAGGAGCCATCATTGTCAACGTAATGCAGCTCTAGCTCTGGTTTCTGGTGACATTTTGCTGTAAAGTGAAGCCAAATATCTTTCCTTGTCAGGCCAGCTTATGAAAAGCATACCTAGTTCATATGGATAAGGCGGGGAGGATTCTTGCTGAGTGGAAGAAGAGAGATTAGAAAGAAGAAAGTGAGAGGTGGTGAGGAAACTAATTTCCATGAATATGATAAAGGCAGGTAAATAACAGCAAAGGGTCTAATAATGGGATTCCGGATAAAACCATTACACTAAAATCTGCTCAGCTTTCATACAGGCCCTGGCTCTCATTTCACCGTAAGATGGCATAGAGTTTGATTAAGACCTTCTCTTGAAAGTCAAAAGGAAAGATAGATTTAAAACAACAGTTTAAAGCAACACTTGCTAACAGGTTTACATAGTATTTTTATATGACTATATAGATGCTATATCTAAATATGAAGTGGAAGATTTAAAAATCATAGTGGTTAAAAGGGAGAACCCTGGAGTTAACTGCCAGGACTTGACTCCAGCTTTGCTACTCATGATCTTGAGGATATTCTTAAACTTAGATCTGAGTATCAATTTCCTCCATTGGACTTCAGTTGCAAGATGGGGCTAGGAAGAATTCTTACCTCATTAAATTGTAGTGAGGAGGGAGCAGTTCCAATAATGAGTGATATTGAACCTATCAATGACTTGGTGAGTTCATCAAGATTTTACTTAGAAAAAAGTAAAAAAGTAAATGCAGTCATGTATCAATTAACAACTGGAATAAGTTCTGAGAAATGCATCCTTGGACAATTTTGTCACTGTGCAAACATCATGGTGTGTACTTACGCAAACCTAGATCGTATAGCCTACTACACTTAAACTATATGGTAGTAGTCTTGTTGGACCACTATCATATATGGGGTCCGTCATTGAGTGAAACGTTATGTGGCACACGACAGTACATGCTGTTTGGGATTGCTAGAAATATAGAAATGGATATGTATAGAAACATCACATGGTCATGCACCACATGGCAATGTAGACAGAAACATAAAAAGATACAAATGGATATTTGCTATTATTTAAGATCCAATTGCAACTTACTATAAAAATTATGAGTTATGGAGTAGCTAGTTTCTGCCAGGCAGAGAATTATCAGTAAATGGCCCACAACAGACCATCAAGGTAATAATTTTGTTCATCTTTGTACTAGAGCTCCTTGGTAATGCAATAAGTTTAAAAAAAATAAAAGAAATGTATAAAAACTTGAGAGGAACAACTAAAATATCATTTTCCTTATTAATAGGTGGCATGATTACGTAACCACAAAATCCCAAACAATGCACAGGTAAATTATTAGAATCCTTAGAAGTACTATGCTGGATACAAGCTCAATATGTAAAACTCAATTACCTGTTTATACTTCAGAGACAAACAATTTTAAAATTTAGCAAATTGAAAACCACACCATTTATAATAGCATCAAATCTAGTAAAAGAAGTGCAAGAACCTTACACACCAAATTTAAAAAATAAAAAAGATGTAAATCTAGAGGAATACTAGGTTCCCTCCAATTGGAAGTTCAATATTGTAAAGATGTCATCTCCCCAAACGAGTTTTGAGCAACTAGACATACTGATCCTAAAATAGTTTTGTGGAAATGCAAATGGTCCATTTATAGCTAAGATACTCTTTAAAAAGGAAAAATAAAAGATGAGAAGACTTGCTCTAGCAAATAACAATATTTCTTATAAAGCTATGGTAATAAAAACAGTTGCTATTGGCATAAAGAAAGGCAAGTAACAATAAAATAGAATAAAGTATTTAGAAATAAACAAGTGATTTACGTAACTGCAAAACAGTGGGAAAAATAGCCTTTCAAGTAATGGTTCCAGAAAAATTATATATCCATATTGAAAAAAATGACACACTTCCTACCTCACGTGATGCTCAAATGTGAATTGTAAATCTAAATGTGAAAGGCAAACAAGAAAGTTTACAAAGCATAACCATAGGAAATTATTTTCTTGACATTAAAGTAGGGAAACGTAATTAAACAGGACAAATAAAACAATACTAGCCGTAGAGGAAAAGAGGTTATTTAACCACATTGAACTTTAGAGCTTTTTCTTTCTTTCTAAAATATATCAAGAGAGTTCCAAGAGAAGACAAAGGTGGGAGAAGATATTTGCACCTTATATAATTAACAAAGGCTCATATCCAGAATATATAATGAATTCCTACAAAGCAATGTACATATCGGAAATGTGTGCATGTGTGTACCAAGAGATCTGTATAAGTATGTTCATAGCAGCATTATACATAATGTTTCCAAAATGAGAAATATATGTGTCTATCAACAGAAGGAAGAACAAATAAACTGTGGTACGTTAATACAATGGAATGCTATGCAGGAATAAAAATGAGTGAAATACAGCTACACGTAAAAACAAAGATAAATCCCACAAACACATGCTGAGCAAAAGCATCCACACAGAGTAGAAGACTTGTTGTGTAATTTCATTTATATAAAGCTTAAAAAAGGTAAAACTAAATGATAGATTATAGGCACGTATGCTCAGGTGGTTAAATTATAAAGGAAATTAAGTTTTGATTACTATAGAACTCAAGTCGCTTTGGGGACAGTGAGGGTTAATGATAGGAAGTAGCAGTGCGTGGGCCTCCAAGGTGCTGACAGTGACCTATTTCTTCACCTGTGTGATGTTGATCTGAGAGTTCCTTATACGATAAATCCTGAATTAGTGTATCTTTTTGTGGCACATGGCTCTGAATGCATATATAATTTGTAATAACAAATATTTTATATATATATATATATATATAGAAAGATAAGTTAGAGATCCCACTAAGAAAGTGCAAAGAAAAGAAATGAAGTATGCTGTGTCTGAACTGTGTTCCTCCCAAATTCATACACTGAAGTCCTAACTTCCTAATAACTAATGTGATGGTATTTGGAAATGGGGGTCTTTTGGAGATAATTTCATTTCGAAGAGGTCAAGAGGGTGGGGCTCTTATGACAGAAGGAGTGCCCTTATAGAAGAGACAGCTTGCTGCCTTCTCTATCTGTCGTTGAGGACATGTTGAGAAAGCTGCCATCTGCAGGCCAGGAAGACAGCTCTCTCACTAGAAACTGAACCCTGTTGGAACCTTGATCTTGGACTTTCCAGTCTCTGGAATTGTGAGAAATAAATCTCTGTTATTTAAATCCCCCAGCCTGTGATGTTTTGCTATGGCAGCCCAAGCTGACGTATACAGAGTTTGAGAAGATAATTATAACACTTAGAACTCATAAAAGGCTTGAATAGAGAAGACAAAAGAATTTTTACAAAATCAGTAAGAAAAAGACAAACAATGCAATAAAACAATTGGCACTAGAATGTGGAGGCACTTCACAAAAGGGCACATGCAGATGGCCAACGAAAATGTAAAATAGCTTTTAACCTTATTATTATTAATCTTTGAAATGCAAGGAAAGCTACAATGTCATAGCACTGTACACCATTTATATTAGGATGGCTAAAATAAAAAGTATTGTCAAGGACAGAGGCAACAGGCCCACTAATAATCTAGTAGTGGGCACGTAAATTGGTTCAAACACTTTTTCTTTTTTTGAGGAAGATTAGCCCTGAGCTAACTGCTGCCAATCCTCTTCTTTTTGCTGAGGAAGACTGTCCCTAAGCTAATATCCATGCCCATCTTCCTCTACTTTTTATATGTGGGACGCCTACCACAGCATGGCTTGACAAGCGGTGCCATGTCTGCACCCGGGATCCGAACCTGCGAACCAGGGGCCACCAAAGCAGAACATGCACACTTAACCCCTGTGCCACCAGGCCGACCCCAGTTCAAACACTTTTTAAATTGATTTGACCTTATATTCCTATTTTATTTCTTATTTTATGACCTGGTGATTCCAATCTTTGATATATATCAACAAACATATATCTACATATGAATCAAGAGACAGACACAAGATTTTTTTCCACAGCATTATTTATAATAATCCTCGATTGGAAACAAGCTACACATCCATTACTAGTAACAGTCTTAAGCTACAACATTTGTGGCCTGGGGCAAGAACACAAATGGAAGCAACATATACCTCATGTCTAAAAAATTAAAAGCTAAAAGTTTAAAAAGATAAAATGAAGATAACAAACTGTATTAGTTTTTCCATTGCTGTGAAAATAAGTTACCACAAAATTGGTGCCTCAAAATAACAGTGCACAATTACATAGGTCAGAAGTCTTTAAAGACGTGGCTGGATTGTCTGCTCTGAGTCTTATTGAGCTGAAATCAAGATGTTGGCTGATTTTGTGTTTCTCACGTGAGGATCAGGGTCTTGTTAACTCACTGGTTGTTGGCAAAATCCATTTCCTTGTGGTTGTAGGACTGAGGTCCTGTTTCCCTGCTGGGTGTCAGCTAGGGCTTTTCTTAGCTCTTAGAGGTCACCACATTCCTTACCACATGGCCCCCTCCATTTTCAAGCCAGAAATGGTGTTTCAAATCCTTCTTGTTTTCTGAATCTCTGACTTTGTCTGCAAGCAGCAAGAGAAAACTCTGCTTTCATTGGACTTACATGATTAGGTCAGGCCCACCTGGTTAATCTCTCTATCTGAAGTTCAACCATGTAACATAAACTAGTCTCCTCAGTAAAATCCACATTTACTGTCTCATGGTTATGAAGGGCACATACACTAGAGGAGAGGGAATTATTGGGGACATCTTAAAACTCTGCCTACCACAGATTGCCCTCTGGCTCCCAAAGATTCAAGTAGCTTTCAAATGGAAAATACATTCTCTACCTCCCAAGATTCCCAAAGTTTTTATCCCATTGCAGCATCAGCTCAAGTCCAAAATCTCATCTAAATCTCATCAACTCTACTCTAAAATCTCATTATTTAAATCATCTAAACCAGGTGTAGATGAGCCTTCTGGGTAAAATCTGTTAGCTACAACTTCTGGGATACAATTACTCTCCATCTTTGGACCTTTAAAACTAAATTGAGAAATTATATTCCTCCAATGCTCCCAACATAAAATGGTGGCACTGGAGTAGTTAAAAAGGGGGGAAATGGAAGGTAGAATGTATTACATTTGGTTCAAAGCAGTTTTAAAATGCAGCCTCATCAACCCTAGCCATATTCCCTTGATTAGGTTTCAAGGCCTGGGAATAATTCTCTGCCATCTGGTTCTTGGCTCCACTCTTGGGCTCTTGATTCTGCCCTCTGAGTCACTCTTCCATTTTCATGAAAGGGAGCACATATTTGCAGCTGAGTAGCTTGATTAGCCTGCTTCTTGCCAGTGCTTTCTCTGTCCTTTTAGTAAAGATTTGTCAGTGGTTCGGCTGTATAACATTCTCAGAACTTTGTTAACCTTGCATGAATTTCACTGGTTTTCAGTCCATTAAGCAAAGTTATATCTGCAGATATTTTAAAGATAATTCTCCCCTATCCTTGGTTTCTGCAGAGATGGCTGAGGAGCAATTCCCTTCAACTTCCTAAGAAGAGATCCTCCTGTTTCTGTCCCAAGATCTGTGAGGCACACCCTTCATCTCTTGAAAGACCAGTTTGCTTGACTGAATTCTCTGATCTTTTGATTTTTTTTGAGGTTTTAGCAAAAGGTTATACAGCCATGTGACCTCAGCCTTTTCTCTATGCCATGCTTTCAGAATTAGTCTTACAGTTTTTGTGTCTTTTCCCATCTAAAAAGGCTAAATTTTCTCACCTCAAGTCTCCTTATCTTATGGTTAACAATGCTATAGTATAATATAACCTAACTATGGGACTGAAATCCATCATATTCACAGTCCCAAGGATTATGCCAGGCATGTACACCAGGGCGAGATGATAAATATTGGGAGTCATCTTAGGATTCTGCCTACCAAATAAAATGTTAATAAATGTATTCTCTCCTTTTCCTTTGTTCCTACAGTTTCTGTGTGGCTTGATGAGAGCCAAAGCAGTGTCATTTAAAACACAGAGCCAGAGCAGGCACTGTTTCTTCTCGGGTCCAAAGGGATCTATTTATATAAATTCAGAAAGAGTCAATGTGAGCTTAGGGGATAAATTTACAAATAAAAGCAAGAATTTATTATCATAAACATCAGGATGGTAGTTGCCTTATGGAGGGAGAGGGAAGTGTCGGTTACTAGGAACAGTCGAGAGGGATTTAGGATGCTGTAATGTTGATTTCTTCCTTTTCTTTGAGGGAAAAGAATGGGATGAATGGGCACATAGAATACTCCAAAAGTGATGATAATCTCTCTTTAAAAGAAAAAGAGTGACAGGTATGCCTGGGTTGATTTCTTGACCTAAGTAGTAGTTACATGAACATTTGGTTTGCAATAAATTATTTAGCTGCACACAGAACAAAATTTCTATGCTGTTTCATACATGTATTATATATCCTGATAAGAAAGGCTAAATAATACAATGAATTAAGAAAATACTTTGTAAATGACAAATGATTTGGTAATGAATCAACATTGAGTTAAAACTCTTATCTTCATAATTAGATTGATTACAGTAAAACATACTTTATATCTCTGGTAACCAGAAAATGAAAGAAAAAGATAAATCTCTAAAGATGATAATAAAGTAATGAAATGCAAATTTTAAAGTATTCTGGTGAAATTACGTTTGTGTCTTTTTATTACTTTTATTATGAAAATCAATCCAGATGTAATTCCCTTAGTGTTTTTTTTTAAAGATTTTTCTTTTTAGAAATATATTAGATACGGTTTTAATCATCTTTCTTGATATATTTAATCAAAATTTCAACTGTGGCACAGAGCATTGAAATTTTTTTTCCTGAAAAGTCTGTTTTATTTTAAAATGAAGCATTCTCTATATTGGGTCCAACTGCACACATGAATTATCTGAATTAAAGTAATATTTACAAATGAGTCTCTGGGACACTTCATTTGAGTCCTTTTGGAGAGGTATTAATGAAATGAAGTGCCAGTTTTAAAATCCAGTTACATGCCACATGATATAATTGTCCTCCTATAAAATGCTAATGAATAAGATCAGATAGAAAGAATTTCAGTGGAACCTTTTATCTTTATTACGTTGACTGCTTCGTATAATTTAATTTCACTTTATTTCAGTCTAACACAAAATGAGGAATTCCATTGTCTGCTTAGCTGCCGTTTCTCTTGATATTTGAAATATATTTAATTATACAAGGTCACATAAGAGATAAAACTCTCTGGAGAGAATGTAAATGAACTTTCCACTATCAGATCACTTATGAATTCTTTATTACTCTAGAATTACATGATATTATCCTAAAGTGACATGAAATGTCTTACTTCTTGTCTTGCCTATTCCTGGAATGAAACTGGAATATTAAAGAAAACTAATGGTTCTGAGAATTGGCTGCTCCATAGGGTACACTTTTTCGTTACCCATGCTTTGTAATTGGCAGGCCACCACAGGAAAAGCAGTAGGAATATGCTGATTACATTTAGAGACCGGGGTTATGGATCTTCTTTTATGAAGAGATACTGAAAATTATGGCAAGTTGTTTGCAATGTATTAGAGATGCCAAAGTTCTGTTTACAGTAAAATGTTTTATACCAGCTGTTAATTCGAAGAATTTATCTATCACTCAATTGCTGAAGGGCTGTTTGTACTTTGTCTTTGAGGAGAGCAGCAATGCCACTACAGAACAAAACAGAAGCTCTCTCAAAGCTTCATATTCGCATTTTAAATAGTGAATGATTAATAAAATGCAATCTATTTGTGCTCTCGTCTATGCCACGGTTATACAATCTAATTCCAGATATTTTAATCTATATTTCTGTTCTCTTGGGAAACATCTATTTTTAAATTATATGGACTCTGAGAAAAATTACATTCTTGAAAGTGAAGGAAACATATTTTCAGTTTTTCCTCTAAACTCCTGCAACTTTTAATTTTTTTATACATACTTGTCTGAAAAAATAATGCATTTTCAGCTAAACAGTTCTTGATGCAGCTCTCATTCAAAGTGACTTTTTTTTTCAAAGTATCATTTTTGAAAGTAGCATTTTGCTACCTTGGTGTGTATGTGCTTGTGTTTTTGTGACTTTGTGTAAACAGTACACCTATAAAATATTTCTATTCAACAGTAAGTTTGACTATTTGCAATAAAGGAAAGAATAGCTGGATCTATAACGTGAAAAAGTATGAGCATATCTTAGTTGAATTTCCAGATGAGAATACTGAACCCAATTCATCAAAATACTTCTCCTTCCTAAGGAAAAGTTTAACTGTGAAATCAGTATGAAACTCTGGTTACACATCTACATTTCTCAAAGGAGAAAAGAAATGCCTACTGTGGCAATAACTTTTTACACATAGTCAAATAATTTTTAATCCAGTTTAAAAAATTTTGACTCAAATGAACAGCCAAGAGAGTAGAAAAGAGGAAATGAACAAGTGAACAAACTGAAAACACAATCTAGGCCGAAGACTTTAACAGACATTGCACCAAAGAAGATATACAGATGGCAAATGAGCCTGTGAAAGATACTCCAGATCATGTGTCATCAAGGAAATGCAAAGTAAACCATGAGATACCACTCAGACCTATTAGAATGGCCAAAATACGGAGCACTTAGAAGACGAAAAGCTGGCAAGAATGTGGAGTAACAGCAATTCTCATTTATTGCTAGGGGGAATGCAAAATGGCACAGCCACTTTGGAAGACAGTTTGGCAGTTTCTTACAAAACTAGTCATACTCTTGCCATATGATCTAGCTATCATACACCTTGATATTTACCCAAATGAGGTGAAAACATGTCAACACAAAAACTTGCACATAGATGTTCATAATTGCCTGCAGCTTTGTTCATAATTGCCAAAACTTGGAAGCAACCAAGATGTCTGTCATTCAGTAGGTGAATAGATAAACAAACAGTGGTATATCTAGACTGTGGTTTTGTTTTGTTTTGTTTTGCTGTGGAAGACTGGCCCTGAGCTAACATCCATGTCCATCTTCCTCTACTTTATATGTGGGATGCCTGCCACAGCATGTCTTGATAAGCGGTGCATAGCTCCACACCCAGGCTCTGAACAGGTGAACCCTGGGCTGCAGAAACAGAGCTTGGAAACTTAAACACTGTGCAACCGGGCTGGCCCCCAGACCGTGAAATGTTATTCATCATTAAAAAGAAATGAGCTATCAAGCCGTAAAAAGACATGGAAGAAACTTAAATGCATACTACTAAGTGAAAGAAGCTGATCTGATATATACTGTATGATTACAGCTATACAACATTCTGGAAAAGGCAAACTAGGGAGACAGTAAAAGATTAGTGGTTGCCAGGGGTTAGGGAGGTGGGGTGAAGTGAGGGATGAACAGGCAGAGCACAGAGGACTTTTAGGGCAGTGAAAATACTCTGTGAGATACCATAACGGTGGATACATATCATTATACGTTTGTCCAAACCTATAGAATGTACACCAAGTGTGAACCTTAATGTAAACAGTGGACTATGGGTGATTATGATGCTTCAATGTAGATCCATCAATAGTAACAAATGTACCTCTCTGATGGGGGATGTTGATAAAGGGGGAGGCTGTGGATGTGTGTGGGGAGGGGGCATAAGGGAAATCTCTGTACCTTCCCCTCAATTTTGCTGTGAACCTAAAATTGCTCTAAAAAAATAAAGTCTTAACAATAACAACAAATCCTCTGGATTTTTGGTAGTACAATGTTCACAAAACACAAGTTTATTTGATAGCAAGTGGATGTAAGCAATAATCCAAAGTTTATTGGTTTTCAGAGTAATTTCCATGGATGATTGTCCAGAATGAACCGTGTATGACAAGAAAAAAAAAACCTAACTAAAATAAAATTTAAAAAATTTGGTTTTCTATTCATTATGATTATTTTGGAAATGTAAGATACAATGCAACTAAGAATGCAGCATGGCCCCGTGAAGAACAGTGGAATGTGTATTAAGAGATTTGTGTTCAGGTCCTTGCTGTGGCATTGACACACTGACATTAACTTCTTATAATTTTGAGTTCTTCACCTAAAAATGAGAATAATAAAGCCTACCACATCAAGTTGTATAGTTTAAATGGGATGATGTTTTTGACGTTAATTTAGGTTTATAATAGTCCATACATACGTAAAACATTACTATTAATAATAGGTCATTTTAAAAATGAAATATTCCTTCAAAGTGTTGTAATTTATCTTCATGAGTTCACATTATGATTATCAGCTACTCTTTTCACTGAAAATTTTGGTTCAAGGAGAAGTCTTATCCTTGATGTTCTTGTGATAACATCATAATTTAGGAGGACTATTACAGTTAATTTTCTATATTTTAGATGTGACATTCCCTGAAGTTATTAGATTTATTAGTTTGTTTGACAGGTCATCAAGAACTGAGACATATAAAATTCACTTGACCAGGTGAGAGGAAAAAAGCAGAGGCAAAGAGCAGTAGAGATATCTGAATATTTAAGATTAGCAAGAAACCAAATCAATTGAGTTCAGTCTATTTTACCCAGTACCACTTAAGAAATTACTTTAAGTATAGCTACAACACTACTTAAAAATTTCTTTAAGTATAACTACACTATTCCAATTAAATGAAATGTAGATCAAGACAGAGACTCAAAATATCTTTGTAAATGAAAGAGACCATGCAATTCACAGGTAGCTGTGGATTACCAAAAGAAAATAAGTAAAGAAGAGAGAGAGAGAAAGAAAGAAAAAGAAGAAAGAAAACATTATTTATTAAAGTATAATCCATTTTCTTGGGAAATGGTACAAGCATTACGTAGTAATAAATTTTTCACATTGATGGTCAAGAGAGTTGATCAACTACTAGTTAGGGAAGGTAGTCATTTAAGACTTTATTCGGAGCTCTGTTGTTTTCTTTCCTTTGTTTGAACCTGTATTATCCGTGCTTATTTATCACTGCTACAAAGAAAGTGGCCATTACTTTTTTTTAAATATTTTTTTGGTGGAGTCAGAAAAGTGTGTGTAGCGTGTGTGTGTGTGTGTGTGTCCACATTATTGAAAACATGAAGTTGAAGTTGAGAGAGGCCCTGATAACTTGCTTATACTTCACCATAATCAGCAGTAGGTTTTAGTTAAGATTATAGGTTCTTCTCCACGCGTTGCAAATGCTTTTCAGTGGCCCCTACCTGACAGTATCACCAGTTGGCAGATAGGAAAACAGTTTAACGAATGGAGACTAAGTTCTTTTGTTTCATTTTTGTACACTCAAACTCACTTCTAAGATAATGCAATAACGTTTTTGAAACACCATAAGCGTACCAAAATGAATGTACCTTAATTACTTGATCTCATATTATATTATCCTCTTGAACAGTACTTGCATTTATTTCCCTTTATGGATAGTTAAGTCTCTTTCAAAAGACTTCAGAAGTTGTTTCGGTAATTACTTTGAAATTTTCCCTATGAGAAGTTATAATGAGTTATTAATTAAAAAACATATTTCATGGATAAACATCTGACTTGGAAATCTGAGACCAAAGACAAAATGATATCTTAGGGATAAATTGAATCATTGTAATTAAAAAAAAAGAGAGAGAGAATGCTTTAGATTCTGGAGAAATGGCTCATAATTCTATCATCATCATCTTCACCATTCTCTAGATTTTAAGAACATGAGGGAAAGTTTGCATTATGTGTGAAAATAGATCTAGTATAGGTTAGAAAAGAATGAATCTTCAATATACAATATATGCAGTTTTCCTTAAGAACAGGAGTTGTTTAAGAATTTGTTAAAATAAAGCTCACACATCTCATTTACGTTATTTATCCAGAAACTTTTCCTTCAATTTCTTCACCTTGGCTTACTAATTTTTAGACATTTCTGAAACATTTCCATGAGAATTAAGAAAAACAGTTAAAAAATAAATTTAGCAAGTTTTCCTATTATCATCATTTCCCCCAAGACTTTACAGTCCTGTAGGCTGGAAGCGATTTAATAAATCTTCAAGATCCCATTTGTGACCCTAATTTTGTTACCTAATTTTGTTATTTTTTAAAAAGCAATATTCATAGTCTTATAAGCCTGAATGAGAATACTGGGGCAGAATATTTGGTATTGAAATTGTCTGGAATATTCAATAACTGTGGTTGCCTTTAAGAATCAACTATAGAACCTACGTCTATGCATATGGTTTTTTTACAAAAGCATATAACCTATCAACTTAAAGCTGGTATACTTTCAGGTGAATAGGAGGATTGAAATGGTTGTCAAAAGTGGAGCTTTAGATAAATTGTGGATTTAATTTTTTCATGCTCTCCTTACTCTACTGTAGGGGAACAAATTTTGCCACTCCGAAACATGTCTCTTTGGCGTGAGGAAGGTTTTCTTTTACCTCTCCCTTAACTACGTGGAAGAATTTAGGTAGAGAGTATGTTTCAGGAAGAGTATTATCACCAGAACAAATACAAAGAATGTGAGCTAGGTGTGGTGGGGGAAGCTCAAAGTTCTCTCTGTGTCCCATTGTCTCTGCATGGCATGGCAAACATCTGTGTACCAAACACTTGCTTTTCTCATCTTCCTATAAATTTTTTTCCTTCTCTTTGAACTTCCAGACCCCTAACCCCTTCTCTTTAGCTCAGAATAGCATATAAACCTCAAATGCCTGAATATCTGGGCCTCATATTCCTATGGAATCCCCACATGTATGTAATTAAATTTGATTTTCTCCTGTTAATCTGTCTCATGTCAATTTCATTCTTAGCCCAGCCAGAAGAACTTAGAAGGGTAGAGGAAAAAATGTTTCCCCCTCCACACTACTTTAGCCTGGAAAATTGATTGTTATTAATAAAAATTTCTCTCAAAACCCTTTGTAATCTATTTGCTCCCTCAGAAATTTCTAATCACGGTAGCAAGTGTTAAAAAACAAGCTGTTTTCCGGCCTGGTCCAGTGGTGTAGAGGTTGGGTTCATGCACTCTGCTTCTGCAACCTGGGGTTTGTGGGTTCAGATCCCGGTTGCGGACCTGCACACTGCTCATCAAGCCGTACTGTGGCTGTGTCCCATGTAAAAAAAATAGAGGAAGATTGGCATAGATATTAGCTCATGGATAATCTTCTTTAGAAAAAAACCTCACAAACAAACAAACCAAAAAAAAACAAGCTGTTTTCAAGCCATCCCTAATGTTCTAGTGTTTAAAGTTTGATGTTCTTGCCATTTCGGCAGCTCAGGTTCATTTTCTGGTCACAGATCCAGACCACCTGTCTGTCAGTTGCCATGGTGTGGCGGTGGCTCACATAGAAGAATTAGAAGGACTTATGACTAGGTTATACAACCATGCACTGGAGGCTTTGGAGAAAAAATAAAGAAATAAAAAAGGAGAAAAAAAGAGCCAAGCTGTTTTGGTACTGTGGTGATTTCAACTAGGAGAGGTGAGATGACTCATTCTGATCTAGTCACCCACAAAATGTCAATGCTCTGACCATAGAGAAGATATATTCTATAGACTAAAATGTGGAGGATTTCTCTTTTTAAATTCCAGGTTTAGCTGGTATTAAAATCACCTCTTCACAGCGAAATCCATTGATGGAGAATAATATGTACCCACTGAGGTCATTTTACAATTACTTTCCCAGTTACACCACTTTTTAATAAGTTAAATGAATAACTTATAACCTTCGTGTTCCTGTAAACACAGGCTCTGTATGATTCTATAAACAGCTGACAAATGATTCTTAAGAGGTCAAAATATTAGCCCAAATCTTAATGTTTAAGATGTATTTGGCCCTGGATTGTTGTTGTGCTGCCTCTAGTTTGAAAGCACGGGTTAAACTCTTTCTATTCCCTGTCAGCTGCTGTATGGACATCTGAAATGGGTTTCAGCCCCAAAACTAAGACGTGGTTGGTGTGCTCCGATTATTACTTTCTTTTAAAATTTTGATTTTGGTAAAATTTGTATAACATACATTGTACCACCTTAGCCACTTTTAAGTGTGCAGTTCTGTAACGTTAATTATAGTTGCATGGTTGTGCAACCAATTGCCAGAACTTTTTCATCTTGCAGAACTGAAACAATGCCCATTAAACAACAGCCTCTTGTTTCTCCCTCCCCCCACCACAGCCCCTGACAATCACCATTCTGCTTTCTGTGTCTATGAATTGAACTACTCTAGTCACCGCATATAAGGGGAATCAGACAATATTTGTCCTATTGTGACTGGCTTATTTCACTTAGCATACTGTCCTCAAAGTTCATCCATGTCATAGCACGTGTCAGAATTTCCTTTTTAAGGCTGAATAATATTACATTGTATGGATATACCACATTTTGTTTATCCATTCATACGCCAATGAACATTTGGGCTGCTTCCACCTCTTAGCTATTGTGAATAATGCTGCTATAATCATGAGAGTACAAATCTCTTTGAGATCTTGCTTTTAATTCTTTTGGATGTATACTCAGAAGTGAAATTTCTTGATTATACAGCAATTCTATTTTTAATATTTTGAGAAACCAGCATATTGTTTCCTTATGTAATTTTCCTTACGTAATTTTTTATCTTTTGCTTGAGAACAAGGACTAGAAAGTCTAAGGAAACCAAAAATCTCTCCAAGATGTTTGGAAAAAAGCATCATATAAAAAAAGAATTTGGTAACAATTTCCAGTATGTGAGAAGCCATGAACGTTGAAACCCAATGGGGATTTCTTGGGTGAATGCTGCACTTGGCTAAAATGGGGGGCTTGTTATAAATACATCTGTAATTCCAGGAACGCCCCTGGACATTCTGATTCAGTAGGTCTAGCTTAGGATTCAGGAATGTGTATTTTTAACAACTGTTTCAGGTAATTTGGATGCTACCTAACCAGTAAACAGCATTTACATAACTACTATTTAGACAATGGTTTCCAAATCAGGAAAAAATTTTAGTAAAAATCTACTGTGTGCTACTAGAAAAATGTATAAAGGTACTGGGTACATAAGAGTGATTAAAGCAAATATTACATTTGTCTGTATTCATTTTGCAGTGTTAGCAGACAAGATTTAATGTAACACATAAATATAAATATATATACACACACACACACATATACACATACACACACAACAAAACACGCACACACACGTATCCATGTCTAATTATAAATTGAGAACTAAGAGCTCCTTAGCTTCTGAGTTGCAGGTGAGGGTGATGTGCAGAGACACAGCTTTGATATACTGAGACCAGTCTCAATGGACGCTGTGCTGTGCCCTCCTGAATTCTCGTGTAGAAGTGAAGCACTCATTTTCCCAGCTGCCGGGAGTATTGGCAGTTGATGGTTCTCTTAGCTGAAGACTCTCCAGAATTGACCTGGCCCGGCTGGATTCCAGTGACCAGCCAATGGAGGTGCTGCTTATAAAGGCCTGTCTCCCTTGCCTCAAAGAGAGTTTACTGTGAGGGCAGCTTCAGAACTCCCCTGAGATCTCTGTTGTTATCACTACCTTCCTCTCAATCCTACTTCCTTCACTACCACTACCTTCACTACCAGAAGTGTTGGTCCTGAGGGCATCCCCCCAATAAACTGAATGCAAGTCTGTCTCAGAGTCTGTTTCAGAGTCTGTTTCTGGGTAACCTGACATTAGACACTGTAGGTAACAAAAAGAGAAGCCTAGATTTTGGGAGAACCCACACTGAGTGGATCTCAAGGCCACAGTCATCCACTGACACAATGCAGAACGTGATGAGAGAGGAGAACAGCTCTGCCCTGTGGGTCAGAAGGGCAGATAGAGGATGAGGAGCAGAAACCCTTCACCTAATGTCAGCAAGTTAAGAATGTATCACCCTTGGGGAGGTGGGAAACTTGCAATTGATTGAATCCTAAATTAACTACTTTTAAAACCAGAGGTAACTGAATTATTTTGAATTGCCAAGATAAACATCTCTCCATCAGTAGAAACAAAGGCTTGTGAATTAAGTTGGGTTTAACTGTAAAGAAATAAAGACAATTACAACTTCGTACATCCACATCCCAAAACTGTTTAAACGTCATCTCTCTTCCTCATTCAATATTTAGTGAGAAAAGCTGTTATACGTCTATTTCATCACCACTCTTCTTCACAAAGGATTTTTCTATACTTAATGCTTCCATTATATTTTTTTCTAAACATTTCTCCACCAGTAGAAACCATGCTCGTGGCCAGGAGTCTTTTTCAAAATATACAGGTAAGGACTCCAGTCTAGGTCATACTGGCATATATTAGTTATGTATCAGTCCTGATTATTCCACAATCTGTTGAAAATGCAGTCTCTTAGACCACCAATGATCAAATAATTATTTACTGAACACAGACCCTGCTTCATCATTTTCCTCCATTCTTCAGGATGATGTGGTTTTCACACCATTCTGAATGGTAACACATATCTGAATAAAGCAACATCTTCACCCCACACAGGAATGTTCTCCATGTACTGTTGCTCTTACAAAACAAAGACCTCACATCTATCCTTTCCTTTCCATTTCTACTTTAAATTTTCATTTCTTCTTCCAGAACTATATCAGTAATTTTGCCATTGCTTTCCTACATATAGTTTGTTAACTCTTCAAATAGTCCTATTCATTTATTCATTCATTCAGCAAATATTTATTGAGCATCTACTATATACGAAACATTTTTCTGGTGCTGGAGAAACAGTGGAGAACAAGACAGACAATGACCTTGCTTTTGTAGAACTTACTTTTTAGTCGGAGGTCTTATCATTTAAAGGAACTAAAAAATACAATTATAATGGCCATGTCTGCATGTTAAAATGGGTGACAGAAAATGATTTAGTGACTACTTTAGGGAGGTCAGTAGATCAGGTTTCTTGTGGGACACGACAGCTAAGCTGAGATCTGAAAGAGTAGAACTGAGCCATGATCAGCAGGGAGAGTGTTCCCGGGAGAGGAGACAGCTCATGCAAAGGCCCTAGAGAATGATTAGGCTTGGCATATGCAGGGAGCTAGAAGGCTCCTGAGTAATGGTGTGGAAGAGAGTGGAGGAAGATAAGGTTAGAGCAGAAGGAGGAGCCGATAATGCAGCAGCTTAGGGGCCAGGACGTGGGCTTGGGTTTTAAGTGCAATGGGAAGTTATTGGATTGTTTTAAGTAGAGAAAGGCATAGAAAGATTCACTTAGTAAAGGATGATTCTGGCTGTTGTATTAAGAACTAATTATAGAAGAGCCAAAGGAAAAGCAGAGGTTGGCCAGAAATTTGTCAGAATCATCCAGGACAGAGGATAGGGACTTGGCTTGGCATGGTGGAAGTGTTGGGGATAATGGAGGGAGCATTTAGGGTTTTTGGATGTAGAGTCAACAAGACTTGTTGATAAACTAATTTTAGAGCACAGCTCTGAACTTGTCTCCATTGCTAAACTTTCATTTTGTTACCAAGTCCCTCCACTACCTGGCCCAGACATTTGTTTGAACCTTAACTTGAGCACTCATCTCACTCTGCCTCACCTTGCAGATCATATTGCCCTTATCTACTTCTCTACCGGGCTGTTATTCTTAGAATCCAAACTCTTGAAGGCCAGGCTCACATCTTTCTCTTTGGAGTTCAAAGTATGTTGAAAAATATACAGTACGGATAGAAACTCTAATTCTGGATTAAAGAAAGACAATAAATAGAAAATAAAGCTGGCTGGGCAGCAGAGTATTTTAAAGATTCTGTGGCCTGCTCTGGGAATAATTTCATTATGTGAGGAAAATAACTATACATCCAGGAGAATTTTAAATGTGGAATAATTATAAAGTTAAGAAAGATTTTTGCTTTGATAGGCCAGAAGGAGCGAATTGGACATTTCTGTGTCAAAACTACATCTTTGCAAATATCTTTATTTCAGAATAATGTATGCAGTTATGCGTTCATTTTGCCAAAGTCGTTCTCTGTGGAGCGGGGTTAGTTGAAACAACCCTGGTTTAGGCAAAGGTGGTTTTTAATGGGATGATTCTAATTCCAAGGGGCATGTCTGAATCATTCTTCTCTGTAAAGCAGATGAGTGAATCTATGCGAGTGTTTTCTTGAAGTAATGGAACCTGGGCAGCTGCTCTGCTGAAGTATTGAAAATCCTGATAATTACATATACATTATTGTGAATTAACAAGCTAAAGCCTTGGAGTAGCCATTCAGGAATTCTGTTTTAACCAAAGTTTCATGTTAATAGAATTATTTTTCAAATTACTCATAAATGTGAGGTATGGGAAGTAAGTTATTGAATTAACCTGAAGTGCATAGTTTGAAAATGACATTATATCATTTAGATCTTTCTTATCTTTCCCAGAACCCTCATTCCCAGCACACTCCTCAGACAAAAATTTGTGCCAGTTCTCCTTTAGCAAGATCAGTTAAAAAAAAAGAAAATGAAAACAAAGAAACATAAGTTCAATCATTAAACTTACACGAGTATCAGAGTGTCATATGTCCAAAATCTCTGCATTCTCTGCGTGAACATGTACATTTACAAGGCACATATCACAGGATACAATTTTACTAGTAGAGGTAATATGAATTGTATGTGCAAAGCTCTGAGCAAGGGCTGTATGCTGGAGATTGTGAGCAAATACAGATGAAAAATAAAAGGGTAGTTCTCCCTGGCGAAAATCAGGGAAGAGGCTTTCCTCCATTTCCTTTTCTTAGAGCATTTACTTTAGAAAACTTGAAAATTCTTTCTCTGTCTCTCTGAAACTTATGTAAATCTTTTTAAAAATGGAATAAGTCTCTTGTTACCTTTATGGCCTAGCAGAGTCTTTCTCAAGGACATGGAAACCATCTCTTTGAAAGTATTCATCAAGGAAGATAGTGCCCCTGTGGCCCAGTTTCTGTAACTTTGATGGGCATCTTGCTCCAAACGACCTTCCATAAACTATGTTATCGAGACTGACCCCTCTGTAAGAGCGAAGCGTGTGCTGCTATTCCAAGGGGATGTGCTGTTAAGGTTTAACCGTGTAGAATGCTGGATCCATTGAACAGTGAATTGACGAATAGGATATGTCAGAACAAGACAAATTACTCTACTTGAAAATTAATGTAAGTATTACCTATCTCCCAGAGTAGGTCCAGTATCAACAAGTAATAAGCCAGTTTTCTAATTGTAATATTTTTGCTCATCTTAATTTATCTTAATTATAACTTTGCATGTTACTTTTACTGAATATAACTTTTATTGGGCTCCTTTCTTATTTTTCCTTTTGAGTTTTCTACAACATAAGTGTAAGACCTCAGGTTGGTAGCATTATGTATTTCAAGCAGAATAAAATAGATGAGATTTTGAAAGATTTGTATCTGTTCTTTGACTTGAATGTCCTTAAATCTGTTTTCCCTTCAACAACAGAATTTTCCTTGGGCGTTTCTTGCCCCTTCAGATGCAACCTTTCTTGCCTCTCTCAATTAAAGCTATACCTTAAAGCAGATGTTCTTCTGTTCAGAATACCATTTTTTTTGCTGTTGTTAACATTACAGATAAAATGCACCTGTATATAGACTGTCGCATTCACTTCTGAGACATTATGAAACTTCTGAGAATTTTGTAGTAGTGCACAATATCCTCCATGTATCTGTATTAATTTACACATTAAAAATTACATTAGGGGTTGGCCTGGTGGCGTAGTGGTTAAGTTCACATGCTCTGCTTCGGTGGCCTGGGGTTCGTGGGCTCAGATCCCGAGCACAGACCTACACACCACTTGTCAAGCCATGTTGTGGCAGCATCCCACATACAAAATAGAGGAAGACTGGCACAGATGTTAGCTCAGGGCCAATCTTCCTCACACACACAAAAAAGTTACATGATGTGCCAACCAGAAGCACAAGTTTTTCACACAGAACTAAAGTATATAGTTTGAGCATGTGCATAGAGTAGTTTGTGATCTTGGGCTTATAGAATCCTAATCAGAAATTTTGACTCATTCTTCCATAGACTTAAAGCTTATTTGTCTATTAATAATGCCAAACAATGATATTGCATGGTCTTCTATAAGCATGCTGTATTCTCTAGGTATATCTTTTGTTCTCTGTGGAACATTTCATTTCTTATAAAATTTTAAGTCATTTATATAAACTATAAATATAGAAAAATTATAGCTCCACAGCCAAATTTGAGTTCTTTAAAATAAATCCTTTGGGCTTCATCACCTCCACCCTACCACTATCACCACCACCACCGCCGCTGCCACATTCTTTCCACTGCTTGTTTGACTTAAATGCAGTGGGGTTTGTTGCAGATGCATGGCTATCTATAGTCTTTTCTTTTACTTTGCTCTACTGACTGCCATGTTTTACGGCATACTAGAATGTTTGCTTTATCTTTTATGAACTCAAGAACTCATGATCCTGTATTGTTAATATTATTGGAAAATTATTTAAGAAGAAATTTTTTACAGTGAAACAGCTGCTTGAGAAAAAGAAAACAGGAACCAAAGCTGGGATGAACTGAATTCAGGTAAACAACTTTAAGTATTATGATGAGCTAAGTGGATTAGCTTGCAATAATTAAATTAAGCAATATGTGGACTACGTCCCTGTTAAATATTTAATAGGATCTTTTGCTTCCATAGATTTTACTTTAAGGTTAATGGCCAATTAATTTTTCTTGTGGTTAACCTAGTAAGTAAATAAGAACTTGAATAAATTGCCATTCTTGGGACAGTTTCACAAGATTTTGAGTAACTCTTCCTATACAAGTTACTTTAACGCAACATCATGACAATGTGATTCAGGAGATGTTTTGCTCCTCAACTTTTTAATAGCACAGTCTCCCATTTTGGGGATCCAGGCAGTCTTTTTTGGGTCCATTTGTGTAGGTGGAAATTTTGAGCATTTAAAGGTTATCTAGAATTTCTGTAATATTTAGTTTGCTATGACTTCATGAATGTTTACAGGCTTCCTCCACTAAATCCATTCCTCTCAGAAGATTAATCTTGGGTATGGACTGAAAGAGTAGAAAGACCACGCTACCCCTCAGCGTGACAGGACTCCTGCTGTGGTCTGGGGCAAGTGGCTTAACCTCTGTCTGAGTCTGGTTTGTAACATACCATGCTAATACATAATTGACCTCAAAACACACTGAATTCTTCTGGAATACTGTGTGAGTGCTCAATAGTTGTTTATGTCTTTATTAAAGATAGTTTTTCCTCATTAAACTAACTCGATTTCTGGAAATGTCAACATATTAAAGGCATACTTCCAATTTGTTCATTATCCCTTGAATGAAGAGTCAACTAGATGAGTTGAAGTGTCCTCACCAATGGTTTTAAAGTTTTGATTTGAGAAATAACTAATTTTACTCAATTACTAATTTTACTCCACTTAGCTACAATTTGATGTTGGAGTAAACCAAATGTGGACATAATTCAAATAGTAAAAAATGGCTCATGAAAACTGTCAGAGCACCAGGATAAATTACCTGTTTGTTTCATATCCCAGTAGCTCTTGAATTTATAAGGCAACCATAAAAAGTACTGAGTTTCTGAAAGGCACATCTGAATAAAATAGGTTTACCAACAATCAACTTGGCTTGTGAGGATTTTTGGATTGAGTTTAACACAGTAGCCCATGTTAGAAGGGATTTATATAAAAATTACAATTTATTATACAAATAGTTTAACCAAGTCAATATTGAAAACAGTTGGAAGGGGAATGTATATGGTCTGTTTACTAGGTGTTTGTTGCATTATGTTGTGCAGCTGACTTAAGTGCTTATCCATTATTTCCATAAAATAATTGTATTTTAAGAAGTGGAATTACTTTTAGTAAGAAGTGTACGGCTTGTTAATCATTTGAATAGTAAGACATTTTTACATTATTTACCGCATTTTAAGATGCTAATTCTTTAATGGTTCGTGTTTTTTTTAAAACTACAATTTTTTCTGCATCCAGATGTGCCATTATATTGCTATAATATGGTAAGATAGGCTTCTCAAGTATGGTCAACTACAGAAGTCTTATATATATTTTGGGACAATAGTTTGACTTAAAAAAATAAGGCAAATCAAAATTTTATTGGCAACATCTAGATAATATTTTTATCATGTAGACTATGGCTACAAGGTTAATATGCTGAGACTGTGTACTAGTACATTCTGCCTCCAGTTTTGTTCTTGCTCATAACTGCTTTGGCTATTTGATGTCTTTTGTGTTCCATACAAATTTTAGGATAGTTTTATCTATTTCTGTGAAAAATAGCATTGGAATTTTGATAGCAATTGCATTGATTCATTAGATTGCTTTCGGTAGTATGGACATTTTAATAATATTAATTCTTCTAATCCAAGAACATGTATTTTTTCATTTATTTATGTCTTCCTTATTCTTTCATCAATGTCTTATACTTTTCAGTATGCAGATCTTTCACATCCTTGGTTAAATTTATTCTTACATGTTTGATTGTTTTGATGCTATTGTAAATGAGACTGATTGTTGGATATAGAATTTTCAGTTGACAGTTATTTTCTTTAAGTACATGAAAATCTTGTGCTACTTCATTCTGCCTTCCATGGTTTCAGATGAGAAACTTGAACTGGTGCTCCCCGTAAGGAATATGTTTTTCTCACTGGCTGCTTTCAAGACTTCTGCTTGTCTTTAGTTTTCAGAAGTTTAATAACGATGTGTCTCGGCACGGGTTTGTTTGGATTTATTCTATTTTGGATTTGCTTAGCTTCTTAAATCTATGGGTTTATGTCTTTCGACAAATTTCTGAATTTTTCCGTAATTATTTCTTTGAGTGATTTTTGCGTTCCACTCCCTATTTCCTCCACTTCTGGGACTGTGATGTTATAATCCTTAGTTCTTTTGCTATTCTCTTACAGTTCCTTGAGCCTCTGCTAAATTTTTTTTCAGTGTACTCTTTTCTCTGTTGTTAAGATTGGGTGATCTGTTTTCAAGTTTATTGATTCTGTCGACCCTCATCTCCACTCTACTATTGAGGCCAGTCTGTGAGTTTTGAAACTCAGTGGTTGTATTTTTTTTTCAGTTCTATAATTTCCATTTGGGTCTTTTTAATAACTTCTATTTCTTTGCTGAGGTTTTCTATTTTTCATGTGTTTCATGAGAATTCTTTATTACTAGTTGAAGCATTTTTATGATGACAGATTAAAATCTTTGTCAGGTAATTCTAACTTGTGATTCATCTTGATGTTAGTATCTGTTGATTGTCTTTTCTCATTTAAGTTGTTATTTTCCTGCTTTTTGGTATGATGAGTGATTTTTGATTGTATCCTGGACATTTTGGATATTATATTATGAGACTCTGCATTCTATTCTTTCAGCATCATTTTAGATCCAAGCATAATTGTTAGAAAAACTTGCAGCAAAATAGCCATCACAATTCTTAGCACAATGAATTACTTATGAATGGATTTTTTTTCCACGAGGAACCACCCATTCTGTGCTGAAAGTTTTGAGGCACATAGCCTTGAAAATCTACTCATCGTGAATTGATTACGGAGTTGAACTCTAAAAATGTGGGTTAGTCAATATGTTCACATTAAGCTACAATACTTTATATAATTTCACAATTCTTATCTTCAATTATTTTCTAGCTTTTTAGTCAATAGGAATTTATAAGTAGTTGCTTGGGTGATCTAAAACTAGGATTTAGCCTTAGACTCAAAATAAAAACTGAATATTTTGTCCACTATATTCATCTACAAATGGATATATTTCTCTTTGTAAACCACAAAATTAACAAAGTGCATGAAAATTAGAAATCATGGAAAAGAAATGACATGTTTACATAATATTATGGAATATAAATTTCATAAAAGTTTTTAAAATAATCATCTTTTTAAGTATATTTGTAAGCCAATACAACTTTAGGTCAAGCAATTTACTTGAACTAGTATAGATATTGTTTAGTAAAACCAGAATGAAACATGACTCATTCTCTAAGTCTGTAACTCCTGATGAAAGCATATATAGCTATATAGAAATATACACACGTCATATTTCAGCTTTCAGTAGTGGAGGGACTTTTCATAAATTCTGTTAGCATGTTCTTACCAAAATTAATGCTAGAAACCATGTCTTCTTAGCTATGAGTTTGTCTTCATAAACCAGGAAGGTGATAACTTTGAATGGAGTACTTACCCCTTCTTTTGGTATTCTTATGCGTTTTAATATCAAAGAATATCTAAAAATAATTACTACAGAGTGATTCTTCAATTTCAAACCAAAATGAGGATTTTAGGAAGATAATTTATGATGTACTCAGAGGTTCTTTGAATAATACTGAAATCCTGACATACCTACTTAATAGTCACTGAGCCCAATTGAAAATCAATTCTCTTTCATGGGAAGATATGGAACAGGAACTTAACAGTAAGATTAACATTCCTAGCCATACTTTACGGAGAAAGAAATAATAGCATGAAAGATGGTGGTGGGTATGGCAGATTAAACAAAGTATTAGAAAGTTTTTCAAACTTTGTTGTGTATTTGAATTGCCAAAGAAGCTCCAAACCTACCAAATCAGATTCCATGAGGGGAGGCAGGTGGAGAGTGTCTGGGGTATATATTTTTAACAAAATCATTAGGTTGTTTTGATGCACAAAGAATTTCCCTTATTTTATAGGAACATGATAAGCATATCCTTAACGTTATAAATCAGGGAATGGAGTCACTATGTAGTTTCAGGAGTAGTTGTAAAAAATTATCACCAAATAACTTTTGCTACTCATTAATTTACTCTTCATTGAATCCAATCATTATGTTTTCATATTTATTCGTTTACTGCTCCATATCAGACTTAGAATCTTGCAGTTCCCACTCTAACTCTCTCCTACAAGGATCAACCTGTAAAAGAAGCAGCAGCTTGAACAAACTGCTCAGAGACATCAGATATAGTTACCCTGCTGGAAAGAATTTGGGAAGATTGATTCAAAGCTGCTTTATATTTTAGTTTAAATGTTATCTTTTAAGAGGTCACTGTGATTTTACATTATACTTTCAAACTACAGTTTTAAACTGAAAACAAATCGGACATGCTTTGAGAATTCTTTTTGATATTTAAATAATCATAAGATTATAATACTGGAAGGAACCATGGAATCCATAAATATTCTTTCACTTATGAGGGAATTGAAGACCAGCTAGGTTATTCCCCCAAGGTCTTATAGCTAGCAATGGCAGAGATGGAATTTACACCTAAGTTTTTTTTTTACTATAAATTGAGGAGTATTGCTACTCCACTCTTATCATTTTTTATTAGATATATTATTTAGAGTATATTCCGTATTATCAAGTACAAAAAACATTTAATAATAAAATCAAAGGAAAATATAACTAATACTCAGAAATCAAAAAGATATTCACTCTTTAGCCAACTTCTCAGAAACTCATTTATTTTGTAAAAAAAGTTATTCCTAAAGTGAATATTATGGAATTTACGTAAAATTTTCTAGGCTAGATGCTTCAAAGCACATGTTGGAAGTGGGTAGAATAGTAATTGTTTAAGAAGGAATTGGAGTAGAGAATATTTGGATTTCAAACTTCTGCTTCCTACATTTCCACCTACTAGAGATAAAATTATACTTTAAAAATGAAGATATGATGGGAGAGATCAAGCTCCCCAGAAATTATATGCTGATTCAAATTCCTGTTAGTTGCTATAACCACAAGGATAAACACACACTACAGTCCAATTATGTTTTATGGAATTTTTAAAAATCTTTTAGGTGCCTACAGTGTTAAAATAAGGCATGATCACCTCCATAAGGCCAACTTAAAGAAAAAGCATATGTTATTAAAACATATTGAATTAGAAGTAGAACCTTCTTCAAATTTTTTCCCTTAGGTTTATAACTCCAAATTCTTGCTACTCAAAATATGGTTTGCAGACTAGCAACCTTGACATCACATAGAAGCTTATTAAAAATGCAGACTCACAGGTGCCAGTGCAGAGCCACTGAATCAGAATCTTCATTTTAATAAGACCCCTAGGTGATTAAAGAACACGTTAATATTTGAAAAACAAGGTATTAAGGGCATTTTCCCACCATCCCTCCTCCACTCTCAGGATCTAAAGCTCCACTTTTCCGTCCAGCAGTAGAACCAGATAGTGTAGACAGAGTGGGATAAACCTCACAGGAGTCCATGTCTACTGGAGGACATGGGGTGAGGAGTCTGAGGTCACAAGGACCAAAAGGTGTGGTGGAAGAAAGAGAGCATGAGAAAGGGTTTGGTGGTCACACATAAGTGTATAATTCTATTTGTCTAACTGGAAATTCTGTCGGTAACCAGCTGACAGTAAAACTGTTTTTAATGCTGATTATGCCTCCTCACTTCAACTAGGAGTGCAGAGCTGGAGTGACATCTCATCTTAACAAAGTTCCCTCCAAGCAACCATCCTGCCTCTTGACCGATGGTCCTTGCAACTATTCTTTGAGTTTCTTTTCTTCCGGCTTCTTTGTAGATTCTTCTGATTGTTACCTCACCGTTGCCTTTATTTTAGCCTTTTCTTCATTTCTGGGTCTTACTCTTCAGCGTGTAAGCATGCCCAATCTCCTACATTGTAAAAACCTGCCAGGTCTCAACTTTGATTGCTCTCCTTCCTTTTTGCTGAGTTTCTTAAGAGTTGTCTGAATTTCACGTCTTCGTTTGGTATTTACTCCCCAGCTACCTCACTACTGGGTCTCTCCATGAGTGGCATCACATGAGGGTGTAAGGAGAGAATGCTGAGAAAAGAGCATTTTGGTTAACTATCTCAATATCATGTTGCCAAAAGAAAATGTCATTTAGGGTATAGAAGAAACACTTGGGTTGTATCCTGACCCTATTCATCATAATCTTGGGTATTCTGTTTATTTTATTTAAATCTCAGTTTTAACTCCATATAGCAAGACTGAAACTATCTTCATGGAGAAATATTATATAACTTTGAAAGGTAATATATTTCAAGAGCTCTGTATAGTGCAGGGCAAAAAGAAGGTAGTCAGTAATTTTATTTTCATTCCCCTCTTCTTTTATACAAATATTATTGCATTGCTCTATACAAAGTACAGTGTTTAGTTCTGGGGCATAAAGATAATTTAAATATTTTCCCTCTTAAAGAGCTATGTTAGGAACATATACATGGCAAATAGCTTCAAAAAATAGAAAGAGACCTAAATTCTAACTGGGAAGAATTTTGGAAGAAGGGAGAAATTTTGAGGTGATGCAAACAGTTAATTGAATCTTAAAGGGAGAGTAAGCATTTGTGAGGAACATTGAGATGGGATGGGGAGGGTGGGAGGGAGCAAGTCACTACTCTGAGAGACTGTATCTTAATTGAGGATTCATTGACTAAGCTATTAAGAACCTTAACACAGATTCTAAGATTAATCTAATAATTGTATTTCTGGCAGCACTTCCAGGAAGCTTTCTAAACAGGGGTATTACTTATTGGTATGCACCACAGAATGCACAGTCTATTTGGCTAAACTTGCTGATAAGCCCCTACTGCGAAGAGGTCCTGGATCTATTTCAGAAAGTTTTCTCTTAGGTCAGTTAAGGTTGTGAATGATCTCTAGCCATGTATCACATTTTTCTCTCTTCAGGTCGTTACTGAGTAAGTGCTTGAAATATTGGTCATCCAGAGTTATCAGTTCAGGAAAAGAATCTGTAACCTTTGCAAAGGAAAACTCAGGTACAATGTAATCATCCTTCCAAGCAAAAGTACTTTTTCTCTTTGTAGACACAACCTTTCTCTGACACAGAAACTAATATCTTTTAGTGATTTTCCTTAGCCAAGCTTCCAAGGTCCTACTTTTAAAAGTTTTAGCATGCTCTTTCTGTTAATGACAGCAACTCATTGAAATTCTCAAATCATCCTTTACATTTGAGTTAGTAAGAGACAAAAAATATTTCTTGCTAATATATCCAACTTTTAATAACTCAAGACTTTAGGAAATCTTGATACCTTTGGAAATTAACTAGACTCTAAGCCAAAGAAAGAGAATCAAATAATCATTAGCTCTGAGGATATTTGACATTCTCTAAATAATATATTTGACATTCTCTTAAATATTACATATAAAATGTTCTGATGTTTATCACCTCTTACTAGTAAATCTGAAATTAAAATCATAATAGGAAGTTAGATAAATGCCTAAAAGTTGAACATAGTTCTTAAAAATTCATGTTTAAAATCACAGTATTTCTAAACAAAAGTGAATGATGACATTTGAAAATATGAAAACAATATATTGAAAAATAATAGATCATCTGAAGGATGGGGAGGCAAGATAGATGTGAAAATTATGCGAGGTTCAGAGAGGCAGGGTTTTAGAATAAATTCCTGTACTCTCATCTCTATGAAACAAATTTTCTAAGTGGTTGTGAAACATGACTTTGTCAGAGATTCTTAAAACATTTGATTTCACTTAAAAAAAAGTATTCTTAACTAACAATTAAGTAATAAAAATGGAAACAATGCCCAGTTTCAAATGTATTATGGTGTATACTAAATTTTAAAACATTGGAGACAAATAGCACATTAAGTTGTGCTATGTCATCTTGTTTTCAAGGCTATTCTCTTCAGCAATCTCCCATTCTCCACCGCTACAATTTCAATCATAGGACATTCTTTTTTAACATTGAATCCAATTATCCAATTATCCCTCTGTGTACCCTTCTTCACAACAGCCGACCTCCTTTTCTTAACTGAGAAAACAAAGTGCCGACATTCCCTCACAATAAAGTTTTCAAATCTGTATCTAGCTTTTTATTCTATCTGCATCCATGATGCCTCCTTCTGCTTAAAGCTAATCTACTCCCTGTGCTATGAGACACATCTCCTCTTGCTTTGTCTGGGATCTGGCTCCCTTCTTCATCCCACTCTCTTCCGTGTGTTCAGCTTTGTCTCTTCTGCTAGGTCTTTTCCATTAGCATTTCAGGCTCCTCACCTCTCTCCAGTTTGTAAAACAAGGAATCAAAACCTCCCTTGATCCTATATTCTCCTCTAGCTATTTCACACTGCCTTTTTTTTTTCCAGAAAACATTTCAAACACATATTTTACTTCTTTTCCTCACTTTCCATTTAGAATTCAACTCATCATAATATGGCTTCTGCTTTCACCACTTCATGAAATTGTATCCAGGGCATTAAGTCCAGCGGATACGTTTGTCTCAGAGCTCATGGATTTAGTGTCCTGAAAGCAGTTTACCATTAGTTGACCATTCTCCTGAAAATATTTGCTTGGCTTCTGTGATTTCTCATGGTCTTATTTTTTCCTCTCTCCCTATTATCATTCTTTTCTAGTTTTCGTTGCCTGTTACTACTGCATTATAACACCCCTTAAATGTTGGTTTGTCTCAGAGCTCTTTAAGGTTATCTCTTTGCTCCATGTATTCTTGAAACCAGGTACCTCAGGGGTACTGTAGATATTAAACCAAATTGCTGTTTTTCCTGTTTAACTTGAGGGATGACTCAGGGCTCTTGAGAATTTGTGAGCTTGTTTTGCAGAAGAAAGAGAACGCCTCCAGGGAGGTTGTGATCACTGGATGGCCCCCAGCAGCCATTGAAGCCCAGAAGTCGGACTGCCCAGAAGCTTATAGGGAGTGACTCCTTTGTTCCTTGAAGCTCCTCCTGCCAAGCCCCTTAGCTCTATAAGCCCCCCTGCCTTCTGTTCTTGGGGAGGTGGATTTGAGCTAACCCAGGCTCCCATCTACTCATTTTGGCCAATTCAAAGAAATCTTTCTTCATCTCCAAGCACCAATGTCTCGATGTTTGGCTTGCTGGGCATGGGGTGAATTTGAGATTAAGAGGCTTGGTATCATTCTCTTAATATAATCTCATCCATTCTCAAGGCTTTAATAAACAACTCTATGTTAACTAAACTCAAACTGTCACATCCAGTCCAATTTTCCATATAGGAGACTCTCTCCTGAACTACTTAAAATTGATGTTTTTCATTCATTCATGCTTTAAGCTATGTATATCCAAAATGAAAAAAATGCTCTTTGAACTAGTTTTATTAACAATGTATAATCTCAGAAAATGGAATAATTATTTGCTCAGTATCTTAGTTGAAAACTCAACAGTCTCTGATTTCTCTCTATCCATCATTTATCCCCATCAATCATCAAGTCCTGTCAATTCCACCTCTAAAACATTACTAAAATCTGCTCCTTTTCTCCCACACCACTGCTACTATCTAGTTCAGGATATTTTTATTTCTTTCCTTAATTATCATAGCAGCCTCCTAATTGACCATCCCGCTTCCACTTTTGGCCCATTGAAAGCAAATTGTCTTGTTACTCCCAAATCAGTTAACTCTCTATGAAACATCAATAGCTTCCAACGTCCCCAAAGGTAAAACATTCAAATTTTTAACATGACTTATAAAGCTTGAATGATCTGACCCTGCTTATCTCTACAGCACTGTGCTTTTTTTCATACTATTCAACTCCCACACTGAAGACTACACTGTGTTCCTCTGGGCAATCTCTTGACTCAAGCAATATCTTAACACAACCCATTCCCTTGCCTGGAATGTCTCTCGCCTCCCATGCTTCTTTGATTCAATTACTGCTTCAAGCATAGAACATAGCATCTTCACTGTATTACTACCACTTTGCACCTGTGCAACACACACTTTTCAAATAGCAAGTGTTGGTGAATTGAACTGAATTGGATTCCAATCACTGGGATGGAGCTGCTTTGTCTCCACCATGACTTTTATTTTATTAAAGAGGATTAGAGCTTAAATATCTTATATTGAACACTTAGTATGACCTAAGTAGTGTATAAGTGTTTTATATATTATTTAATTTAATTATTTCAACAACTCTGGTATTATCCTTCCATTTTAGAATAAGGGAAACCAATCACAGACCTACTGAGTAGTCGTTCCAAGGCTGTGTTAATAAGGTGCAGATCAGAAGTGAAAACAAAGTTTTTCACCCAAAAGGCTAAATTCTGAACTATTACATTATACTGGCACAAATTAGAATGTTTTGAATATGAAATGAAAATGTCTTCCTTGTACCTTTTCAAGTGTATTGAGAAATTAATTGAAATTCCTTCAAATTGTCAGTACTTGTTTTTTTAATACAAAAGTGGCATTTAAGACTGGTATGTGTTCAGATCTCTCTCCCAATGGCTGCAGCCAAAATAAAATACAGAGATAAAATATTTCTTAGGCTGATAGAAGCCTGAGTTATCATCTAAAATCTCTGCTTTTATAGTTTTCCCCCCAAAAAATTTTGTTGGTATTGATTGCCTTTATAAGTCAATAATAAAAATGTGTACTCAGATACAATATTTATTAAAGCAAATATCAAATTAATGTATTTTATATATTAGGGTTCCATATAAATGAAATTCATTTGATAAAAGGATTTTGCTGGTTTAGAACACAAAAGAAAATTTGTTATTAAGCTAACGACCAGTATTGAACAAATTATGTAAGGAAATAGCTAGAATGTTAACTTCATGAGTGAGTAGACCACGTTTGTGTTTCCCATTGCGATATTCCTAGAGCCCAGCACTGTGCCTGGTGTATTACATGCTCTTAATGCATGTTTCTGGAATAAGTGAATAAATGTAATTTCAGCCTTCCATAATAAAATAAATCCTGCTTCCTCAAATTTGAGTAAGAATGCTCTAAAATCAAAACACTCGAGTCTATATATACTCATCTTTCAATTTCTGTATTCCTTTTGAGGAATGTCAATGCCATCACCATATTGCCTCTGTGACCACTTTTGATACTGGTGCAAGTGTTGACATAGAACATTTGCCTCAATAAATTTAAGACAGTTGAAATAGAAATGAAATGTTTTTAAAAACATCTTTAAAGTAGAGGATATCAAAATCAAAATAAATTCAGTGCTTATAAGTCAAAGCTTATTCTTCCATCTTCCAAGATCCAGCTTATGTTAAACCCTACTTTGCAGATACTCTCTTTGGACCTACTGCTCACAAGTCTATGTCTAGAGATCAACCGTCTTGATAAACTTCATACTCATCAGAGCAGCCAGAGGTGCTTCCGTTCCGGGCTGCCTCCAGAATTCCCACTTCTGGTTTCAGAAACTTTTGTTACTCAGATTATCAATACCAGGGATATGTTAACCCATCAGGTGAGTTTGCTGTATCTACTCATAGGTGTATAGATACTTACAGGTAACAGCAGGAGAATAACCATCTCAGTGCCACACAAATAATGCCAGGCAAGAAGAAGACATTTTATGACAAACTGCTTTGTGTGTGTATTTTCATGTTGAAATTATTAGTCTTTCTGCTTTGAGAAAGTTGTCAGGTGCAGTTACCAATTTTTAAGAACTAATCCCTAAAAGAGAATTCTACAAATTTACTTTTTGCATTGGAAGTGTTCACTGTGGTTGGAATTAGTATTTTATTTTAGTTATTTTTGCAAGATGCTTATTTTACTCATCTTCCTAAAACTCTCTCTTGGAAATTATTATTAAAATATTTTGAGTGTCATAAGTTTTTAAGAGTCTTTTTCTTTAGTGATACACACTGAAATATTTACAGAGAAAATTATATGCTGCCTGGGATACGTTTAAAAATAATGTGGGGAGAGAGATGGATAAGAATATAGATGAGACTAGAAACTAATAGTTGTTGAAGCTGAATGATGGATATACAGGGAATTGTTCTGCTTTTGGACATGTTTAAAATTTTCCATTATAAAGAAGTTAACATTAGAAGCTCTCTCATCAAGTAACACAGACTTTTCCTTTGTCCCCTACTTGTGGTCAGTGTATCTGCTCTTACTGCAGAGTGACTGTCAAGGGAATCTGAGTTGATTCTCTTTGTTCCATGTCCAGCTTTTTGGATTTGAGTATTAGTGAGGATTTTAATGTTTAGACACAAGATCAGATTTGCTAGGATCTCATTTAGCTTCTTTTCTCAGGTTGAAAACAATGATATCAAAATTTCTAACTCCCTTTAAAATGGTATTTTATAAAAATAAATGTATCTAAATTTTGACAATTGTGTATTGAGTGAGATCGAACTTGAATAGGTAATACTAGATACTCCATATTAGTCCTGGGCTTTAGCATCTTACTTCAAAGGATTTTTTTAGAAACTAC
Organism: Equus quagga; assembly: GCF_021613505.1. Lineage (NCBI taxonomy): Eukaryota > Metazoa > Chordata > Mammalia > Perissodactyla > Equidae > Equus > Equus quagga. Next base: position 57,432,222 of record NC_060269.1, on the reverse strand, counting down.
AACTGATCATCAGTAATGTAATCATTTTCATTTTCTACATCAGCATGTATCTCCTTTGTTTCTTGTTTTTATTCATTAAATAAATCAGTAAAAAATAAACAAAGAATAATTGAAGAGTAGACCATGGATAATTCATAAAATTTTCTTTGCATAGCCTAAATTGAAAGCAACCAGGCTTTTAATTGTTGAATTAATTATAATTAAATGAGGATAATTCTTATTAAGTAATAATAATTTGATTGTTAGTGTAAGAGCACTAAACTGTTCTAAGAATTAGAAGATCTGAGTTAGATTTTGTCCATGCTAATGCTAACATTTTTTCCCTTCTGCTTTCTCACTTGTAAAGTGCAATACAGCAGCTTAGTTAAAACTTCACAAGTCTTTTCGACAACATAAGGTTCTAAGCTACGTGAGGCCAAGGACAACCCCTGTCTTTCTCGCTGCTGTATCCCCAGCCCCTACCTGAGTGCCTGGCATATAGGAGAAGTACGTACTTCATAAATATTTATGAATAAATAAATGAATGAATGAGCTACTGAAGATTTTAGAAGGCATTTTTCAGGCATCTTTCTAACTTTGTTGTATAATCTGACTCAGAAAATATGCATAGGGTAGATGTTCGTATGTTTCACCAAGGACATTGAACTTCTCAGGCATGGTACAGATTCTTGGGTCTGCTTCTCTGAACTTAGTTTTCTTACCATGAAACAATATTAATAATGTTATACCACTGAGTATTGTTAAAATTAAGGGTGGCAATATATTTGAATAACTCATCGTAACCTAGAAGGGACAATTCTCGGCATACACAGCGTTGCTTTATTTTCGTAATTGTTATATGAATGCACATGATGGGAGTAAGGGAGAATAGAACGAACACCTCAGTCTAGTGCCACTTCTGTTAGTAGCTGTTCAAGGGCAATTCATTAAGCTTTTCAGGCCTTCAGACCTAATAGGTAATAGGAAGAGTTGGAAATATCTGTAAGATATTCTAAGATTCTTTAGAACTTTAAAGTGCAGCAAATTTCTTCCATGAATTTAATATTACAAATTCTTACATAAACCTTTTTCAGGTATGAGTTGAGAAATTAATTTTCCTTCAAATTCTTTTTCTTCCAGACTTAGGAAGAGGCAGGAGCTTACAGTGGTAGTTTTTTTTTCCTTATTCTTTGTGCCCCAGCATTGCAACCTTACAACCAACTACATATGTAAACACAAAACACTTTAGTTCAGATTTCAAATTATTTTATTTTTAGTTCAACTCAAACAGACTCTTTCTCTCTGATGCTGCTTCAGTCTCTCTCAGTGGGAGGTTGTGGAGTTTATATATTATTCATCCATTTAAAAACCCTGAGGCTAGCCCCCTGTGGAGAGTGTTCAGTAATTGGTCTCCAGATGCTGCTGATACGAAGCACTCTAAAAGTCCTTAAACATCCCAAGAATACAATTCCATCTGCTTCACTAGTTGCATATGTTGGAATGATAGCAGACTGCTTACCCACATTTTTACTCCTTTCCTTTGGTATCTAATTATTTTGTATCTGATATGCAGCATGGTAAGATATATGTAAATGAATATAATAGCATCTTGCAAAACTGGTAATTGCTGTATTATTTGAGAGTACAGTGTAACCAAATCTTCCAACCACAAAATCACTGAGTGTTAGCAGCAAGATAGCCAATGGTTTTAATTCCTCTCTGGAAAACCTATTCCCGGGTAAGCAGCGAGTACTTAGAGTATATAGGTGTAACTCTACATCGAGATAAATATTCATTGTTTAGTCTCATATTATATATTTAGACAAATTATGCTAAGAATTTTAGTAAAATGAATAAGCAAACATGCATAAATTAACAGATAACCAAACGTATTTAAACAAAAGTGCTTATCAATAATAAAATAACTTCTGAATCAGTGTAAAATGAAGCTTGAATAAATTTCTTTTTTGTTTTACATAGTCATATTTATTGCTCTGTGTATGTATATACACATTTATAACTATGCAGGTTTATGTATTCATATATATGCATGTCCTATATATGTATTCATATATATAAAATATATATAAAAGGTACATATTTATTTATATACACATATGTATAAATCAATTTCAAATTAAGTAACTACACTTCTTTCTCTGAAATTCTCTGTTCTATGTTTTCTTAAAATGTTATTTATACTTACTCTTTGTTAGGTGTTTGCTAATGTTGTCTGTTTATTTTGATATATCTCTGTGTTTGTATATATATGCATGTACGTGCATATATATATGTGTATTACAAAGATACAATGGTAATTTCTATTGTTTTGTGAACTGTATATCAAGATGGGGCAACTGGATAATGTTTTCCTCTGGATAAATTGCCAGGTCTCTGTAACTCTGGCATTCTTAATAGTTTCTTAAATAGAGAAAGATAGCATCCTAGAGAGTTGAGATATGAGTAAACTATTGGATATAATAACATACTCTTGGGTATAACTGTGAAATGGAAATGTAGTTGCACTTACATCATTTCACATCTTATTTCCAAGCTCTTCACAATCATTTCTAATTTTCTTGTCTTGAGTAGCGAGATAGGATGGATAGAGCATCACAGATATTCACAAATGCCATCTTTAGAGATCCTGTCCCAAACTCATAATCGTGTGGAACAGAATGCTGCCTCTTCCCCACTCTCCACAAAGACAGTACTCACCTCCATCAAGACTGCTTTCAGAAGACATAACACACAATTCCCTGGCACCTGAGGTATGAAGCGCTTACCTGCTGTAGTAGTTCTAAAATAAGTCTGACATCCCTCTCATCAAATGGTGGGGTTTATGTCCCCTTTCCTTAAATCCAGGCCAGATTATGCCTGCTCCAGGAAACAGAGTATGAGGAAGAAATGCCATTTGACCTCAGAGGCTAATAAAATAAAGGCTGTGTAGCTACTTCCTGATATCCTTGGGACATGTGCCTTTCAATTCCTGAGATGCCAGGTAAGATGCTTGACTACCCTGAGCTTGCCATGTCCTGAAACTAGGTCTCAAGGATAAGCAGTGTGTGCTCTAGCAGTGGCCAGTAACTGCCCCCAGATGTATGAATGAAGATATCTGCAAAGGAATTCAGCCCCCAGCTATCCAATCTTCCAGCCCATCACCTTCCCAAATGAGGCCCCGCCATCATGTAGCAGAGAGAAGCCATCCTTAACGAGCCCTGTCTGAATTCCCGATCCACAGAACCCACGAGCACAAGAAAATACATTTTGAGGAGGCTTGTTTTGTAGCAGTAATAATTAGACTACACACTAGTTTTTGTTTTTATGGAACTTATCTTTTCTAAGTCTGTGACAAGATAAAGTGAATTCCTTTGCTAAGACAATTCTTGCAAAGTGCTAGTGAGGTAGGTACATCGAGGAGACCCCTAGACCCACTCCTGGTTTCATTCTCTGGCTTCCTCTGTAGTCTTCTGTTCCAAATGTGCATTTGAATGATAAATTTGAGGATATAATAATAGTTTGCATTATTATTCAAAATAGCAATTAAAGATGAGAATTTGGGACTAAGCAAGGGAAAATGCAGCCTTGCTCTGTTGGTTTCTGTTGTAGCTTTCAAACGATTCTATGGTAATACCAAATTTTCCTGAACCCTAAGATAAGGATGTTATAATGATGTAGGGTTGAGACGTGAACACCTTCTAGGCAGCTGTGGCCTTACAGATATTTATTATATTTGTTACATGTATTTCAATCTCCTAATATATATCTAATACTAAGTTGATTCCTTATGCATTGGGAAATTGGCTGTCAAAAGATGGGTCACCAAATTGAAAAAACAAAACAAAACAGTGAAGATCTTAATTTTTATCTTCTACTACATTCTTTTGTATTTATTCTCAAGTTTTTTATTACATTTTTTTGCTATTATACTTGAATCATGCTATCTACTTTGGACCTTTGATTAAAAAATTTATTATTCACTCCAGACTCAGCTTCTCAGGCATGCAATTGGACTTTGCCTGCTCATCAGTATGGCTACCAGCCTTGTATTAAATTAGGAATATTTAGATTGTATTATATAAATTTTATGACCTTAATTATTTGCAGAAATAGATGATTTATACACCTGTCAATCTCAAGAAAAATTTACATTTGAACATACTCTTTTAGACAACTTGAAAAAGTCTTTCTTACTCTACTGGGCATCTTGAATTTACTTTAAGAAAATTTGGTCTACTTTGCTAAATGTTGTGCAAATGGTTTTGAGAGGAAAAATTGGGGCATCTGTTTTTTTATGCATAAAAGCGTCTCAGCAGGTCTTCAACAAGAAAGCAGAAGGCTATTATTAAAGGAAAGATTGTGCATGACAGAGCAAATATGGGGAGAATACGTAATCTGTTTTGAATACAAAATCAGTCTAGCAGACAGCAAAAACAATGCATGCTCGTCTGCAAGGTCATCATAATAGTGATCTAGGCTGACTAGAAGCAATTGAATAGACTCTGTGGAATGACATGGTCTAGCAAGACTGGCATTTATGTACATTTCTAACGCCCTGTCCTAGCCTTCTTTCCCAGACAGCAAAATTAGAAGTGGTTTTAAAGATAATAAGATGTTAAGTGATATAAGTGTAGCTTTTCCATTTCATATTTATACCCAAGCCTATCTTACCCAGTAGTTTCCTCATGTCTCAACTCTCTAGGAAGTTTAATAGATTAACTGAAGGCTAAAAACAGACTCCAGCAGCTCTTCCTTGACTTCTGCACCCCTCCATCCTTAGCTTCCTTGTTTTTCCTCTTATCATATCAATCATTTCCTCATACACTGACCTCCACAAATGTAACAAAGTGATTCTATATATAAGCCGTTTTTTCCCCATGCTGCTAGGATCCTTGATTTTATTCTCTCTGAATTGAAGTGAAAAGACACAGAAAAAGATTAAACTATTCCAGTCTCCTCTACTAGACTCAGATTTCCAGAGCACGCAACATATCTATATCATTTACCCTGAGCGGACGCGTCGTCCCAGCACGTAACAACTACTGCAAAACGCTTGTTTAAAAATTGAAATAGAACTTCCAGTTTCTGCTTCTGACTGTAAGGAGCTTGGAAGTCACCACATCGTCCTAACAGCAAGTAAAAAGCCAAACGAACTGAAAAATGAGTAACTTTTCTTGGATCTATAAGAGAAGAGGAGAAGACAGGGCAAACTGCTGCCCTCGAATAGGTGAGAGAGGTGAATACAGTAGTCCTCCTTTATCTGTGGTTTCACTTTTGTGGTTTCAAAAAGTCAAGTACAGCCTGAGAATATTAAATAGAAAATTCTAGAAATAAACAATTCATAAGTTTTCCATTGCATGCCCTTCAGGTAGTGTGATGAAATCTCATGCCATCTTGCTCTGTCCTACATGGGACGTGGATCGTCCCTTTGTCCAGAGTATCCATGCTATATATGCTACCTGCCTGTGAGACACTTGGTAGCCCTCTTGGTAATCAGATTGACTGTGGCAGTATCGATTGCAGTGCTTGTGTTCAAGTAACACTTACTTTACTTAATAATAGCCTCAATGCACAACAGTAGTGATGCTGGTAATTCAGATATGCCAAAGAGAAGCCATAGTGTTTCCTTTAAGTGAAAAGGTGAAAGTTCTTGACTTAAGAAAAGGAAAAAAAACAGAAACCTATGCTGAGGTTAAGATCTAGGGTAAGAACGAATCAAATCTCCTACTCATGAAATTGTGAAGAAAGAAAAAGAAATTCATGCTAGTTTTGCTGTCACACCTCAAATACATAGGTGTAGGAAAAAACATATGGGTTTGGTACTATCTGTGGTTTCAGGCACCCATGGGGGGTCTTGGAATGTATGTGTCTGTGGATAAGGGGGAATACTGTACATGGAGATGCTGCTTACTGGAGTAGAGATTGAGTGAACTCTAAAGTAAAATATGGACTTTTGGTGATTATAATGGGTCCACGTAGGCTCATCATTTATATAACAAATGCACCAAGCTGGTGGGGGATATTGAAAATGGGGGAGGCTATGCATATGCTTGGGTAGGGGATACATGGAAGATCTTAGTATCTTCCTCTCAATTTTGCTTTGAACCTTAAATTGCTCTAAAAACACGTCAATAAAAAAAATTGAAATACATTTTAATCAATGGTGAATATAGAATAGAGGCTTTGCTGAACCATCCATAGATGGTTTTCCATGCTCCTCTGACGGGAATAATTCTCCTTATGATCCCACTGTTGCAAAACAGACAAGCTAGAGCACAGCTTCCAGGTGCATTCTTTTACTGCTTAAAAACATTACTTTTACTACCTAAAAACCTTACCAGAAATCCTGACATGAAAATAAATTGTAGCAGTATAGCCATGTAAAGATGCACAAACAAGAGAATGCTAGTATGAAACAATAACGCCCCACGATGCCTCATTTTGTCAGTTCTCTTTTTTGAGACTTATCTTACCCTAAATGTCAACTCATTTATAGCAGGAGGTTAGTTATATTCTTTATGGAGGTTAATTTTCACAGACATACCAGGTACATAATAAATATTTGATCAATTAATTAAAAAATAATTTGCAATGAAAGAATAATTTACATGATAAATCTCTAGATTATCAGTAGCCATAACACTTTCTTGATCAAAAATACACTGAGACAGCACATATCTACACATATTTGTAAAAATATATAAAACAGACATTTTTGTAGAACAATATTTAACATTATGTGACATAAGCTCTGGTATGTTCTTATTCTATTTCATTCTGTGATTACATTTTAAAAACATATCCTGAATCACAAAGTTGGTTCGTGGGGCATGACCCACAATTTGAAAAACACTTCTTTAGATGGTACAGAACGCCAGTTGATGAATAGAGCGAGCATGAAGCATAGGTTACTGAAGGAAGAAAGTAAAAAAAGATAGAGCAGGAGACCAGGAACAATCCAACAACAGGAAGTTGCCTTCGTTGTCTTAGGTAGAATAAAAACACCTGCTTTTCCACCTGGGTATGTGCTGCACAATATTTTTATGGTTACTAGGACAATCAGTTGCCATGCTCTGTTTGTCTTAATAAGTAAAAGTACTGGTAAAGTAAAATCAATTCCATAACATTTCTTTCCTAATTATACTATTTTCATATTAAAAATACAGGTTCTTTTAAAAATAACACCAATTAATTTTAAAGATAAATTCTTTAAGAAAGCATAACTTTTAAGACCATATGTATATGAACACAATTTTTATATGGCATAAGTTGTAAAGTATAATTATACTTTTCCTCCAAAAGGAGGTTATCTTGAGTTCTAATTATAATTCTGTCACTAACTAAAAGTGTCTTCGGATAAAAACTTTGAGCCTCTGTTTTCTTCTGTGTAAAGTCAAATAACAAGTTGTGCTATTTTTTACAAAGAGGTAACATATGCAAATCACTAATAACTCTTTAGAGAAAGCTTTACTAGAAATATTTACTTCTTTATATGGTGCATTTTATAAGATGTTATTGCTATTGACATTTCAACAACTCATTCTAAGCAATATAAAATCAATTCTGAGTTACTTCCCATCACTGTCAGTTATTCAGCCATCTAGGAAAAATCAGTAAACAATAATCAACAGGACCACGGATGTTTTCAACCAGTGCTTTCAGTCAATAGCACATTATTAGTCATTTCCTAAATATACTTCCTGTTACACTAGTACCTTTACTATAATTACAAACAGGTGCTATTTATCTCAGGAGAATCAGTCTTAATCAAATAATATAAGGCATTTTCCTAAAATCTAGTCATATTATTTTTTGTCATGATGACTGGCTAATATTTGTGACCCAATGCACAAAGTGCTATGAGTATTTCTAATCTTGTGCAAAGTTATCTAATATCTTCCACACAGTATATACAAATCCGCTACAACTAGTCATTAAGCCAAGTAATACGAAAAAGAGATTTGTTACAAAACAAGGAGCACACTTTGCTTCTTCTGTACTCTAAACAACCATACTCTTTCAGGATTGTCCTTGAACCATTTTTCATTGTCTCCATCTTCCTCAGAGAACACTTTCATACCAGGTTTAATCTTTTCCTTCTGTGCAGATATATACAAAATATGCATCTCTGCTCTCTGAGCTCTAAACTCAATGTATATTCCTCGTTGTCTCTTAGACACATTCAGTTAGAGACTCTGATAGCCCTTAAATTCTTTATATCTTTACATCTCAGTATGTTTATTTTCATCCACTCTTCTAGCTTCGAAATCTTCTTTTCTTCTAATTTCTCAATTTCACTAATGTTTCCTCCATCTTCCAAGTGGACTCTGTAGATTATAGTCATTTCACTTCTTTTTACCTTTCTCCCCCATTTTCTTCAAATATCAAATATTTCTCAAATCTCTTCTTTCCCTTTTCAGTCACTGCACTCATCACACTCAAGACCCTCAAGAACCTTAGTAATTAACACTGACGCCCTTCGCCCAGTTCTCTCGACCTTCTACTTTTCAGTTGTAATTGGTCTAGACACTGCTGCCAAATGGATTTTTCTATCATGGAGCTCAAATCTTTGCTACTGAAAAGATGGTGAGGTTATTAACCGTCTACTGAATTGCAAAGGCCAGTACAAAGGCCCATTTAAGGTCGCCTCTTTATATACTTGTCTGGACTTCTTCCTATTATTCTCTCCTTGTATCACTGCCCTTTGTAGTGTGACATTGCAACCCCTCACATCAAGAGGTTGATCCTATTTCCACAACCTTGAATCTGGTCTGAATTTGTGACTTGCTCTGGACAATAAAATCTGGTGAAAATGTCAATGCGCCTGCTCCGAGCCTGGGCCCGAGAGGCATTATGGGTTTAAATTTTCTCTCACACGCTCCTTCCTAGGCTAGCCTGCTAGAGGGTGAAGATCATGGGGAGAAAAGCCTAGATATTGAGCCAAGGCCGACCTAGACTACAGCTAGCCACTCTCCCAAAACATGTGACAGAGTCAGGCAACCAGCAAACTGTCTGCCTGACCCACTTCTGACCACGGGTACACGAGTGAGCCCGGAAATACTGTCCAGCTGACCAAAAGACTCACGAACAATAATACATGCTTGTTGTTTTAAGCCATGGAATTTTCGCATGATTTATTAGACAGCAACTGCTAACTGATACTCCTTACGAAATCATCAGCAACTATAGAACAGGGTTTCTATTTCACTCATCCTTGTTTATCTGAGTAATCCCGAGCACATTGTATTTTATATCATAGCTACTTAAATAAGCTCAACTGATTTTAGGTATTCAAGGATTTGACTATAGGCCCAATAAGATAAGAACAGCTTTTAAAAGAGCAACAGTTTTAATAAAGTACATGTAATGAAGTCAGATACATATGTTACATATACTTTAATAAAGTATATGTAAATGAAGTCAGAATTTACATCAATTAAGGAGGTAACTAAGGAGGTCATGAACGAAGATTGAGTAAGGAAAGGAGCCATACTCTGGCTAGGATAGTCAAACAGGTAATGGAAAGGAGGAGCACCTTGCTAAGACTGCCCTCCTCTCTCTCTTGTTTCTTAAGACTTTATTTTTGAGAGAAGCTTCAACTTCACAGCAAAAGTGAGAAGAAGGCACAGAGAGTTTCCATGTACCCTCTGCCTCCACACAACCACAGCCTCTCCTATTATCAACATCTCCCACCAGAGTGCTTAGGGTTCACTCTTGGTCTTGTACCTTCCATGGGCTTTGAAAAATGCATAATGACCTGTATCTACCATTCCAGTGTCATACAGAATAGTTTCACTGCCCTAAAAATCCTCCATGCTCTGCCCGTTCATCCCTTTCTCCCCCCAACCCCTGGCAACCACTGATCTTTTCACTGTCTCCATAGTTTTCCCTTTTCTAGAATGCCGTATAGTTGGAATCATATAGTATGTAGCCTTTTCACATTGGCTTCTGTGCCTCTCTTTACAATGTCTGTCTCTGATAAAATAGTCAATAAACCAATATTTGCAACTGAAATAATTTTATCAAACTCTGTGTGTTATCTATAAAAAGCATACAAGCACTTCATAACTCTCTAATACCATTCAGATTTTTAGATGTATTTTGTTAAAGTGGGTCATACAAGTAAACATGTATAGAAGTGAGGAAAGCTGATTCTAAGGGCATCTGCTTCTTATCTAACGGACCCCACAGGTCGGGGCGCTCTGCTGCAAAGACCATGCCATTACGCAACAGGCAACCGCTAACCTCCAGGTCACCATCTTCTGAGCTAATATATGAAGCCACAGTAATTCAAAGGAAATAGTGTAGAAGTTTATTTCCACTAAGATCATGTATTTCTTCCTTTTCCTTCCAGGATACTCTATTTCTAGAACAGAAAATTTTGAGGGGAAAAGTCATGCCTGATTTGCTTACGCTGGTGAAAAGAGTCAAATGCATTCCTCCCTCTATAGACATTTGATTTTTAGAGAGACTCAGTTCACAGCAAACCTCCAAATTTAAATTAATAAAACAAGGATAACAGTCCATTCTCTTGTTTTGCTATGTGGAGCAATATGTGGAGAAATAACAAATCAAAGTATGGATTTGCCTTCTCTGAGGTCTGTTGCTCATCGTAGGCAGAGGCAGGGGGAAGGTTCAGGAGGGAGAGTCGGCACTAACCAGCCAGTTTAGTCTTTCACTATCTTCTACGTTATTTTGCTTCTGAGTGAATTACTATTGTAACATTAAAAAAATAATCAAATACAACTCCATAGAAACTATCTCCTAGAATTTTCTTCCTTATATTATTCTAGAGTTTATTTTCTCTTTTACCTTTCATAGATAGACAGTCTCTCAAAGCCAGCCTCCTACTTCACCCTGTCTTGTATAATATTCTTAGGCGTGCTCTCTCTCCGCCTCTTCTATCTTAAACACGCATTCCTTAAAATCGCTCAAGCCATATAGATATTTTCTCCACATATTCATAAAGAATAAAACAGCACTATTTTCTAAATATTACACAGTTCAGGCATTTTCCCCATTGGAACAAATATTCTATCTTGTTAGTCAAGTTGTACAGTGATAGTTTCTGTTTTTTTATAATGGAAAAGCCTAAGAACATATTTTCTGCTTGGGTGAACATCCCAAATACCTCTCCAGGTTTTATCTTCAAGGTGCTAAATTCGTGTGGTGAATTGTTCAGTTCACCATGAGAGGCACACAGGGCACATGGTGTGCTGGTTGGTCATAGGATGGCAACCAGGTTGTTTATGGGGTGACAGAGAAAGTCTATCCAATGGGGTATTTTGGAAGCAGTGTATCAGTGAAGATAGGGAAGTTTCTCATGTAGACAGCTTCAAGCCTTAACCTGTTGATCATATATTTATTTTTAATACATAGGTATATATAATATTTAATTTCCAATTCAACCACGTGTCAAATAGCCGCAGTCTGAGGAACTAACACTCCTGCAAGAGCTGCTGCCCCCACTTCTTGTACTCAGTTAGATTTTTAATTCCTTAAACGAAACTTCTTGTAGTGTCTGGGTGCAAGTACACTCTGCAAAGAGCAAATTGGCATGGAGGGATATTTCCTGATAAACACTCTCCTCACAGAGTACATCTGAGGGTCAACTGCACACATTACCCAAAGGCCATAAACTAAAACTGATCTAAACGAAGCCTTTGACTGAAACATGAGCTTATTTCACTGTCTAGAACTATCTCAGCTTTGATTCTCACTAATGGCTGATTGTGTTGTAAACTAGCAGAGAATCTTAAATTCTAAGTCGAGGGTTAAATGAAGTTCAAGTAAATTCCCATGAACCAGGTTACTATATAAGGAGAACCAAGGAGACTGTATAAACATATTTCTGTCTCTAAGTTGAAAAGGCAGAAAAAGCAAACTTTATGCACCATACTTTGTAACCTTCTGGAAAAATACCTGCCTGACTGCCTTTTTGAATGTCCCGTATTATACCTGTCAACTGAAATCTGAATGCTTTTTTGTTGCCAAGCCTGTCTCTGACTGAATTGCTCTACCTGAGAAATTAAAACCTAGGAGAAGAAAGATTGGAGGATATCATGAGATACTTCCAATTATCTGATCATATCTTAAATAATTTACCATGTGCCATAATATATAAAATAAGTGAAACTTTCTTCACAGAAAGGAGAAAAACATTACTGAAAAGTGGCCTGGTAGTCATTTTGGTTTCCCAAATGAAAACACTGTCTGAAAATACATTCAGGACAAATAAGCAATTTTGTAGGTGTGCAGAGAGATGTGACACATTGTTTCTATTAATAAATCACAACATTTCAACATTTTGATTTAACTGTTCCTCTTTTTGCCCTTCACCAACAGTAGAATGAAGGAAATCAATAAATAAGATTACACTCAGCACCTCATACAATTTTTTACCAGTTGGGGGCACAGCTATCCAATTATGGTTTGCAATTTGCTGAACATTTATTATCATTTTTTCCAGTTTATTCAGAGGAAACTTCTGGAGGCTCATTTGGTAGAGGCAATCAGTAGTACCTTAATGTAAATCAGTGTTGATTGTGCTGTGAAATGCAAGAAGGGATACAGGGCACCAAACGAAAGAGCTACCTTTTTATGTTTCACTTAATGACAGGCAAATGACCTAAGGGAGAGAATTTGATTCGTTTCATGAGAATCAAGAGAACAATATAAAATAAGAACTATTTCTGAAAAAAATCCACAATAGCTACATTTGTTTCCAGTAATTATTTTCATGTAGGTAATGTAAAAATGTAGGCAGGTATAAACTTAAGGAAATGTCAATATTTCTTATAGGATTCTTTACTCTTAGATATGAAGCAAAAAAATAAAGTGCTTATTAGCAGTACTAATGTCCAGTAATGCAGACATCACTGATTATAGTTCCTTCATTCAACAGATGTTTTCTGTGCATTTAGTATGTGCCAGGATCTGGGCATATACTTAGATATATCAATGGGCAAAATGGTGTAGGAGCATTGAGTGCCTTCGAAGAGTTTACATTTTATTTTATTTTTAATTTTTTTTCCAGTTTTCTTGAGATTTAATTGACATACATCACTGTGTGAGTTTCAGGTGTACAACATAAAGGTTTTACTTACATATATTGTGAAATGATCACCACAATAAGTTTAGTTAACATCCACCATCTCATTCAAATACAATAAAAAGCAATGAGAAAAAAAGGAAAAAAAAATCCTCCTTGTAATGAAAACTCTTAGAATTTACTCCCTTAACAACTTTCCTATACGTCATACAGCAGTGTTAACCATAGTCATCATGTTGTACAGTACATCTCAGTACTTATTTATCTTATGACTGGAAGTTTGTACCTTACATTTTAGCATTGGAAGATATGGGGAAAAGTAGAATTTAATAAGTAGTATAGTACATTGAATTGTTATGGCAAAAAGGAAGTGTGGAACAGGAAATCAGGGGCTGGGAGGTCATAGTTGATGAGGCAGCTTGTAGCATGAAATAGGGTGGCTGGTGAAGGCCTTACTGAGTCAATGAGATCTGAGTGAAGATTGGAGGAATGTGTGGGAGTCAGTCAGGCAAATATCTGAGGACAGAGCAGTCCAGATTGACAAAAGAGCCAGGAGAAAACTCTAAATTGGGAGTATGAAGACTCGGTCAAGGAGTAGCAAGTCAGTCAGCACTCAGGAGCAGAGTCAATGGAGGGTAGAGGGGATAATGGTGGATGAGTTCAGAGAATGGAGGAATTTGTAGGCCATTTTGAAAATTATGGCTTTTACTGTGAGTCAATGGAAAGCCATCGCAGGGCTTTCTGCAGAGCAGTGGCCTGATCTGACCGACTGACTTCCATTAGAGGGTCACTCTGGCTTCTGTGTTGAGAAAGGACTCTAAGGGAACAGTGGCAGAAGTAGCTGACAAATGAATTAGAGTTTAGGAGAGAAGTTGAGACGGGAGATATCAATTTGGGAGTCATCAGCATATATGTATGAAACTGGATGAGATCTGGAAGGGAATATTTTAGACAGAGAAGAGCAAAAGATCAAGTTTGAGTCCTGAGGCACTGCAACATGAAGATGGGCAAAAGAAGGGGAGGAAGGAGCAAGAGATTAAGAAGCAACTAATGGCAAAGGAGGAAAACAAAGACTGATATTCTGGAAATCCTGTGAACAAGGTATATCTTGGAGGAGAAACTTTTCAACTGTGTGTGGCATAACAGTGACAGCTGGTAAATGAGTAGTGAATAATGAAAAGTGACCATTGGCTACAGTAACATGGAGGTCACTGGTGGTCTTGATGGGGAAGTTTCAGTGGCATGGTGAGGTAGCAGTAGTTTTAAGAGAGAAATAGTAGTTTTAAGAGATCGCAGTTGTAGAAGTAGCTTTAAGAAGACTCCGAGTCAGTGATTATAATGCACTATGATGCATGACTCCTTTGAGCTGCTTTGCTGCAAAAGGGAAAAAAGAGATGGAGCAGTGGCTGGCACAAAAAGTGGAGTAAAAAGTAGTTTGTTTGTTGTTTTTAGATATGGAAAAATGACAGCATCCTTATAAGCTGAGAGAGCCAGTAGAGGGCAAACAGATGATGATGTAAGAAGAGAAGAGGAGAAATACTATAGTCTATAGCATTGAAACATATAGTCTATAGCATATAGGAACATGACTATAGTCATATCCTTGAGTAGGCAAGATGGCATGAGACCTAGTAGATAAACTTTAAATAACAGCGTGCATAGCTTATACATGGAACAGATGGTACAGATGTTAGACATCATGATGAGAGGCCGTGGCTGAGCACGGGAAGGAGTTATTGGGTACTTAGAGCTTATGTAATGCATTTTCTTGGACAATTCAGAATAATCCAAGAGTAGTGCTTATTTATCAATATCAGTAATATGGTACCTGCCACTTATTAAACCATGACCTTTAGCAAAAATCCTAACCACCCGCACTACTTTCCCAGGGCTGCAAAACAAAGTACCTCAAACAGGGAGCCTTAAAACAATAACAGTTTATTCTCACTCAGTTCTGAAGGCTAGAAGTCCAAAATCAAAATCAAGGTGTTGGCCACGTCCCCTCTGAAGGCTAGTAGTTTCTTCTTCCTTCTTTCAGCTTCTGCTAACCCAGGTGTTCCTTGGTTTGTGACAGCATAAATCTAATCTGTGCCTCTGTCTTCACATGGCTATCTTCCTTCTCTGCCTATGTCAAAATGTCCCCTTTCGTATAAGGACACTAGTCATATTGGAATAAGGGCCCATCCTACTCTGGTGTGACCTCAACTTAACTAATTACATCCACGATGACCGTATTTCCAAATAAGGTCACATTCAGAGGTACGGGGAGGGGAAGATTAAGACTTTAACAGATCTTGAGGGCCAGCCCGGTGGTGCAGCCGTTAAGTGCGCACGTTCCACTTCTGCGGCCCGGGTTCCCCGGTTGGGATCCTGGGTGCGGACATGGCACCGCTTGTCAAGCCATGCTGTGGCAGGCATCCTAGATATAAAGTAGAGGAAGATGGGAACGGATATTAGCTCAGGGCCAGTCTTCCTCAGCACAAAGAGGAGGATTGGCAGCAGATGTTAGCTCAGGGCTAATCTTCCTCAAAAAAAAAAGACTTTAACAGCTCTTTTTGAGAAACACAATTCAACCCATAACACCATCTAAACTCAGTCTCTCCTTCTATAAAAATTGCAAAATACTACCTGTATTTCAGGGTTTGAACAGGTATTAAATATGTAGTACTGGTTAAGAGCTCAGGTTTAAAAGTCAAAATATCTCCATTGCTTTCAGGATGGACTTGGGAAAATTATAGAACTTTTTTAAGCTTCTATTTTCCGTCTGCAAAATGGAGGTAATGATAGTTCCCATCCAAGAGGGCTAACGTGAGAATCAAATTAGATAATCCACATAAAATAGTTAGAGACTCATGCAATACTTAGTCCTGTGCCTGGCATATTGAAATGCCAATAAATGTAAGGATTATTATTGTTATATTTCAGACTGCTCTCTTTTCAGTAACTCTGTGAATTTATAATAGCATATATAGCATAGAGATGTTGTATGATAACAGTCTAATAGATAACACACTACACGACTTTATAAATTATCATATGCATAATCCCACATCCCTTTAAACTTTCACACAATTTCCTTAGAGTTTATAACTTTGATATTGTGATTTATAATATATATATATATATATATATATATATATATATATATATATATCTGGTCTTTGTCCTATTTCTGATAGTTGCTCCTAAAACCCTTGGAATGATTTGTGATGACAACAATTAACGTGTCTTTTGTTATGTTAATGAGGTGACTTTTGGAAGGTACCTAAGGATACCGGCTGGCTGCCAGAAGAACCAACCATGTGATTAGACGGTTGGAACTTTCTTTCCCACCCCATGATTTCCTGGGAGGGGAGAGGGGCTAGAGGTTGACTCAATTGCCAACGGTCAATGATTTAATCAATCATGCCTACGTAATGAAGCCTCCAAAAAAACTCAGAAGGATAAGTTTGGAGAGCTTCCATGTTGGTGAACACATAGAGAGTCCAGGAGAGTGGCGCACCTAGAGGAGGCATGGAAGCTCTGCGCACTTCTCACATCTTCCCAATGCATCTCTTCCATTTGGTTGGACCTGAGTTATATCCTTTTATAATAAAATGATGATCTAATGAGTTAAATGTTTCTCTGAGTTCTGTGAGCCACTCAAGCAAATTAATGAAACCCAAGGAGAATTTGTGGGAACCTCTGATTTATAGCTAGTCAGTCAGAAGCACAGCTGACAACCTGGACTTGTGATTCACATCTGAAGTGGGGGGCAGTCTTGTAGGACTGAGCCCTTAACCTGTGGGATCTGATGTTATCTCCAGTAGAGACTGTCAGAATTGAGTTGTAGAACACCCAGCTAGTGTTGGAGAATTGCTTGGTGTGGGAAAAACCCCTCCACACCTTGTAATTGGAGGTAGAATCTGAATAACCAACATTAGACGCACTCGTCAGATGCAGATATTGAGACAAGATATTTTCATGACCTATGCTTTTGAATATTTAGAGTCTACTAAAAATAAACAGGTAGCTAGATGGACTAGCCTTGAATTTCTTCACTTCTACTTGTCCATTTCCCTAGAAGTATGACTGTTGCATCGTTGGGTATTTGGGAGAGGGAAGAGGAAAAGTTAGGGTTATTTGACTGAGTAAATGAGTGGTGTGGGTATTAAGTGAGCCAAACGAAATTTAGGCAATTTCCATCATTTTTGAAAATTGTATGATTGCACTTAAAGGGATACCATGATAAATATTGAGCTCTTACAAATACTTAGAATCTGAGCTCTGTACACAAAACCTTATTTTTATAAGTCAAGTTAATTCTTCTTGAATCACTGTTAGTTAAATTTTTAGAGGTTTAATAAATATTTGAAGTAATATACAGAAAAGGAAAAATAGTTTAGACATGCGAGTCATTCAAATATAACTATAAGGTATAATTTGCAGATCATCACAGAGTTGTTAGGGAAAGATCTGTCATAAAGAAAGAAAGAAAAGAGCAACAGCTGAAAAGAATTACAGCTGAAAAGAAATACAGAAGGGGAGATAAAACATTTAAAGAGAAGAGTAATGTGAAACAGAAGATCATTGGAATTACAGTGGCATCAATAAACTCTGTACAATGAAGCAGAGAAAATGCTACAACATCAACAGACTGAGTAAAAGGGAATTAAGTCTCTATGGAAGGGAGAAAGGTTATCTTTTAATATCTAAGGTTAGTGTTTTGCAGCACAGATGAAGAACTCTATTTGAATTTCAATAAAATGCTAATATCTAAGAAAGGAAAGAGGTCAGATAGGGAAGAATGCTGGATTTTGGACTGGAGACCAGGGTTCTAGTCAGGACTCAGCCAGAGGTGATATTAAAACTATTGATCAACCTGCATGCAGGAGCAGGGTTCACGAAGCCTCTTGCCATAACTCCAGTTCACTCTTTAGCTGCTGGATCCGAGCATCTTGGCGCAGGAAACATGGAAGCTTTGTTGCAAGGTGGGATGGAGACCCTCAGAAGGCTAGAGGCAGTAGCTATGGTTATTTACCAGCTGCATCTGAAGAATTTTAGTATTTCATAATGTCCAAAATGTGCATTCCATCTGAATACCAGCCCCAAGCTATGAATTGGCCGGGTAAAATGTGCAAAACCAGGGCAGTTGGACTAGATGGTCCTAATGGCCTTTTTTTGGCTCTAACACTCTATGAGTCTGTGTGTTTGTGTATGTGTGTGTGCAGGCATATGTAGATGGATATGTGTGTATGTCCCATGAAGAGACATCTTTTGATTTTCAGATTGACCTGAATTGTGAAATCAGTAGATCCAATTAAAGGGAAGAATGCTTTAGTGTAATGAATTGTAAGGAGCAGAATAATTTTGTAGTGAGTAGTAAGGCTCTTCCAAAAGCATCAAAGAATGATTCTCAAAATCCAAAAGGCTCACAATACTTTGCGTTGTGCTACCTATCAAAAGTTAAGGCAATATATTGGCACTACTAATAGCCTGTTCTCACTCAGTTTCAGTACTTTCATTGATTTGGAAAGTTCTTTTTACTATAAGCGTTATTTGTCTTTGTTTTCGAGTAGCATTGTGCTGATGGTGCACTCAGTATCCATGTCAGATAATATAAAACACATGTTATGTAAGGCTACACAGGCCATCTCTTTCTGCATATAATCATTCCATTAGTTATTCAGTGTATATTAATTAAGCCCCTCCTAAGTAAAGCATACTGTTTAAGGGGCAGCTCTGGAGTCTGTGGTTTTGAATACAGACATTGTTAAATCTTGTAGCCTCTATTTCCTCTTTTGTGGTGGGGGACAAGGATACCACCTCTCTCAGAGGATCATCATGATGATTGAATTAAGCATGCTACACAATATACTTAGCATATTGCCTGGCACCTAGTTAATGTTTAATAAATGTTAGCTATTCTTTTTTGTGTGTCAGGTAGTATGCTGCACCTGGGTCTCTCTGTGATTATGCACAGCTTCACATTTCTTTAACTAGAAGAATCTCATATCTACTCATTATTGTCTGCTATCTCTGAAAAACGGACACCACTCTCCACAATTTTTCAGCTGTACTACACTTCTTTAAGGTGTGTTTTGAAAAGCCTGGCAATAGTAGTAAACTCAGCTCTTTTCATCATCTAGTAGGTGCTGAGGTAGCTTGTGGTTCTATCTATCATTCATTTTGTCACCAGCTACCTGCCCCAAGTTGCTTAAAGAGTTACTTAGGCTTAAAGAGTTGCTTGTTGCTTAGTAGTTTAAAAAACTGCTTAACAAATGCCATCAGCATTCATTAGTTCCTCAAAGTTGTTTTTCAGGAGAATGAATAGCTACCCACCAACTTGAACCTACTCAGACCAGTCAAAACCACACTGCAGTAATGATGCCTGCATAGAAGAATGGAAAAGTGTACACAAATAACCTTTACTTCATTATAATATTAAAAACTCTGCCCTAGGAGAAGCTAAATTCCTATTAACATAACATGTGATGTATGTGGAGGCATGCATCTGAACTGTGCACATGGTAGCCTATGCCCACCTTACATGGATGACAAACTTACTTCTTGCATATTCATTCTCTACCCCAAATAAAAGGCATCCTCTCTCTTTGTTCAAGGAGCTATAGCTTTGTGGAATTATTCCCTATGGTCTCCATTTTATTTGCTACATGCTGTAAATAAAATTTATGCTTTGTGTGACAACTACTTCTGGTATAGTTTGATTAACTCGCTAAGGAGAGGACTCACTTTGGTCTAGTAACAATATCACTCCAGTGAAATTTAAAATCAAGGGATTGAATTAGTTTTGCTTGTTGTAAACATTATTTTTCAGAGAAACAAAGTAGAATATATTATAAGTAATTTAAAGTTTAGCAAGCATTGTAGAATCACCTATTATATTCAATCTGTGCTTTAAAGTAGGCATAATGACTTACTTCTGACCATCATTAAGTAAGTGCACATATGAACTGAAATTTCAAACTTTTCTTTTTACTATAACACTGTGGCTGTGATTGTCAAGGCAGCAATTCTGCCTGACTTCTAAAATTGCCTGTCTTTATACCCATGCATGTTTTCCGCTACTTCTCAACATATGCCTTCCATGTAAATTAGCCAAGTTTTTGCAATCATTTCCTTTAATCTTCTCAAGACCAATCCTCTTCTTATTTCCCAAGACTTTCCTTCCATATACTTGGCTCATCCCATCTCCAAGTGAGTCCTGTCCTTTATCAGGAGTGGGTCAGAGGTGAACAGTGCTGATCTACAGAGTAAAGGTGATCTATTAATTCCCTGCCATTCTTAGACTAAAGTCACATAGGAAGAAAATAATTTCTTAAGTACTTCCTAAAATGATGGGTGGGCTTGTCTTTACCAGGAATGCCCATTGACTGCTCACCATCCTCAGCAGCAGACTGACACCATATCAGTTATTTGAGCACAGAAAAATTAATAAAAACAATTGTTAGGTAGAAATAAAGTTAAGCAGGTAAAGGAAAGGATTAAAGAGATCTAAGCTATCAACTGCAATAGGCACACCATGGACCTGAGACGAGAATTCTTGAGAGAGGAAGCAGAGCAGTGGTGCCGGTTTCTCTGAGCTCAGAGAAGGGACTTGGATCTGAGTAGAGGTGATGTCAGCCAGCTAATGCTGGTGTTTCTGAGAGAGGGGACAGAGAATTTGATTCTGCAAGTGCAGAATAATTGCAAACTGGATTCAGCTGCTTCTAGGGGAGGACATTCTTGCCACTGGAAGTGTACCTGTGCTGACGTAGATAGGAACCAAAAGATGGGAGAGAGCAGGACTTTCTTCATCCTGAACACTTCTAGTCTTCCTCTAGGGCCCCCTACTGGCAGAGCCAACAGAGAGCCAACTGCAAAAGAAAAGAGAGTTTGCAGAGTCCCAACTCTAACATCTTAAAGCTGAGTGAGGAAGGGTGGTCTCAGAATAGAGAGGCAATAATTTAATAATTGGCAAAAATACTAAGACCCTTCAAGCCCAATTCAAGTCCTCAGTGAAATTTTCCCTAAAAGTGCTTGCTCAAATGTTTTTCTCCTAACTCTAATTCCTACTATGCTTCCTGTTTGCCACAAGTCTTCATACTGTATGGGCATTATGATGTTCTCAAGTTAGATCATGAAATGCAGGACTCTCATAGGAGGATACCTTTGTTTAAAATACAAAAGTAGATCAAATGGGTTTCTTTTTTAGCTGATGAATGATTTCTTATACCCATAATCTTGTGCCTTCAAAGTGGGCAGGACAATTTACTTTCACTTCATTTGTACTCAATAGATTATATAATAATACCAGTCATAAAGTACATGTTTGAAAATACTTATCGAAATTTTTTTCCAAACCATGTGTTTCTGATAGTCTTAAACAAAAGATAGCCCCATCAAATGCCTCTTTATTTTAAATTATCTAGAAGTCCTGGTAATGTAGAAAAAAGAGGAGTTTGGGTGGCTATTTCATTGATAGTTTGTAAAAATGACTCAACAAAATTGTGACAATAAGGTGGACTTCAAGAGTTTATCTTAAGTCACGATATTAGAAAATCTAAAACACTTCTACCTGTTGAAAAGTATTTAGAAAGTATAGTATTATTGTGAAAGATGATTGTAAGATGGTTTCAATTCTTCATTCCAAATTTACATTTTAAAGGCTGTGGATATAAAGAGGGGTAAAGTTGATTTTCCCATCCCTTTTCTGTGGGCTGGTTATATGACTTGCTTTTGCCAATGGAATGTGACAGAAGTGACAATGTGCCACTCAACGCCTCAAGATATCATACATGCTTCTCCATGTTTCTCCTCTCTCTCTCTCTCTCTCTTTGTGAACCTTGCCACTGCCATGTGACAAACTTGAAGCTATTCTGCTGGAGAATGAGAGACTCCATGTGGGAGAGCCACTGTGCCCTGATTAACAGCTAGTCAAGCTACAGAGACAGTCTCTTAGGAGACTCTCAGTTGCATGAGGTAGCCCATTCGAGGCCAAAAAACCACTCTCTGAGCCATAGTCAAATTACTGAATAGCAGAATCATGTACTAAACACATGGTTATTTAAACTACTAAACGTTGACGTTGTTACGCAATACCTAATTGATACAGTCATGACAGTGGTTTGAGAACAATTTGTAGGAGTAGATTCTGTCCAACTGTAGCCTGAAATCTGCTGGTTTAATTACCTTTGTCATTTACCTTTTATATTGCTGAACTTTTCTTCTCCTTAGCTTAGAAATAATGTTTATTATTCTAGGGTATCACTTTCAAGTTTTTATGCCCTAGGAGTCCATTGCATTGGTTAATAAGATATGTTTAGTGACTTAGGGTCTTCTAGTTGAGTTCTGGACATTTTCCCAGGCAATTAACAGCACAAAGTGAAAATTGTAAGCTAAAACCAACTGCAGCATTACTAAGGAACACTAGTGCACTTTGCAGCAGAGTAAAACATAATGCAAATTTCATAAGATTCAAGACCTTTTGGAGGAGGTCTATAAATATACTGAGATGGGAAAAAGAAAATAAGCAAGAAAATAGATGTACAGTATAAGACACTCATTATCTAAAGGCTCACGAGAAGATTTAAAGGAAAATTTCCTTAGATAATACTGTTTGTATTTCCCACTGGCTTTGCTAACATTTGGAAAACGGTGCACAGTCCAGTCTGAGCTCCTGTTAGGTGAAAGAAGCTTGATTTTTCCTCAAATGTACCAACTGATGGATCAGTGATATTTATGACTACAGACTTAATTTAATAGTATTTAATAATAGTATTTTTTTTTTTACCTCTGAAGGAAGCGTAAAATGGAAAAGAAAGGCCAATGTTTTTCACAAAGCACTTAACGTTTCTTTCTAATCTTTATATTCAATAAACCTCAATTAACACTGTGCTCTACTTGTTAACTCCAGCCTAGCTGCAAAACATGAGATATGACTATAAAAAAGAAAAGTAAATAAAAATACATCTCTCCATTTGTTAAGTATTGACTTTTCCAGAAATTAAAACTTTACCAGTAACGTAACAACTGTTTTGAAATTACTAGTGGAAGTTTATAAAATCTTGTTATGAAATTCAACTATCACATTACTTTTATATATTTTCAAAAATAAATTCTCAGTTAATTCGTATTTTATTTATCTCAAAATAAATGCTTTTCAGGATGGAGTGCCTTGATGTTGTTTCAGCTATGGATTAATCCTTGGCATGTTTTGTGAGATTATCCTAAACTAGCAAAGGAAACTAGTAAAGGAAAAGTAATAATTTCAATTGTTCTTTCAAAATGTTACTAACAGTCATTAAAGATGTGTTTTATGATGTAGTCTCATTGTAGGAAAAATACCATCAATGATTTTAATTCTTGTTACATTACAGAAACATTTCAAGAAATGAAGAAAAGACTTTAAGAATCAGGACCATCTTGAAAGATTGACTAGTAAGCCGGCAAACCAATCTGCATAAATTAGAGAGTATAATTTTGGAGAAAAGCAACAAAGTATTTCACAAAATTATGCTAAGAAGTATTATATATTACTAAATACAATTACTGGATATTTTACATGAAGGGCATTGATATTATTCAGAAAAACTTAAAATTTGTTTGATAAACTGAGTACTTATTATAGTTTTCTTAAACTCAGGACAGAAAATTTATATAAAAATACCAGGTGTGTAAGATTATTTTGTATATGAAATTCTAAGTTTTAATTAGAAATGTATGTCAGGTACTCGGATGGCACGGTTGGACTTTATTGCTTTTAATTGTTTCTTTATATTTATGCCAGAATTCCTATCTAATTCAGCTAGAAAAGGGCGTCAAATGTAAAAACACGTAGATTTTAAAAATCTCACAATTGAATAAATACCAAATGCTAATTTCTGTAGTGTATCATTCCCGTGGTGTGGAGATGCTGAGGCAGCCATCCACCACTGAAACATTGTCAGCATGCTGAATGCTACATAACAATGAAAAGATGTCAGGGAGCACACTAACAATGTGTCCAAACCGTAGAACTCGGTAGAGGAAACGAAAACAAGTATTGTTCTCTTAATTATGCTGCCTCATTTAAAAATATTTCTTCCAAGTCTTTGCCTCCTTGGGTTCATTTCCTCCCTTTGTTTTGAAACACAGACATTGAGTTTTATAAAAGTGGAATTCTATGGTAGAATAAAGTAAAATAAATTTAAATTGTTATATTAAAAACTATATATCAGAGATTTTTTATTTAAAAGACAGTTGGAACTAATTGCTCCAGTTTAAAGTGTACAAGGAATTGTACTTTGATATACTTCAACCGAATTTAAGGAAATTTCACTCAGTTTAAATTAGGATCATCCTAAAAAGTCCAGGTAAGCCTTCACCAATAGAAATTACATTAAGCAACTTCATGCACACAGAGTACTGAGAACAGTGGCTGTTACATAGTAAATGCTGAATGCTAGCTCTTATTATTATCATTATTATTACTGTTACTATTATTACCCCTGTTCTATGATCCCTAATTTTCCTCTCTTTGGCTATCCCCAGGCTTACAAGAGCAGCTCTCAATCTCATCAGAAGAGAATGATGTGGAATTATATCCATTGTCCCTTGTCCATGTAGCCATGTAGCTTTTAGAGAGTAACCATTACTCACAGGTGTTTGCTCTGTTGGTGATGGTTGAGAACTATGGTATATAATATTTAAATATAAAAAATAAAATTGTATGATGGGATTTATTAGAGGATCATCATGCAACAACCATGAAATAATCATCCATAGATTGCTTGTGAATTAAAATATTACCTCTTCAGGAAAGCTTTTCCTAATTTCATTGACTAAGTTAGGGTCTTCCAGTTAAACATTCCAGTAGCACTCTGTCATTCCCCTCCATAGCCCTTGTCACGCTGTAATTGAATAGCTAATTCCATAATGATTTATTTAGTGTGTGCCTCCCCTTATTAGAGGGAGAACTCCATGAGGTCAGGCACCCACCTGTCTGCTGGATCCCTATGGTAAGCTAGGACACTGCATGTCATAGAGTAGGTGAACAAATGGAGATGCGTGAAATAGGGACATACATTGACAAGGCACAATAGATTTCTTGCTTTTATTCGATGTGTATTCCACTTTTTCTTATGCTGTCTACATACCAACTTAGGCATTATATTGATAAATAATCCTGTCACATCCTTTACAATATCTGCCTGCTAGTTTCCGTCAGGATTTTCTTGGGGATTTATTTTGCATCTCTTTTCCTGAGTAGGTTGATTTTTTAGTGCAGTCTTGCGCTACCTTAGGAAGAGGTTTGGTTTTTTCCCCTCCGTTTCATTTTTTTCTCCCTCCTGCTTTAGAAACAGCAAGAAAATGTTTTACACTTATTTTTCTACTTCAATCAATAACTGCACTTACAATCCTTTTAAGCTCTTGTGTTTTTTGAAACAGCTCTCATTATTTATCTCCTTGCATAGAAGGTATAAAACAAACCACAAGGAAAATAAGCTAACTGTAATTACATCAGGTTTTAGATTTCTCTTTTCTTTTCTTTTGAGGAAGGTTAGCCTTGAGCTAACATTTGTCACCAATCCTCCACTTTTTTTTTTTGCTGAGGAAGACGGGGTCAAGGCCCATCTTTACATGTGGGATGCCTGTCACAGCATGGCTTGATAAGCGGTGCATAAGTCTGCACTGGGGATCTGGGGATCTGAAGTGGAGCATGCAAAGTTAACCGCTGCGCCACTAGGCTGGCCCCTAGATTACTTAAGATGATATAAGAGGATAGTATAACAAGATTGGTGTGTATGATGAGTCCAAATACTTTGTATATGTGACACAGACAAGATTAGTCACTCTTCCCGAAATAGGTCCATTATGCTCCCAAATTTTTCTTGCATTGTTCTTGTTTAAGGTACTTTTCTTTCTGGAGAACCCTCAATCTAAACTTCTGCCCCTCGAAATCCTACCCACTATTTAAGGCTGAAAGAAATGGCACAGCTTTTCCTTTTTCTTTCCCCTTCACATTATATATGCAATTCCAATTCATTCACCTAGCCCACAAATATTTCCTGAACAATAGTTTTCCAGGTTTTGTGCACGGTTTTAGTGATACAGTAGGGAACAAGATAGAATTCAGTTCTTATGAAACTTGCAACCTAGAGATTGCATGACACATTAAATATTATGCTATTTTCAATAAACAGCTGATGGACCTACACAGGTAAAATCCTTCGTCTGGTACCCTGGTTGAATAGAAAAAGCTCTACTGAAGATGACATTGCAATTTAGCTAATAAGTAAGAGAAGATTCCTCAGATTGAAAAGAGAAATTTGGTGAGTTTGGATATATGAGAGAAGTAGCTCTCTATCTTTTATCCTTGTAGATAGCATCCTACCTCTACAGGTAGACAGTGATCTGAGAAACAGGGACCCACACAAGACAGCTGTGAACAGCACTAGTTCTTTGAGCCTAGAGTTTGGTTTTACCTCTCTACCATGGAATAGTGCTCCTGAGGCCCAGCAAGTAAGCTAGCTGGTAACTCTGACCTTATTAGCCAAAACATTCATACAAAATGTACCTTATATGGTGGTTTCTCATTGGTTCTTTTTCACAGTTTTAGGAAAGCCTTGGAAAACTACCAGCTTCTCTTAGTTGCATTAAAAAGAACCAAAGGAAAGGGTTTATATCATTTCTTAGACCAGAGTGAAACACTGTGCCCACTGAAGCAATATGGTGAGAGAAGCAGTGCCTATACCAGGGGCAACTGGAAACTCAGATAGTTGAAGATAAGTATACTTAGCAAGTTGCCAAATCTAACCAGATAGTTCATCTAACTGAGCGAAATCCTGTATATTTTTGATTTTACTTTAGCAATAAAGATGGTCTTCCCTTATGAGAGGGAAAAAAATCTTTTTAAATATTACCTGCAGTCAAAAGGATTTCCTGTTTCTACTTGGCTCAGTGTGAGGCAGTCTAGGAGCTAGCAAAGGGGCTGGAGAGCCTGCCTCCAGACAGGATGTGAAGCTATGTGAACCAGCCTGAAGAGCTAACTTGAGTATCCAGATGGGTCCAAGGCACAGTGTCTAAAGCGCTGGTGTGACCGCAGCGATTGTTGGTATCAGAAGTTGGAATGGTGGTGTGGCAAGGTTTTGCAGTGGCAAGTCTGTTCAATGTTGGATGCTTGGTCACCAATTAGATCTAATAGACTTGCCCACAAATAGTAGAATCCTGCACAGGGGGCTGGAAGCACAGGGGATAGATTCAGTTTCAGAGAAAGGGTTTGGCCAGAGGAATATAAAGGCCTCTGCCAAAACATCTAACACAGGGTGGAATGGGAATCCAGGGTGACACCTGGCTTTTGAACTGGGCCAGTCTGAAAGACAGAGAGATAAGGACCCTAGGGGACCTTTCATCCTAGAAGTGGTTGGATTTGGGATTTAGAAAAAAGACTTTCTTGATCAGATAGGACTGATGAAGTTGATGATATATTTTCAAGCTCAATTATGTTTTAGCAGAAAACTGGGGCAGAAAGAAGGATGGAGTAGGAGATGATTAGCAAAGGTAAAGGAGGAAACAAGAGCAGTTTCCCTAATGTTCCCAGTTTACAGTGATGCCACCCGCAGCCCCTTGTTTCCTTATGGAATCTCTATGATTGGGCCTTGACTAGAATTATATACTTGTCTTTTTCCTCATTATAACATTATAAATGTGCAATGGACAATCTCTGGAGTTTGTGTGGTATACAGTACAACACCTGGCTTTAGGAAGTTCTCAGTAAATGAAAGTGATGAAGGATCCACATCAGTAAATGAAGTGGATTAAGTCCTTGGTAGTATTTTTACTATATTTCTTTCTGACACAACCTGAAGTTGGACAATCTTATTTATTTTACAAATTGGGCATGTTTTCAGGAATGGAACTAACAGTGGATGTCATGTTTCTTATTGTCATTTAATACTCTGATTTTATTTGCCTCTGTCCTAAGGGTGCTGTCATGGGCTTTTGATTTGGGAGGAAAAAAAGGTGAATGTATTCAAGATTTTGTCAGAAAAAGGAATAAAAGGAAAACATTTTATTTAGTCCTTAAGTCCTGATGTGTGATTCTGTAACTTTCCTCTTCCCATTCTGAAAACTTTTGAAATTTTACTCATGACCTTTTGTACAGCTCATAACAAATTTCAGATTGTGAAAAGTAGTTAAACAAGGAGAAAAAGGATCAAGTAGACTGTAAACATACATTGTTGACCGGAGTTGTATGTGCCTCTGTTTTTCTTTTTTCTCAAGACAACCATGGAGTTGTCATTTAAAACTCATTTAATTAGTGGTAACTCAGTAAATCAGCTTTAAACCCAAATGGTTTCAAGGAGAGTCAGTTGTATGATTTACAGCTGAAATAATCACTATTTTAAGCACAGTGCTTCTTTAAGGAAAAGTCCAATCTTTTTCATAGATTGCTTTTTAAATTCTCTGCCTTCTTTCTAGAGTAATTTTATGCTCCTCAACTAAAAACATGCCTTCATTAGGTAGATTAGCATTCCCAGGAAGTGGTGATTTGATAGTGCTAATGGCCCCATGTCTCCCGTCTCACATTACATAATCATCTAATTTCTGAGGAAAATTTAGCTGTCAATGCCTTTCTTGATATTCTTTTTCTTCTAGAAATTTTGGGCTTATTAGTAAAGACAATAGACTAAAAATTTACATATATATAGTCTGACAGAAGATATTGGTACTAAGCCATCAAGAATCATTACACATCAATAGCTACGTTGTTTGTAATATGTCATTTTCTTCACAGAGCTTATTTAGGTTTTTTTTTTTTTTTTTGGAGGAAGATTAGCCCTCAGCTAACTACTGCCAGTCCTCCTCTTTTTGCTGAGGAAGCCTGGCTCTGAGCTAACATCCGTGCCCATCTTCCTCTACTTTATACGTGGGACGCCTACCACAGCATGGCTGCCAAGCAGTGCCACGTCCGCACCCGGGATCCGAACCAGCGAACCCCGGGCCGCCGAGAAGCGGAACGTGCGAACTTAACCGCTGCGCCACCGGGCCGGCCCCTTCACAGAGCTTATTTAAATAAAGCCTGTTATTATATTTAAAACACAAATTTAGTTACTTAAAGAAATGTACTCAGCCACCTATTTTCAAAACTCTTAAGCAGCTTTATCTGAGTATCCTAAGCATAGTGAATGATATTATTTTACTGGCAAAAGATATCCATCTAAAGAGTCTCTCCTTGGTAACACAAAACATTAACTTTGTTTGTTAAGGATCTAGTAAAATGGACAGTTCAGATTCTATATCTTGGAGTACTGAGTGCTGAGGTCCAAAGAGTTTCATAATGTGTCCCTGGAAACATAACCTGGCAGGGGCAGAGCTGAGAGTACAACTCAGGCAGTCTATTGGCCTGGTTTTTTATATTTTTCCTTTTGCTGTTGTAATTTTTTTGTTTTTATTTTTTCACCTTCATATATTTTTTTTTTTAATATATGTCTTTGCTTATTTAACTATACGAACAGATCTATCTTTCCCAATGATAGGCTTGCAACCCCCAGATCCTGCCAAATCATGGTCTGTTTGGTGGAGTTGCTATAGCGTTGAATTCTAATTATATTTGTGGACATATGGACAGTCATATCAGCAAAAAAAGCATTCATGGGTCGTGTTTGCAGAATTGATTCTGGAGTACTCTGAATCCAAAGGGCTTATGCTTATACGTTTTTAAGTTGATTGCTGATGATTTTCTGTCAAGGTATACAATAACTTTATTAATGTGATCTATATCATATCATACATATATGACATGATACATGGCAAACACGACATTATGATATCATATCCTCCCTCTGACTACTTCCCCTGACACAGTGTTGCAGGAGTCCCTTATGTATCTTGTACCTTTATGAGCTAAAGAAGTCAGATCCCAACCTCGTCCTCCTCATTATCCTGCTTCTTGAGCCAGTCCTTACCACTTCTTATCCATCTCTACATTCTCTGCCTGGGACCCATACTTTTGTAACACTTTCTGCCCATTCATAGATCTAAGGGTCTTGCCTATAAAGGTCTTTGTGGTCTGCTATAAGAGCCAGGAACTACTATAAATAATTTAATATATGAACGTTTGTTTTGAATGAGTGACTGATCTGGGAACTCAGTCAAATTTTTCACTACGTCTCCCAGTAACATTCAAAATATAAGAAACACATTGAACTGACAAATTATGTCTATTATACCAGAGTGAGAGCTCTGTGTACATTTCCCAGATGATGATATTTAAATAACACATCAAATGGAACATGCAATGCTGGCAAAATCATCATGAGACCTTTCTAGAAATTATTCTTGCTTGCTGGTTTAATATTGTCAATAGGGAATATTGATCTGACTCTGGAATCTGCAATAAACCTTCACTGGGTGCTTACTATATGCCAAACAGAGTCTGAGCACTGGGAATGCTGTGGTAAACAAAGTCCCTGACATCCAGAATGTACCTTATCACAGAGGAACACAGACAATAAGCACATAAACAAATGAATATAGACTGTGACTTCAGGTACTAATGAGAGCTATATGAAAGGTAAAAAGAGACTAACATGAAAGATAATGAGTGAAGTCCATTTTAGCTACGAAGATCCTCTCTGAGAGGATAGCATTTGAATTGGGACATGAACCATAAAAAGGTGACAGCCATGAGATATATCGAGATATGTCAGGGAAGAGTGTTCTAGGCAAAATGATTGGAAAGTTTTTACTGTGAGGCAAGAATGAGCTTGGTTTGCCCAAAAGACACAAGGAGGTCAACATGGCAACCACTGTTCCCAGTGATGGAGAGAGGTGGAATGAGTTCGGAAAGAAAGGCAAAGAAGTCACAGGCAATGGTCAGTCATTTGCACTTTAATCCAACAAGAAGCCATTGGAGTTATAAGCATGGGATGATATGATCTGATGTATGCATTAGACATATCTCTTGATTCCTATATGCAGAACCGAAATGGAGGGGGCCAAAAATAAAGGAAAGGAGTTAAATTGTGAAGCTATTACAGTAATTTAGTGAAAGACAAAAGCAGCATATGCAAGGATCACATTAGTAGACATGAGAAACGAGGGGGCTTGTTGATGGACCACAAAGGGTAGAAGGGAAAGAATGAGATCAAGGATTACTCTTACAATTTGCTCTCAGCAACTGGATGAATGGTGGCTCCATTAAATATATTGAGGAAGACTTAGGGCAGAAGAAGTAGATTTAGAAGGCGACAGTCAAAATAAATAATCTGATCTTGGCCATAGCAGGTTTGAGTTGCCTTTTGGACATCCAAGTGAAGGTATTAACTAGGCAGTTGAATATATAGGCCTGGAATGTGTGAGAGTGTTCTGAGTTGAAGACACTAGTTCAAGAGTCATAAGTGTATGTATAGTATGTATGTATAAACCATGCGTTAAGTTAGAGTTTACCCAAGAAGGAAGCTTAAATAGGAAAGAAAAGATAACAGAGGGCAAGATCCTTGGTCACTGCGACCTTTAGAGGTCTGATAGGATAGAAGCAAGGAAAGGAGACTAAGAAAGTCAATGAGGTAGAAGGGAAACCAAGAGATTGGAGTTTCATGGAGCCTAGAGAAGAAAATATTTCTGGCATTTAGTAGTAGTCAACCATGTCAAAAAGTGTTGAAGTTCAGTATGTCGAGGATGGAAAATTGGCCATTGACATTGGCAAGATATAAGTCACAGGTAACCTTGAAGGAAGTATTGTAGTGGGATGATGAGAATGGGAACTTGTTTGGAGGAGGTTGATGGGAGGTGAAGAGGTGTAAGTATCTAGTACTGATAAAGTTTTTAGGAAATTTTGCTGTCAAGGTGAGCTCTATGCCCCCAATATAGTGTTATTTGTAGTGGTACTTAAATCTTTTTAGTTAGATAGTATTAAGACATGTTTAGGATATGGATGGAATGACATGGTAGAGAGGAAGAGATATAGGTGGTAAGGAGAGTAATGCTGTAGGGACCTTCTTCCAAAAGACAAGAAGGAATAGCAGCCTGACCACTAGTGGAGGTATGGGGCAAGGCCATTCTTCCAACAGTGTGAGAAAGGCCAACTGTTCAGATACCAATACAGCTCAGGTTGTGGTACTAACAGTGAGAAGATGATGTGGTACTCTTCTGAGCACCTATTTTCTCCATGAAAAGGAAAGTTAGTAAGTTGAGGGGTTAATGGGAAAGATCTAGACATTTAAGGGGAAAAAAAAAGTGTGAGAATGTATGCTCATTAAGAGGGAAAGTGAGTTTATGAGGTAAGTGAAATCAGATTTCCTATCATTGATAAGTTAAGATTATGACTAGATGTCATTATTCGTAATCATTTCTGCCCCAGGGGAGGTAATACAAAAGCTCAAAAAAAGTCCTGCTTTTAAGCAGTTACCAGGTGTGCCCTCACCACTTCATGGTGAGTTTTAGACAAACCCTTCATGTCTGCTCCCCACGACAAAATGAACTATGCCAGCTCAGATGGCTCTTAGACTGCTCAGCATTTAGAAATAATTCTATATTTAGAGAAGGCTAAAATGGGGCATCAATAATATCTAGACTCTTCTTAGTACTCCCTGGGTATTAAGATAGAGGGGACAGTAGAATCCATGGATTGTAATTTACTGGAAATTTTGTTCTTATTTTAAGAATCAAAATAAGTCTAATTTAGAAATGTGAGTAACCTCTGATGTGGTAACACAATGAACACTGTGTAAATTGATTCAAGATGATAGAATGAAGACATTGAAGCCTGGATTACTGTTTACAGAAGTCTCAGCCGAGTCAACTTCTGAAGAAAATCTTAGAAAATTTCCAGAAGATGAACACAAAACCCCAAGGTAAGTATGGAGTAAAACAATTGCTGAGAAGCAATATTTCAATGTTTTGATGAACACACAGAAACGTGTTTAAGATCTGGGCTGGTGATCTTAAACAAATGGATTTTCTGGATTTTGCTGTTTACAGCATCAAACAGAACTGCCAGAGCCTCCTTTTGTAGGTGCTAGATCAGGGATCTCTTTCCGAACTGAAGAATCAATAACATTGGCTATGCTCGTCATTGTCCCTGGTATGTGCACCTGGATCCATGAGTAATAAGGCAGTGATTAGAGTAAATCATTTTTTCATCCATGTTCTAGAAAAAAAAGATCAATCCTGCTTTGAAAACCAAATCTTGACATTGGGTATTATTTCCTTAAAATACCATCATTTATAATAATATCACTGTAAGTTAATATGTTGTAATTTCAAAATAATTAACTTGCATTTGAACTCTTGGAAGACAATCTATTCCTAAGTCTAAGCCTGTCTTTAAAATAAATAAAATGCATTCCTTTCTAAAAAGTCTTGTAATATTTATTTAACCCTAGCCCTAGTAATAAAATAGAATGGGCGCTTTTCATGAAGTAGAGGCTCTGAGCCACATTAAGCAGTATATACTTTCCCCAGTCTTTATCAAGAAAAATCTATAAAATTACTTACAGTAAGACTTTCTGAACTCAAGACAGCATGATGTATAGGACTATTTTCATTGAACTCTTGACACTGGCCATAAATGCATTAGTATCTCCATTTACTTCATAAAATTATCATTTACATTTATATTATGCTTTTAAAAGATTTTGTTACAATAAAAGGGCTTCTTCTATGCTAGTTTTAAGCCAGGTACACCAACATTGAGTTTTTATATATATTGCTGCTTTGCCCCTTCCCTAACTATGGGGAAATGTACAATTGGGACCTACAATAGATGCCAAACACAGTGACTACTTAAGAAAGTCAAATCAGACTTATAAATATATATATTTCCTTTTAAGTTGCAAGGCCACATAGCTCAAAAGAGTGACACTTGGTTCAGTCCAGCCTTTTAGGGCAGGATATAAGTGACAGATTGGTACTTAAAGCAATAACTCTAAGGCAGCCAAAGTGGGGACACTACAGGCAGGCAGGGCAGAAAGGACATTTCTGTGAAATAGTTCTCTGGAATTAGGCCTGAAACTAGTTTCCAGAACTAGTTCTTCTGTGAAATAGGCATCTTCTGGAGAACCTTTTCCTGCTCTTTGAAGCACCTGGTATTTGGCCTTTGTCATATAGCTTCATTTTCATACTGCTATTTACAGCACATTCAGCATTATGGTGGCATGATCTATTTAAATTCCTTTCTCTTTCTTAAAACTATAAGATCCTTCAAGTTTAAGACTAGGCCCCACTTTTCTTTGTGTTTCTAGGACCTAATGTAGGAAATAATACATAGTGTGCACTCAGTATGTGTGGAATGAGTGAATTCAAAAATGCCACTTTAGGCCAGATGAAACTGTTGAGAAAAAATAATAGTGGGCAGACTGGAGATATCAATAATCCAGGAACCAATTATAGGAATTATAACCTATACAATATGTCATCTGCAGTTGCAAAATAACAGGCACCTTCAGAAAGAGAAAAGGCTTCTCCCCATGCTTGAGGTTTATACTTCTCTCAAGGGTATATGAGGAGGGTTATCAGAGTTGCCACTCTGCATTGCAAAGAGCAAGACTACTACATAGCCTTACATCCTATCTATTTTTGTGACAGTGAAGCTCCATAGTTTTCATGATTAAGTTAGTTAGGTTCACAGAGCCTACTACTCCACTTCTAGCTTCATTGCCCACCAGCCATTCTGTCATATAAAGGCTTCTATTAACCCAGAACAACTGCCGGCATTTTCCCAGATTTGGCATAAGCTCTCATGATCAAACTTTTACATATGCTAAAACTCTGCCTGGAATACAATCCCACTGTGGTCATTTCATTTCATCTAACTCCTATCAGTTCCTCATAAATGAGTCAGTTCACATGCCCCTCCTCTCGAGTACATTTCTTGACCTTCTAATCAGTTTCAAATGCCCCTTTTCTGACTCCCAGGGCATTCTAAAAGAATCTTTTTAGATTGTTCAGAAGAAGCATAGATGGCTACTTAGAGTCTTGGTTTTGGAGACAGACAGATCTGGACTCAAATCCTAACTTGGCCACCTTAAAACTGTGTGACCTTAATCATGGTACCTCTTGTGTCTATTAATTTTGTACAAAATTAATAAGGTAATATCTACTTCTTTGGGATAGTTTTAGGATAAAAGGAGATTATGCATGTCAGACATACATCAGTGTGGATAAATTCCTGGTATATAACAATTCAAATTTTTAATATACTATTACTCCTGTTTGTTTTGGTTTTTATTGTGATAGGATATATTATACTGTGTTCAATTTTGACTTAATGCCTTCTGCATTGAACTTGAGGGTAGGGATAATGTCTTGTTTCATTTTATATCTCAATGTCAAGTTCACTTGACACAAGACAGGCACTCAATAAGCTTTTGCTGATTTAATGAACACATTAAAATAACAATACTAAGCATACATTTAGCCTGCTTCATCTCTTTTTCTAATATATGCTTTTTAACACCTTTAGTGACAAAAATAATATTCACCATCTTATCCACATATAACAAAGGAGGAAAAGAGAAAATACACCTATGCTTGCAAATAATTTGCAATTCACTAAGGAAGAATAAAAAGGTAGATATATATAGCTCTTGGCAAAAATTATCTACTTATAAAGCTGGAGGGGAAGAAATCAGGAACATCTAAAGAAATCTCTCAACAACAAACATTTTAGGAAAGAAAAGATATTTATTTCATAAGGCGATCTTTCCAGATAAACAGAATGCCCACAGAAGAATAAAGCAAGTCAGCTTTTCACTTTTTTCTACTCTATTGATCTTTTTTCCCACAAAGATGGCTTATGCTAATATTTGTGTGTATGTGTGTACCTGTCTGTCAGTGCCTGGTTTCTTAAAAAAATATTTTACTTATCTTCTTTGGCAAGTGTGGAACATGAGATGGTTGAACGTATTCAGGTTTAGGTTGTACTGTTTTGACTAAATGACATAATAAAATTTTGTTCTCATCTGCAGTTTTTTGTTCTTTTATTTTAACTCTAGGGTTGCTAAACTTAAAGTCACGAGGCAAGACAAATCATTTAAACTACTTAGAAATAGAAACCTTTTTTTAATGGGTTAGCCTTAGGCGTAAATGAGCCAATTATCATGCGCACTAGCTACAGATGCTGCTACTTCAGTAGCGATGACCCGGTGAACAAGAGGTCCTCACTTCTGACAGCTCAAGTAGGACAAAAATTTCTGTGAGGGAACTGTGCCCAGGTTACAGGCTGGGGCTTCTTTGGTTTGCATACTGTTCATTTGGGTGATGTTTTACGAGTCGACTTGTTAGCCTTTCCCTAAATTGGTAGCCCAGTCTCAGAGTTACAGCCAACGCTCAAATCTCCGCTATATATTTGTTGAGGTCAGACCCTAGGACATCAAGAATATCCTGACTTGGGACCAAGGATGAAGGTTAGGAGGATGGATTGTTGGTGCCCTTACTTCATTTTTCGGTTCTAAGATTATCCTAACAAAAATATTCAACATTTGAGTACATGGATGATAGTAAAGATTCAGTTTGCTGATGTGACTGGATTTGGAAGGATGAGGGTGAAGTGTTTTTTCTGCCTAATTTCTCTAGCTAGTTGAAAAACTGTTTGGAATAGCTTATATTAATATTTTTTCTCAAACATTTCCAACACTATTTTTCTCTAATAGTTTGTCTTCTAGGACATGCAACTCATAGCATGGCGCTGCAACTTTTCAAAGACTCTCACAGCCATTGGCACCATT
This sequence comes from Equus quagga, assembly GCF_021613505.1. Lineage (NCBI taxonomy): Eukaryota > Metazoa > Chordata > Mammalia > Perissodactyla > Equidae > Equus > Equus quagga. The sequence goes on along the minus strand of NC_060269.1, from coordinate 57,395,502 downwards.
CTTAGTCCGCTTCTCCAGAAATAGCAAGGTCTAAGGCACAAATATATTTGTATTTCACAACATGCGGTTTGCAAAGTTGCAAACCGCATGCTTTGAAATAGATTTCTCAGCTTCAAAACAAGCTTTCCAGCCCCAGAACAACCAATTTACAAAAACTCATTTGCACTTCTTCAAGTTTCTAGACAGTGTGTCAGGGCCACAGCTACGCTCTTACCTTAGATAATTATTGTAGCAACAGAGCTGGAAATGAGGGAATCATGAGGTAGCACGGTAAATAGAGCACTTTTTATACTGATGTCAACATTTGGACTGACAAATGGTGTTTTCTTCAGCTTGCCTTCTCAGAGAATGTAGGCTGTTATATCACTTAAGGCATAAAAGATGGTTTGAACTGAGAAGTCATAAACCTAAACAATCAATCATCTAGCATTTCACAATTTACATCCAAGTACTCAGATAAAGTGTGTTAGTCTTAAAGACTATATAAAATATTTCACACATGTCTCTCTCTTTTACCATCTCCACTACCATTCTTGATTCAGTGATTCTCTTACCTTTTCTTGCCCCAACTGCTGAACCAATCTGCTGAGTTTGTCCCGCGAAAACCTGTTTTCCACATAGATGCCAGAGTGATCTATCTATCTACTCAAATTTGACTTAAGACTTAAATTTAAGACCTGAAACTATAAAACTCCTAGAAGAAAACATAGGGGCTAGGCTTTTTGACCTCAGTCTTGGCAATGATTTCTTTAGATTTGACATCAAAGGCAACAAAAGCAAAAATAAACAAGTCAGACTACATCAAACTAAAAAAGCTTCTGCACAGTGAAGGAAACCGTCAACACAATGAAAAGGAAGTCTATGAAATGGGAGAAAATATTTGTAAATCAAATATCTGATAATGGGTTAATATCCAAAATATATAGTAAAAATATGGGTAGAGAAACTGAATAGACATTTTTTCAAAAAGAAAAAAGACATACAAATAGCCAACAGGTACATGGAAAGGTGGTCAACATCACTAATCATCAGGGAAATGCAAATCAAAACCACAGTGAGATATCTCCTCACTCTTATTAGAACAGCAGTCCTCAAAAAGACAAGAGATAACAAGTGTTGACGAGGTTGTGGAGAAAAGGGAACACTGGTGCACTGTTGGTGGGAATATAAATTGGTGCAGCCATATGGAAAACAGTACAGAGATTCCTCAAAAAATTAAAAATAGAACTACCATCTGGTCCAGCAATCCCATTTCTGGGTATATAACCAAAGGAAATGACAACAGGATCTTGAAGAGATATCTGCACTCCCATGTTCATTGCAGCATTATTCACAGTAGCCAAGATATGGAAACAACCCAAGTGTCCATCAACGGACAAATAGATGAAGAAGATATGGTATACACACACACACACACACACACACACACACACACCCTGGAATATTATTCAGCCATGAGAAAGTAGGATATCCGTTTCCATTTGCGACAACATGGATGGACCTTGAGTGAAATAAGTCAGATGGAGAAAGACAAATACTGCATGGTATCAGTTATATATTTAATTTATTAATATATATGGATCATTACTGGTGATTTTTTCCCTATTTATATTTCACAAGGTTAGAATTTTCTACTTTGAACACAGTATTACTTTACAATCAGAAAAAGAAGACCAAGGAATATTGTTTTGTAAAAGTAAAATAAGACAGAAATTTAAAGTCATCAATAGATAAAGATTTAATCTCAAATAGGAGTTGGCCCTTTCTGTGATTAAAAATGTATCCTCGGTCACGCACTATTAGGAAACTCAGTAGTTCACAAGGCTCCTTTGTGCTGCCTCTGTATTTGCTTTAACGTTATTGGTTTTTTGATACTTTGAAATTCCCTGCCATTAATCAAAATAATTTTGCCAGTTCTTAATGGCAGAGACCACATCTTATTGATATTTACATCTGAAGTACCCAGCACCGTGCTTAACTTACAGAAAAAAACCTTAAAATATATTTAGACTGAATGGATGGACTGATTTTCTGGCTATGGTCTCGCTCTGAAGCAGATGGGGCATCTACTGAGCTATGATGTGACTAGAGTCTGATATAAAATAGTGAGAGGGAATATTTCCAACTTTTATGCTGAGTTGCTGAAGGTCACAGAGAGTAAGAAATCTTTTGAATAGTCTAAATACTTATTGAGCATTGTTTATATATTTTAAGTACAGATGAATCTGGTTATTCATATTAGTTGTATTCTATAAAGTTACTGTGAACACTGACTTAGCCAATCCTGAACCACTGCTCCTAGGGGAAAGACACAGTTAAGTTCCTATGAATCTGGTCATAACATTTTCGTCAACTGATCAATACATAACTGTTTTCTGTGTGTTTCTGTTTAAAGACATCTTATATATTTAATATATATTTCCTACAAATAGTTAATTATATGTAGTATTTCTTTGTAATAAAACACTTGCCAAGAAGGGTTTACCATTTTCCTGACTCTGACTTTCAACTTCACAACAGTACTGTCCATTACAATTTTTTTATTGTCATCTCATAAATCTACAAATTTAGTCACTTTCCCATCTTTTCTACAGCTTCCTCTTGCAGTATAAATGTTAGTTTACCACTTTCTGGGGCAGCCTTGTACAGATCAGTGAGTTTCCTTTTCCTTTTTCTGGGTGTATGTATTGTTGATTCACTAACATTGAACTCATGGCCGACAGCAGCATAAGACTTGACTGAAAGCAGCTTATCTAACACACCTATTTTCTCTGTAAGGCACAATCCAGCCTTCTTGCACTTCAGAACAGCAGACAGCACTTCAGCACTATGCCTGGGGGCCATTGTAAACAGCAAAATCACCAGCCAAAAGCACAAAAATGCAAAAATGTGGCACTACATAGACCACAAAAAAGGGTACTTGCTTACAGTATGAGAGCTGAAGGCAGAACAGTGTCTTGAGGGACCTCAGGAGGGAGTAGGGTGACTCAAACTTTTCACGGCCCTGCACATGTGCACATTCATGTCACACAGGATGTAAAATCACCGTGAGTATTGACTTGGTGGTTGCGAATAAATTTTAGTGAGTAGATGAATTCACAAATATGGAATCCATAAATAATGAAGATCAACTGTATAATATTCTCTTGATTTACGTGAAAACCAAAATAGATAGTTTGAAGTATTTTTCTATGATGTCCTTGTTTGTGTTTCTTAATTGTGAAAATGGAAGCCCAAACTATTACTAATAACGGTAGCTGATGCTAACTATGTGCCATTATGCCAAGTTACTGAGATTCATTGTCTAATTCATTCCTTACAGCAAATGTTATGAGATTATTATAATTTTACCCTCATGTCATAGATGATAAAAGAGGCTCAAAGAGGTTAAGGACTTTACTCAAGACTACATAGCAAGGAAATGGTCGATCTGCATTAGAAAACAGGTTAAGTGACTCAGAGTAAGCACTTTCTGTATTTTTATGCTTTAAGAGGTTTTATTTAGAATTTTTTTTTTTTTTTTGAGGAAGATTAGCCCTGAGCTAACTACTTCCAGTCCTCCTTTTTTTTGCTGAGGAAGCCTGGCTCTGAGCTAACATCCGTGCCCATATTCCTCTACTTTATACGTGGGACACCTACCACAGCATGGCATGCTAAGCGGTGCCGTGTCCGCACCCAGGATCCAAACCGGCGAACCCCGGGCCACTGAGAAGCCAAACGTGAGAACTTAACCGCTGCGCCACCGGGCTGACCCCTTATTTAGAATATTGAACATGCACAAAATTGTCCATAAGGGAGAAAAGGCAAGGAATTCTTTTTTTTCAAGGTATGGTTTTGTTTTTGGTGAGGAAGATTGGCCCTGAACTAACATCTGTTGCCAATCTTCCTCTTTTTTTCCCCTCCTCGAAGCCCTCCAGTACATAGCTGTATATCCTACTGGTAGGTTCCTCTCGTTCTTCTATGTGAGATGCCGCCCCAGCACGGCTTGATGAACAGTGCGAGATCTGTGTCCAGGATCCAAAACGGCGAACCCCGGGCCATCAAAGTGGAGCATGTGAACTTAACCGCTTAGCCCATGGGGCTGGCTTCCAAGCAATTCTTCATCTACTATTTTAACTGAAATAACATTAAGTCCTTCTATTTTGGGTTATTAAAATATGACAAGCTGATCCTAAACTCATTCAGAAATACGTACTGGTTAAAATACCCTTGACATTTTTGGACACAAATGATGAGTGGGTACTAGCTGTCCAGGATATTAAAACACACTGTAAGTCTATATAATTAAAAAAATGTGCCATTGATTCCTGAATGATATTAGAGTTCAGAAATTAACCAGTGTACATAGGGATTATGGTAAAGGTAGTATTTCTAATAAGTGAAGAAAAGATGAATAAATGATATTGACCTAGCTGAGTAGCCATCTGAAACAAAAATAAGTTTGGGTTCCCTCATCACACCCTACATAAAAATAAATTAGGATGGAACAGATATTTAATTGTTAATAAATAAACCATAAAATGTGAGAAAACTTGTAAGAATTTTTAGATTTTAGAATGGGAAGTCATTTCTAAATATGACTCAAAACCCCAAAACTATTAAATATATTGATAAATTTTAAAAAAAGGTAAAAACCCATGCATTAATATAATTCACATGATAAAAATGATGAAACGTATATATTTAATTCATAGCATGCAAAAGCCTAATTGTAATACAAAAGACCATATAAATCAATAAGAAAGAGATCAATAACATAATATTTTTAAAGGATGTGGATACCTGATGGTTCACATAAAATAAATATAATTGATTCCCACCATAAAATTACACTCATAAAAACTCATCTTACAGGGAATATAAACTAAAACATCTCGGTGCTTTGAAAAAATCTGTCTTGGTAAAGATTTCATTTTGAGAACATGCTTACTGAAGAGCTTGTGGGAAGTACGGTTATCTCTTGCATTGCTGGTGGGTCTAAACACAGAGTTTTCTAGGTGCTAAAGATATAGCATAAAAAACCTCTGCAAACTCCGTATCTTCTTGAGCCTAGTGTCTAAAGGATCTGATAGACGACAAAAAGATCAGTATGTCTGATACATTGTATATTTGATAATCATAGTACGATGGAGAAAAACAAAGTTAGGAGAGGGCATATTGAGTACTAAGAGGGGAGTGTTACATTTTTAAATAGGTGATAAGACAAGCCTCACTGAGATGGTAATATTTAATAAAAGCCCAGAAAGAGATGAGGGAAAAAGCCGTAAGGATAATAGAAGAGGGCTCAAGATAGAGGAAATAGCAAGTGCAAATTCCCTGAGAATTTATTTGGCATATTAAGGGAATATCAAGGAGGCTGGCGTAGCTAGTGCTGAGTGAATGCTGGGAGATTGTTAGGAGATAGTGTCAGAGAGATATCAAGAGAAGATAATCTTGTAAATCATTTTAATGACTTTGCGAAGATGAGAAAACATATTAGGGTATTGAGAAATGACTTACTCTACCTTTTATTTAAAAATGATCACTTTGGCCATACAGTGTCAAGGACAAAGCAACAAGGTCAGTTAGTAAGCTCTTGTTACAATAATCCATATGAAAGAGGCCCATGACTTAATCCAGGGAGATTGTGGTGGAAGTGAAGAGTAGCGGTCCAATCTCAGACATATTGTGAAAGTGAAGCTGACAGAACTCCTGACAAATCAAATATGATTTAAAAGTAAGAGAGACACCTCACTAAAAAAGATATACAGATGGGCAAATAAGTGTATGAAAAGACAATTGATGTCATATGCCATTGGGGAATTGCGAATTAAAACAACAATAAGATACAGCCAAACACCTGCTATTAGAATGGCCCAAATTGAAAACACCTACAACACCAAATGCTGGCAAGGGTGTGGGGCAACAGGAACTCTCCTTCATTGCTGGTGAGGATGCAAAATGAGACAGCCACTTTGGAAGACAATTTGGCAACTCCTCACAAAACAAAAAATAATTTTACCCTATGATTGAGCAGTTGTGCTCCTTGATATTTACCCAAAGGAGTTAAAAATTTATGTACATAGAAAAATCTGCACATGGATATTTTACCAACCTTATTTGTAATTGCCGAAACTTGGAAACAATCAAGATACTCTTCAGTAGGTGAATGGGTAAATAAACTATGGTACATATAAGCTATCAAGTTATGAAAAGACATGGAAGAAACTTAAATGCATATTACTAAGTGAAAGAAGCCAATCTGAAAAGGCTACATACTGTATGATTCCAACTATATGACATTCTGGAAAATGTAAAACTATGGAGACAATAAAATGATCAGTGGTTGCCAGGGGTTAGGGAGAAGGAGGGATGAACTGGCAGAGTACAGAGGAGATTTAAGGTAGTGAAACAATTCTGTATGATACTATAAGGGTAGATACATGTCATTATACATTTACAAAACTCATAGAATATACAACACCAAGAGTGAACCGTAATGTAAACTATGGACTTTGGGTGATAAAGACGTATTGATGTAGGTTCATCAATTGAACAAATGTAACACTCTGGTGTGGGATGTTGATAGTGGGGGAAGGTATGGGTGTGTGGGGGCAGGAAGCATTAGGGGAGCGCTCTGTATTTTCCTCTCAATTTTTGTGTGAACCTAAATGTGCACTAAAATATAACATCTATTTAAAAAATGGGAGAGAATTTACAGACGAAATTCAATATTTTGAACTCAGCAGGCAACCAGTGGACATATAGAGTTGACTTACTGAGATAGACAAGTCTGTGGATGAAGGAGCTGTTGTTTCCTGATTTGTGCGCTTGTTTTATTTGGATTGGTTTAGTTTGGTTTCCAAAAGGAAAGAACAGGATTCTGGGATTTGAATATATTAAATTCAAGATGATCATTAGAAATCCAAGTAGAGATGTAGGCAATTAGAATTACAGAAATATGTTTCTGAAATCTAAGAGACTGGTCAGAGATGAATATGAAAATTTGGGGATCGTAGAGTATACAGAGTATTTGAAGCCATGAGCTGGTTGGGATCAATAAGGGAGTAAGTGTAAATAAAAATAGATGACAATCAGCAACTAAGCCTTGAAGAACACTGGTAGCAAAATTTCAGAAAGAAGAGGAAGAACCAGCAAAGGAGAGTGACAAGTAAAAACCAGTTAATTACTAGGATTGCAAGTACAGTGTGTCTGAAGTCAACTGAAAAATGTGTTCCCAGGATGATGGACTAATCTGTGCCAAATGCTGCTGATAGGTCAAATAAGACAAGGATGAGAACTGGTTACTAAATTTTAAAATGTGGGTCATTGTTGACTTTGACAAGAACAGTCTTTAAGAGCAACGACCTGATTAGCAACGACCCGCGGCCTAGTGGTTAAGATTGGTGCTCCGCTTCAGCAGCCAGGGATTCACAGGTTCAGCTCCTAGGCACAGACCTACACAACTCATGAGCCATGCTGTGGCAGCATCCCACATACAAAATGGAGGAAGATTGGCACAGATGTTAGCTCAGGGTGAATCTTCCTCAAACAGAAGGAGGAAGATTGGCAACAGATGTTAGCTCAGACCAAATCTTCCTCAGCAAAAAAAAAACAAACAAAAACCTGGTTAGAGTGTTTCAGAAAAATGGGAAGAGAAGATTTGAGAAATTTTACTGTGACTTGGAGAGAAAAATTGATGGAAACTACAAGAGGGAGTGTGATCAAGAGAGGGTTTTTAAAATTGGAGATTACAAAAGTATGTTATTGTAGTGACAGGGTCAATCCAGTAGGGAGGGATTTATAATAAGGAGAGAGAGAACAGATTTGCATATATAACATCCTTGAGAGGTCAAGGCTTAGCCTTAGTTAGAAGTGTTATTGGAATCAGTGGACTATAGGAAGTGAGCTGGAAAGTAGGAGTTGGATGGTTGAAAGCACGGTTATATGTATATATAATGACAAGGTGTATACTAAGAGTATGGCCATAAGAATGAGTGGCCGAGGGAAAGTAAAGGTCACAGAGGACAGAGGTTAGGGAACTTAGAGACCAGAACTTTAAAGAAAGTTAAAAAAGACCATTCTTGGAGATATTGAAATTACCAGAAAATCTGGCAGACATATTATCAAAGGCATTGTTAGTAAATCATAAGCCAAAATCTTTCAGGAAAGAAACAAATGATTCCAGGGCCAAAGAAGATCACAAAAAGTCGGGATGGTGGGAAAATCCTTTGGTGATGCAACATTTGGGGCTGAGGGCTTTTATGGAGTATGGAAGGAGAATTATATGTCTTGAGGGTAGTGGCTCAGGTCATTCTTCTAACAAAGATTGGTGGGGGGAGAAAGGGAGGGAAGCAAGGTATCCTATGTCATCTTTTCTGTCATTTGCATGCTTATCAAACCTAATGGTGCCTGAGTCCATCAGATGGAAAACAAATGATGGCGTTTAATGAAAATCTTGGGATTTAGACCAACATCAATAGGCAGCGGAAGAAGGAGGTACTACAAGATATCACAGAATCCTAAAACCTGGAAATGAGAAATCCTGGATAAATTCAGATAAGGGTCTCTGTGATTTAGTATGACTATTACATACTATCCAGAGATTGGACCCTTTTAAGACTTTGTTTCAATAGTAGGAAAATTATGATATGACTACTAAAAATGAGAAGAGATCTTGATTCTCTGGAACAGAAGGAGTTGGGCAACATCTTTGGCTAATGGGGCAAGAAGACAGATTTTGTTTGGGAAGCACAGCACAGTCATTATTTTTCCTTTTTCTTCACCTTTTGAATTGCCTTTGGATATCTTTTGGGGTGAAAGGAAAGTCCTTCTCTAGTTTGGTCCCTATCATTTCTTATTATCTTATAACAATCCTCACAATTACATACTTTCATATATTCACATCACACAACTCCAAAGATTTGAATGATGACTCCTGCCCACTGCAAGGGAAGTGCCAACCCATTGTCGTACATGTTTCAGAATTCAACTTGCACTTTTTGTTCAGTTGTGAGTACCATGCTTTAATGACCTTGAGCAAACTTAAAAAACATTATATTTAGCTAAAGAGACCAGACACGAACGAGGACAAACTGTGTGTTGTCATTTTTATGACATGTCAGCATAGATAATAGAAGTTAAAATAATGTTGCCCATGGGGAAGAGAGTACATGTTGGCTGGAAAGTCACAATCACAATATGTGGGTTGATGAAATTTCTCTATATCTTGTTTTGGGTGGTGTTCCCATAGTGCATAGACATGTAAAAGGTTATGGGGCTGTACAAATGAGAGTGGTGCAGTTTATTATAAATAGATGAAGTATTGAAAAAAATTTAAGCATACAAAAAACTGAAAAAACTGGACAGTAGCACAGTTGGACAACTATATTGCGCATAGACCAAATAAAACGCATGCCCTTCCTGTCAGTCCCATGCAAGACAAATAAGTACCAGTTGAAAGAAAAAAGGAGGAGCCTGGGGAGAATAAGATGAAAAGTGATTATTAGGGGGAACATGACAACAACTCTTCAAATACTTCAACAACAATAACAAAACCTGTCATGAGGAGGAGGGAGTAAATCTGTTGTTCCTCATGGCCTCTGGAATAGAAGTAAAATCAGTGGGTAGGAAGCCAGAAGGAAAAGATTCCACCTCATTATAAGGAAGAATGTCATAAAAATATTAACTGTCCATGGATAAAATGGTGTTCCACTTGAGCATTGATTTTCAACGATTTTCTCCAATTAATCTTCAGAAAACTTACATAGAAGTTCGATTTGTGAAAAATGGGGAGTTGGTGTGGCTGAAGTGGCATCTAGAGACTTGTCTGCTTTCTCACCCCAAATGACTCCTGGGGCACCACAGAGCAAAGATGTGCAACTGTTTACAGGAGGAATTCAAACACCTGATTTGCGCTTCAACTAGATGGCTCTTAAAATCTATTTTATCTCATATTCTATGAGCTTAAGATTTGAAGTTTAAAGGCTTTTGACTGGGTCAAAGCATCTGGTGATCACAATATTCCTTTTGTTTAGCATGCGTTCGTATTTTATATGGTGTTAGAAGACACTATAGCCTTCTAATTCATAGTGTTCACCTTGAAGAGAATGGGTAAAATTTATATTATCCATGTGATTTTAGACCTACCAGTAACTGCAGAGACATCACAGAAAGAAATTGTCACTTTCCTCTCTGGATAACTAAGCACATGGCAAATTAATAAAATAGATATAGAGGAACACTGGCAGGATCACAGCCCCATCGAAGCAGTTAAACACTCTGGTGCTAAGGTGTTGAACTCAAGGCTTTCTTACACAGACTAAAAGGAGACCTTCAATTTCACATGTGAAAGGGTGGAAGGATAATCCTCAAGCCAAATGTCAAGTTTAGATAAAAACTTTGTTTTGACTATTATTTACTTTTACAGACAGTTCTTCAGTCTTCCAAAGCTCACACTACTCTTATTTCTAGTTCCTTTAAAAAAAATGGAATAAGATATTTGCTAGCTATATGTGAAGTTTTCCTAAGTTAAAATAAATCCACTAGTTATATCACATACAAAATAATATAATACATCACAATAAAAATAATAATTGTGAATGATACATGTTTTTGGATCTATGCTAGGTTCTTGGAAAATTCTTTTCCTCAAAGAGATTATATTTTAGCAGTGAGACAGACTCATTAGCATTATGATAGAAGGTAATAGAGCTTTAATGAGCTCATTCAGTCCCATAGCATTAATTATCCACTATTTGTTGCTGGTCCCCATTTTCTCTCTATTATAACTCTCACTCATGAATACCTCACAGATCCTATTCTAGAACTGCAAGTGCTGGAAAATTCTATCTGGATTTTTGACAGCGTCTTCAAGACAGCATATCTTAACTAAGCTCATGCTCTCTCTTTCTCCATCTGCTCTTCAGGAAATTTATTTGTTACTTGTTTTTTCTTAATTGATGAATGATATCAGCAGACACCCAAGCCAGTCATCTAGGTACTCTGTGGGCGACAGAGAGCCACCAAAGAGTTTTGAACAGGGAGAGAATTTGAAATTAGTGCATAGATCTCACAGTGGAATCCAAGGGTTTATAAAGTAGAGTTAGAGATCAATCAGGAATCCACTACAATAATTGAGGCAATTTTAGCAAATATCAGAGAACAAGAAGAATTGCCTAATATAAGGACCTAGTAATTAATTAAATGTTCCTCTCTTTTTACGAAGGAGCAAATGTATAAATTAAATATTAATTATATTTATGATGGATATTTCTTAAGATGAACTTTGCATATAGAGCTCTGTTATAATGAATACTTAATACTTAAAAGGTAAATAGAACAACAAATAATTTGGAATAGAAAACATAAAAGTCAAAAATAAAGACCAGGAGATAAGATGGCACGGAAATGAGAACAGAAATTGTACAAAGGAGAACAGTGGGATTCAATGTACTAAACCATTGGTACAACTTATCACTTATAAGTTTGGCTCTGTTATTTCAGAAAGATCTTGTTACCAATAACCCTCCCCCCCTTTTTTTTCGGTGTGATTGCAACTACCATCACTTGGTGTTAAGAATGTGTGTTGTTTGTTTCTTTCTTTGGATTTCTTTAGGTGTTTGCTGAAACAGGAAGGCAGATTGTTCTCCATGTTATTGAACTAGGCAAAGTAAAAGAAAGAACAAAATATATTCCCAACAAAAAGATATCTCTATGTTCAGGAAATCTCTAGATTTCTTGAATCTATCTCTCAGTCTTTCAAGAGTACACACAAATTTAATTTATTTAATAATTCAAATGTAAATTTTGAGCAGTCTAGCATATAATAGTAGTATAACTCTAGTACAAATACACTCAGTTCGAAGGGAGAAGGGTGATGTACCACTTCACTTCACTCGTAGAGACGACAGCTGAAGACAGATAACTAAAGTGTCCATATCACTTTTTGTCCAGACTTGGACATGATTGGAAATAAAAAGTATTCCCTAATTACGCCCAACAATAAGTTAAAACAGAACTCTCTAGACAAACTAGAACCTATCACCCTATAATTAACACATTTCCTTAGTATTATTGTATTTTAATCACAAAATGATAAAGGATATGGGAGAATATAAGAAAATTTGCTGAAATAATACTTTGTGTATCATATTACAAACAACTATATTTATAGTGTAGAGATATAATAGACTAATGCTAGAAAATTCTGTGTTTTAAGTGCACAGGATGAAAAACTAAAATGAAGATTACAGAATTTATCTGTTTAAGTATGAAATATGTGTGATTGTCTAAATTTGATGAGGCTGGAAGGGTGTGGCAAGGGGGAGAAAAACCAAAACTGACACCAAGCTGTGTACTGAAACTGGGGCAAGTTTTCTAAAAATGTATTTGGATCAAAGTTAACCTTGCTTTGCACAGTACAAATCATCTTACTCCTGGGAAAGGTAAAGTAATAGAGCCAACAGTGTTTGGTCTCCCAGTCCTCTGCTTGGGTTTTAGGAGTAAATAAGCCAGTAGAAAGGTGTGCCAGTTTCTGGAAAACAAAAACAAAAACAGCGTTGGGCTGAGGAGCCTGTGGGCACCTGGATTTCCACGAATAGAGAGGAGATAAGGAGACAGAACTTAGTCTTGATTACAGGCCAGGTGAGCCATCGTAATTGACATTTTTACATCACATTGGCTAATGCCCTGAGACTCAATTTTATTGCTTCTGTTCTTCAAGGAATGGCAAAGATGAGCACGCATAACTATCCCTGGTTCTCTAAGACCACTATAAGCCACGCCCACTTCAAGGAAGTCCTGCCTGGTATATGACAATCTCCCTAAGAATCAAGAGTGAGAGCATGGTATTTGTACATGATGGAAGCAGAGGAAAGTGACGGTGAAAAACACTGGGCAATGGATGCCATTTCAGTCTTTTTGGCCGTTTACCCTTCAAAGGGGCTTATTTTCCTTTAAAACGTGGGCAACAATCAGATGAATGATGAAGGTGGAACAGGGAAACCTGAAATAGGAATAAAACACTGAAGATGTCTAAAGAAGACATTCTTGAAGATAGTCCTAGAGGCTGTATTGCTACCACATGACTCTGAAATAATTTTTATTCTTTTTTCTTTAAACACAAACATCATAACTGAAACATTCAAAGAAAGTATCTCGTATTTCTACACAGAAATTACAATGTCATTCCCAATGTAAATATTCTTTTTGTAGTTACTTTTTTTTTCTTTAAGTTTTCCAGCGATCTGTGTTTTTGTTTTTTTTTTTAAAGATTGGCACCTGAGCTAATCACTGTTGCCAGTCTTCTTTTTTTTTTTTTCTGCTTTTTCTCCGCAAATCCCCCAACTACATAGTTGTATATTTTAGTTGTGGGTCTTTCTAGTTGTGGTATGTGGGACGCTGCGTCAACATGGCCTAGTGAGCGGTGCCATGTCTGCGCCCAGGATCCGAACCAGTGAAACACTGGGCCACTGAAGCGGAGCATGCAAACTTAGCTACTTCGCCACGGGGCCAGCACCTGTAGTTACTTTTTCTTAATCACACAGACATAAAGAACAGCAAATCCTATTGTCGTTCCATTTTCTTTTTTCCCCCGGCTTTATTGAGGTACAATTGACATATAAGATTGTGTAAGTTTAAGGCGTACAATGTGTTGACTGGATACACTTATATATTGGGAAATCGTTGTTATTGTAGCATTAGCTAACACCTCCATCACAACACATAATTACTATTTCTTTTTTGTGGTGAGTAGTATAAGATCCACTCTCTTAGCAACTTTCAAGTGTATAATACAGTATTATTAACTGTAATCACCATGCTATACATTAGATCTCCAGAACTTACATATCCTATAACTGGAAGTTTGTACCCTTTGACCAAAATCTCCCCATTTCTCCCAACCCCCAGCTCCTGGTAAACCACCATTCTCCTCTTTGTTTCTATGAGTCTGACATTTTTTTCAGATTCCACATATAAGTGATATCATACAGTATTTGTCTTTCTCTGCCTGATGTATTTTACTTAGAATAATGCCTTCAAGTTTTATTCATGTTGTTGCAAATGGCAAGATTTTCTTCTTTCTCTTGGGTGAATAATATTCTATAGTATATATGTATATATACTATATATATATACATATCTTTGTCCATTCATCCATTGATGGCCACCTGTGCTGTTTCCATATCTTGGCTATTGTGAATAATGTTGCAATGAACAAGAAGGTGCATATATCTCTTTGGGATCCTGTTTTCATTTCCTTTGACTATATATCTAGAAGTGGGATTGCTGGATCTGATGGTAGTTCTGTTTTTAACTTTTTGACGAACATTTATACTATTTTCTATAGTGACTGCACAAATTTTACTTTCCCACCAACAGGGCACCAGGGTTCCCTTTTCTCACGTCCTCGCCAACACTTTTAATCTTATCTCTTTTTGGTGATAGCCATTCTAACAGGTGTCAGGTGATATCTCATGGTGATTTTGATGTGCCTTTCTCTGATAATTAAGGATGATGAGTACCTTTTCTTGTGCCCATTGACTGTTTGCAGGTCTTCTTTGGAAAAGCGTCTATTCACTTCCTCTGACCATTTTTAAATCAGGTTGTTGTTTGTTATTGAGTTGTGTGAGTCCTTTACGTATTTTGATATTAACACCTTATCAGATATATGGTTTGCAAATATTTTCTCCTATTCTTTAGGTTGCTTTCTAATTTTTTTGCTTATTTTGCTGTGCAGAACCTTTTTAGTTTTATGTAATCCTACTTAATAATTTCTGCTTTTGTTGCCTGTACTTTTGGTGTCATATCCAAAAAATTGTTTCCAAGGCCAATGTCAAGGAGGTTTTTTCCTATGTTTTCTTCTAGGGTTTTGATGGTTTCAGGTCTTACATTTAGGTCTTTAATCCATTTTCAGTTAATTTTTGTGAGTAGTATAAGATGGGGGTACAATTTAATTCTTCTGCATTTGGTTATCCAGTCTTCCCAACACCGTGTATTGAAGAGACTATATTTTCTCTAGTATTTTTGGCTCCCTTGTCAAGTGTTAGTTAACCATATATGTGAGGGTTTATTCTCGGGCTCTCAATTCTGTTCCATTGCTCTGTGTATTTTGATGATAGTAACATACTGTTTTGATTACTATAGCTTTGGAGTAAGGTTTGAAATCTGGAAGTGTGATGCCTCCAGCTCTGTTCTTCTTTCTCAGGATTGCTTGGCTATTCAGGGTCTTTTCTAGCTCCATGTTAATTTTAGGATTCTTTAAAAAATTTCTGTGAAAAATGTCCTTGAAATTGTGATAGAGATTGCATTGAATCTGTAGATCACTTCTGGTAGAATGGACGTTTTAACAATATTAATTCTTCTGATCCATGAACATGAGCTATCTTTCTGTTTGTTTCTTTTTCAGTTTCTTTCATCAAAATCTTGTAGTTTTTGGTGTACAGATCTTTCATTTCCTTGGCTAAATGACCTAAAATGAAATTACCTGGCTTTATTAATTTGAGCAGCATATTAACAGAAGATAAAGGTGAGATAAATAGTCTTGAAAGGATATCCAGCACAATATTTTCTTCCTTTTGAGAGATAATCTGTTCATAAGAGTTTCTCTAATATTTAAAGGAAAATTTTTTTCAATAAGAATGTACAGATTATTTTTTAAGTTAAATTTACTTGTTAGGGTATTTTTGTGATGTGATTTTTTTTTTTTAAAAAAAGCTTTTGAGGTATAATTTACATACCATAAAATTCACCCATTCTTTCACTGCAAGTACATAGTTTGACGACTTTTAGAATATTAAGGCAATTATGCAATTGTTACTACAATTGAGTTTTAGAACATTTTCATCACTCCCAGAAGTTCTGTCATGCCCATTTGCAGTGAATCCCTGGGACCTAATTTGATTGTTTGCATCTTTAACTGTTTAAATGCACAGAATAGTTCTGGGATGAAGTTTCCTTGCTTGGTGTGATCCGAGGGGTAGCATGATGCTACTTTAGACCTTAAAAAATCCGTAGTCATTATCTTTTTCTGCTCACATTTAACAGATAAGAAAGCTGAATTCCAGAATAATTTTAAAAATTTCTAAATTTTATAATCACTGGGAGAGCAGCCAGATCACCTAACTCCTAGTCTAGCTTTCTTGTAGTATGGAAGCACACTCAGAGAACTCCCCACTGACCCTCAGTTTCCTCATTTATAAAGTTAAGATGATGAAAGGGATGATATTTCATAGACTTTTCAGCTTCAACACTGGTTTAAACTCATCTGTACTTAATTTCTATTGACGCAAAGATTCCTTTACAGATATGGGAGAGAGAGATGTGAGTGCCTGGTTCAGTCATGCCATGCCCCACTGGTAATCGCAACTTCATGAAAAAAACCACACTTTTGCATGTGTAAGGGCAGCCCTACCTCCTGCGCATTTTCTCTTAATAGGCACCAATGGCATCCTGCTGCCCCATAACCCAGGCTGCGAGTCATGTGGCAGCTGTGAATAGTGTAGTGTAATCCTTACAAGAAAGGAAGCACATGCATGAATGTCATAAAATTCTTCCAGAAATTAATAATAAAATCTGTTTAGTTGGAGAATCATTTTAGAAACACAGCATTCAAATTCTAAATATGAGTTAAAGAATGTTATTCATCAATTCATCTGAATTTTAGAGTAATCATAATTCCATTAGCATCAATATAATACATAATACTTATATGTATATGTATGTGTGTTGATATGTATATATATATAGCTCTCCACACACACACACATATATATTTATATGCCGATATAATTTTCCTAATTAGGAGATTTAAATAGCCATTTTGTGATACAATAATGATTGAATACAATATTATAAAAAAGAAAATAACTGCATAAAGAAATTAATTATTTTGATTAAATTAAATAGTCAGCATCTTCAATTAAAAAGGCCAGAAAACCTTTCATTACATTGCAATTAACATTAGTGACATTTCAGATTGGAATGCATCATAAATAATGGCTGAATTCATCAGTCATTCTTATAATTAAACTATATAAATATATTCAAGGTGGATCTAGCAGCATTTAGTGAATACAGGAATATGTACAGCATGATTAAACTTACTGATTTAATGGAAGGATTTAATCTTATTTTACCAACTTTGGAATCTAAACTTCAAATCATAAGCAAAAAAGAAGATAAGTAAAATGCAATAATTTATTTTGTAAATAGCTATATATATAAAATATGTATATATATTTTTTTCTCATGGTACCAGGATGATTATCCATACTTCTTCATAAAGCTATTTAATTAAATCTGTTTTGTGGTAAGAGTGCTACATTGCGTTAGGGTAGGTTAACATTAATGAGGTGAATTTTAACAACAAAACTCTAGTTTTAATATTGCCCCACTTCATCTCAAAAAATAATTCCCCCTAATTTATTTTTAAGATACTAATTTCAATGTTACCAAAACTTAAAGATACTGGTGTATGTTGACATTGGTATATTATAACATATAGAAAGTGTGAACTGACTAATTTACTTGCTTGAATCTTCATTTCTCATCATTATAGGGAATTCAGTTTACAGTTGAAATTATTTTCTTTTTTCTCTGAAACTTAGAAATAAAACTTTCATAACTTGATTTTTGGGATTTTTATTCTTCACCAGGTCACTTTTTGTTGTCAGTTTCTGTATCTGTCATTTCACGTTAATCAAAGAATCTCTCTCTCTCTCCTTCTCTCTTTTTTTTCTCTCTCTGTCCTTCCCTCCCCACTCCCCATCATGCTGTATCATCTTCGTCTTCAACACCTAGCATAGTTTTTTGTGTCAGATTCATCAGACAAATTCCTTTCTCAGTGCCAAGTTCTAAGAACTGGCTTCATAAAAGGATAATTTTATAATCAGCTTCCTTTAAAATTTTTCTTCTTCTCATTTCACAGACCCACTTTTTTCTCAAGCAGATTATGTTCATATTAAGTTATAAGAAAATCTATAAAGTAAAATTTTATGTCTATCAGTTTTTCTCACTAATACCTTGTTTGTTTTTTTAAAAAATGTTTTAAGCAGTTAAGTGAATGGCATAGGTTTAAGACGTAAGCAAATGTGTGATGGCCAGCTAACACATTTGCAGTATTTATGGGCAATCAATTATTTAACCATACACTTAAAAAAACATAGTGTTTTTGTCAAGTAGACTTTACATTGCTCCTAAATTTCTAACTTCCTGTAATTTTACTATTTCCAAACTTTACAAATCTAATAGAGAATTTGTTTTCTTTTCCTTCTGTCTCCTCCTCCTGCTTCTTCATCTTCTTCTTATCCCCCTCCTCTGAATTTGCTCCAGTTCTGTAACAAATGCACTTTAGTTTTCATTTACTGATGATACTGTACTTTGGGGGGAAGTTGTACTGAATTCAGAGTCTTCAGTGTGATCCCTGTATCTTCACCTCAATTTTTCAAACTAAAACATGTCTGCATTACGGAAAATATGTTGTGAGGGTAAAATGAGGCAAATGCGTTTTGAAAAAGATAAAATGACATATACATTTTTCAGGATCAATGGAGCAAATAATCCTCAAAGAGATTAGGCTGCTGTTAGCCTCTGCTTGTGCTTCCGTGGGCTATTTGTGGATGTAAGTATGCATGTCTGAGTAGATGCTGTTTTGCTATTTTGTTAGAGGGTCTGTAATAATGACAATAAATTCCATAATATTTTATTTTATATTTTAATCTCTGCCAACTTAAAGGAGAACTTATAGGCTACTTAAATGAATAGTTGTCAGCTCCCTAATACTTTTTTACTGTTTGCATTTTTGTATAAATTCATATGTACTAATTTTAACACTTAGCTATTGATTTTCACAAAAAGATCTGTCCACCTAAAATCTATTCAGGAACATCGTTATTACTAAACTGTAAAAACATAGAAGAGGCTTTGTATTTTGACGCTTCGAAAAGTAATTATGTTAATAATTTTGATTTCAACACTCATGGTAACTGAAATCATCATCCTATCATCAACGATGTATGTTTAAGTAATTTACTGTGAAGCATTTGGCTGAAGGACATTCTCAACTTCTTTAATAAGCCTTTGTCAAATCGTAACAAGACAACAAATAGATATTTCAGGGTAAATATGTTCTGCTTTTCACTTTCTTGATGAAAACATTCACTATCTTCTTCAAAAGGACCTGGAGTTTTTGGTAGATAACAAAAATACCTTTTTCTCTCAAAGTATGCATAATAAGCATAGCATATTACCTTTTCTCAAGAGTGTCTGTTAAGGTGGCATCCTTCCCTTTAATTCTAAATATTGACATGATGTTTTAATACTAAGTAAAATGAACAGCGGTGTCAGTATAAATGTAAAGATATAGAAATGTCTGAACATGGCTTCAACAATAATTGTGAAACTATGCCATTAAAATTCATTCTGGGACTTTTTTATATTGAGGTAACATTGGTTTATAACAGTGTACGTTTCAAGTGTACATCATTATATTTTGACTTCTCTATAGACTGCAGTATGTTCGCCACCAAAAGTCTGGTTGTATCCGTCACCATACACATGTGCCCCTTTACCCCTTTTGCCCTCCCTGCACCTGTCTTCCCCTCTGGTAACCACCAATCTATTCTCTGTATCTACATGTTTGTTTGTTGTTGTTACTGTTTTATCTTCCACATATGAGTGAAATCTCTGTCTGACTTGTTTTGCTTAGCAAAATACCCTCAAGGTTGGTCCATGTTGCTGCAAATGCCAAGATTTCATCTTTTTATGGCTGAGTAGTATTTCATTGTATATATATACACCACATCTTCTTTATCCATTCATCTGTTAATGGGCGCTTAGATTGTTTCCAAGACTTGGCTATTGTGAATAATGCTGCACTGAATATAGAGGTGCATATATCATTTTTTTTTAATAATTTTTGTAAACACATCTTTTTTTAAGATTTTATTTTTTTCCTTTTTCTCCCCAAAGCCCCCCAGTACATAGTTGTATATTCTTAGTTGTGGGTCCTTCTAGTTGTGGTATGTGGGACGCCACCTCAGCGTGGCTTGATGAGCAGTGCCATGTCCACTCCCAGGATTCGAACTGACGAAACGCTGGGCTGCCTGCAGCGGAGCGCACAAGCTTAACTACTCGGCCACGGGGCCGGCCCCAAGGTGCATATATCTTTTTGAATTAATGTTTTTGTTTTCTTTGAATAAATACCCAAAGTGGAATTGCTGGATCATATGATAGTTCTATTTTAATTTTTTGAGGAACTGCCATCCTGTTTTCCGTAGTAGCTGGTCCAGGACTTCTATTTTTTTGGGAGGTTTTTGATTATTGTTTCAATCTCCTTACTGGTGATTGGTCTGTTCAGATTCTATATTTACTATTGCTTCAGTTTTAGAAGGTTATATGATTCTAAGAATGTATCCATTTCTTCTTGGTTTTCCAATTTGTTGGCACATAGTTTTTCGTAGTATTCTCATATAATCCTTTGTATTTCTGTGGTTTCTGTTGTAATTTCTCCTTTTTTGTTTCAAATTTTATTTATTTGAGGCTCCTCGCTTTTTTTTCTTAGCGAGTCTAGCTAAAGGTTTGTCAATTTTGCTTATCTTTTCGAAGAACCAGTTCTTAGCATTATTGATCTTTTCTATTGTCTTTTTAGTCTCTCATTTATTATTTGTTTCCTTCTGCTGATTTGGGGCTTCATTTGTTCTTCTTGTTCTAGTTCTTTTAGATGTAATGTTAGATTGTTTATTTGATATTTTTCTTCCTTTTTGAGTTAGGTCGCTATTGCTGTTTACTTCCCTCTTAATACTGCATTTGCTGTATCCCATAGATTTTGGTTTGTCATATTTTCATTTTCATTTGTCTCTGGACATTTTTTGATTTCTCCTTTGATTTCTTTTGTTGACTCAGTGGTTGTTCGAGAGCATTTTGTTTAATCTCCACATATTTGTGGCTTTTCCAATTTTCTTCTTGTAATTAATTTTTACTTTCATGCTGTTATGTTCAGAGAAGAATGCTTGATATTATTTCAACCTTCTTAAATGTATTGGGACTTGTTTTGTGACCTAACGTGATCTATCCTGGAAAATGCTTCAGGTGAATTAGAAAAGAATGTGTATGCTGCTGATTTGGGATGGAATGTTCTGTATATATCTATTAAGTCTATCTGGTCTAATGTGACATTTAAGGCCAATCTTTCCTTATTGATCTTCTGTCTGAACGATCTATCTATTGATGTAAATGGGGTGTTAAATTCCCCTACTATTATTGTGTTACTGTCAATTTCTCCTTTTATGTCTGTTAATAATTGCTTTATGTATTTAGGTGCTGCTATATTCGGTGCATAACTATTTACAAATGTTATATACTCTTCTTTGATTCTTTCCTTTATCATTATGTGATACTTTTCTTTGTCTCATTACAGTTTTTGTTTTAAAGCCTATTTTGTCTGATATAAGTATTGCTACCCCAGCTTTCTTTTCATTTCCATTTGTATGAAATCTCTTTTTCCATCCCTTCATTTTCAGTCTGTGGGTGTCTTTAAATCTGAAGTGTGTCTTTTATAGGCAGCATATATTTGGGTCTTGTTTTTTTATCTGTTCATTCACCCTATGTCTTTTGATTGGAGCATTTAGTCCATTTACATTTAATGTAATTATTGATAAGTATGTATTTATTGCCATTTTGTTGCTTTTTTCTGAATGTTTTTGTAGTTCCTCTCTGTTCCTTTCTTCTTCTCCTGCTTTCTTCTCTTGTGGTTGATGACTTTCTTTAGTGTTATGTTTGCATTCCTTTCTCTTTATTTGCTGTGTTTGTTATAGATTTTTGGTTTGTGATTACCATGAGGTTCATATATAATAACCTATGTATATAACAGTCTACATTAAATTGATGGTCTCTTAAGTTTGACCTCATACTAAAAGCCCTGCATTTTTACTCCCTCATGTTTTATGTTTTTGACATCATATTTTACCTCTTAATTTTGTGTGTCCCTTAATCTCTTATTGTAGATATTGATGATTTTATTACTTTTGTCTTGTGACCTTCATACCAGCTTTATAAGTAGCTTATTCACTGCCTTTACTATATAGTTGTCTTTACCAGTGATATTTTTTCTTTGATAATTTTATTATTTCTATTTATGGCCTTTTCTTTACCACTTAAAGAAGTTGTTTTTAACATTTCTTGTAAGGCTGATCTAGTGGTGATGAACTCCTTTAGTTTTTGCTTGTCTAGAAAATTTTTTACCTCTCCTTCCGTTATGGATGATAACCTTGCTTAGCAGAGTATTCTTGGCTGTAGGTTTTTTCCTTTCAGCACTTTAAATATATCATGCCACTCCTTTCTAGCCTATACCATTTCTGCTGAGAAGAGTCAGCTAATAACCTTATGGGGTTTCCATTTTTTTTTTTTTGAGGAAGATTAGCCCTGAGCTAATCTTCCTCTTTTTGCTGAGGAAGACTGGCCATGAGCCAACATCCATGCCCATCTTCCTCTACTTTGTATGTGGTGCCATGTCTGCACCTGGGATCCGAACAAGTGAACCTCAGGCTGCTGAAGTGGAACATGTGACCTTAACTGCTGCACCACCAGGCCAGCTCCAGGGTTTCCTTTTTATGTACCTTGTTGTTTTTCTCTTGTAGCTATTAAGATTCTCTCTTTATCTTTAATTCTTGATATTTTAATTAAAATGTGCTTTAGTGTAGGCCTCTTTGGGTTCATCTTGTTTAGTACTCTCTGTGCTTCCTGTACCTGGAGGTCTGTTTCCCTCCCTAGGTTAGGGAAGTTTTCAGCTATTATTTCTTCACATGAGTTCTCTCCCCCTTTGTCTCTCTCTTTTCCTTCTGGACTACCCATAATGTTCTTGATGTGCACTTGATGTTCTCCCAGAGGTCCTTTAAACTGCCTTTGTTCTTTTTCACTGTTTTTTCTTTTTTCTTTTCATCTCAGGTGAGTTCCTCTATTCTGTCGTCCAGATTGCTGATCTGTTCTTTTGTGTCATCTCCTCTGCTGCTGATTCCCTCTAGTAAATTCTTCATTTCCATTATTGTATTCTTCAGCCCTGATTGGTTCTTTTTCATGTTTCTAACTCTTTGTTGAAGTTCTTGCTGTGTTTATCTATTCTCCTTCTGAATTTGGTGAACATCCTTATGACCATGATTTTGTACTCTTTATCAGGTAGATTGTTTACTTCTGTTTTGTTTAGTTCTTTTTTCTGAGGATTTGTCCTATTCTTTTTTTTTTGAAACATAATCCTCTGTATCCTCATTTTGCCTACCTTTATGTGCTTATTTCTAAGTATTAGGTAGATTAGGTATATCTCCCAACCTTGGAAAACTGGCCTTATGTAGGAGATGTCTTATGAGGCACAGAAGCATGCTTTCCTCTTGTCAGCCATGTCAAATGCTCCAGGGGTGTCCCCCGTGTGGGTTGTGCATGTCCTTCTGTTGTGGGGCAGCCATGATTGCTGCAGACATGCATATAGGCAAGGCTGGACCCCAAGCTGGCTGGTAGTGAGGCCTGGCCATGTGTGGCTGCTGCGGGCATGCTATTGTGTGCTGCAGGCCTCTGGCATGGCTGGCTGCATGGCCTGGTGGCACACAACTGCTGTGAGTTCAGTGGTGAGTGAGTTAGGCCTCTGGTGTGACTGTTTGCTAGGTCTGAGGGTGCATAAGTGCTGGTGCTTGCTAGTGGGTGGGCAGGGCCCCCAGCATGGTTTGACTGTGTGAAGACCAATGGCTTGTGACTATTGCTAGGTAACTGGTGGGCTGGACAGGCCCCCACTGCAGCTGGTGTGTGGGCCAGCTTGCAGTTGTTGCTAGCTCCTACTTGGGGAACAGCAGGCCTCTGGTACAGGCTGTCTGTGTGACCTGGCAATGTACAACTGTGTCGGGTGAGCTAATTGGCAAAGGAGACCTCCTGCTCTGGTGTGGGCTAGCTGTGCAGCCCAGTAGTGTGGAGTTGCCTCAGGTGTGTTCATGGGCAGGGCAGATCCCCTATGTTGCTGGTTATGAGGCCAGGCAGCACAAGTCTGCTGTGGGCTCTCTGGTAGGTGGAATAGGTCCCTGTGCTACCTGGCTGTGTACAATTGCCTTGGGTGTTCTAGTGGGTGGGGAAGGCCCCCAAGGTAACAGGCTAGAGGAAGGATTCCAAAATGGTGTCTGCCAGCATCTGTGTCAGGACACCTGAACTATGTCACAAAAGTGGCTGCCACCATTGTCTCAGTCAAGATGGGGCCTCAGTCACCTTCTCTTCTTCCTTTCCAGGAGACACTCCAAGCTTAGTATGTGAGTCTCTTTTACCAACGGGCTATGCACTTTTTTATGTAGTGTTTTTGTGCTAGTTTCCAGGTGGAGTCTGTGTGTGGGCCCTTTAAGAAGAGGTTTTCCTTTCTCTGAAATTCTATAGCTTTCCTGGGCACATTCTTCATTGGTTTTCAAAGTCAAGTGTTTTGCAGTCTCGTCCTTCTTGTGCCGGATCTAAGGGTGGGGTGCCTAAAATGGATCTCAAATCCCTCATTCCTCCAGCAAGTGCTCCACACCTTTGAGATGCTCCTGGAGCACTGTGGCTAGGGGGTGATTTTTCCTCAGCAGGACTGTATATCTGCCTCTTTGACCACTCTCTGTGTTGTCCCTTCCCGTTGAGGTTCTTTTCATCTAATTCCCAGATCTCTCTTGGAAGAAATTATTTTGTGGTTGTAGGTTTTTTGTGTTAGTGGGAGGAGGCCAGCTCAAGATCTTTTTACGCCTCCATCTTCCAAGCTTCCATTCTGAGACTTTAACCTAAGCAAATGTTCTTTTTAAAAAGCCTTATAATCCCTGTTCATTGTCAAGGTATGTGAAAGCTTAATAATAAATAATGCTTTAGATTCCAGCATTTTTTTTTGTTTTTTGGTGAGGAAGATTGACCCTGAGCTAACACCTGTGGCCAATCTTCCTCCCTTTGCTTGAGGAAGATTGTTGCTGTGCTAACATCTGTGCTAATCTTCCTCTATTTTTTTATGCGGGATGCTGCCACAGTATGGCTTGATGAGTGGTGCTAGGTCCACACCCGGGATCCAAACCTGTGAATCCTGGTCCACCAAAGCAGAGCATGTGAACTTAACCAGTAAGCCACCACGCTGGCCTCTCATGATACTTTTTTTTAGCATTGTTGAGCATTACTTATGTTCTTGATACATAAATGCCTGTTGTCTGTTGTCTGTTTTCCTTTCTTCCTTCCTTCCCCCTCTGTCCTCTCCCCCTTTCTTCCTCCCTCACTCTCTCCTTCCCTCCCTTCCTTCCTTTTGTTCTTTCTTCTTTATCTTGCTCTCTGTCTTTAAAACTTTGTATTTTATGAGGGTACAGAAAAAGAATTGGTTGAGAATAACTCATCTCCAACTATGGAATCAGAATGGCATATAATTTACAATTCAGCCAACTTATGCATAATTACATCAATAGATTATACATAAAATATAATATTTTGATACACACATTATTTAACCAACAGAATATGAAGTAATATATGTAGGTATAAATTTCCAAGTTTCCTTACTTAGGATCTGGCTAAGGAATATTTCTGTGCTGCTCTAATGTGACTTGCTCTGATGATGTATGTAAGGTTCTTCTGATTTTCCTCTGGGTGCCCTACACTTTTCTCTCTTCTGCCTAGTTTCACTGCGAAATTGTTTCCATTTTGGGGGGCTTTACTATCATTTGTAAAGGAAAATCCAGTCTCTATGTCAGCAATAGATCCATGTTCAATATCAGGCTGGATTCTACCTTAGCTATATGGTTAAGAAAGCTATGCTTTCTTTCCATACTTTGTAAATAGCAGTCAGCTTGCCATGAATTGCAAACATAATTTTCTTTCTATTTTCATGGATCTGAAGTTCTGTTTGATGTCTCTCTTGCTTAGATGCCTCTGTGTGTTCTATCTCTACATTTTTCATGTTTTACTTTCCCTCCAAATCATGATAAAGGGATGAGATTTTTAAATTCAACTGTTTTCTGCTAGAGTTACTATTTAGAGACTGGATCCAAGCTGAAAGGCAGTCTCCTACGTGGCTGCTAGTATAGTCCTGGTGTGACATTGTTGAACATTCTTGGCCAGACCAGCACAGGAATTTGCTGTTTTTGCATTTTAAATATTCTCTGCTATGGACTACAATTTCACCAATGTTATTTCACATAAATATTTTCACACTCAACTGTGGTATTATTATCCTTATTTAATAGTTAAAGAAAGTATATCTCAGAGAAACTCTGTCACATTTCTGGTAAAGTTACGAAACCACTGTGTACGAGATACTGATATAGAGATGAGTAAGACATAGTTCCTTCCCTCAGGAGACAGTCTTCAAGTGCAGTCCCTGATCTTTCCATTATATCATAATACTATTAAAGAGAAAAAATAGTGTTTATTCTATAGGGTTTCTTAACGCATGCTACTGTGTGATAAACACAAAATCCACACTCCCTTTAATGTCACTTAAAACTCAGAATAAACTACATTCAATAATTAAAAGCCAGTCAGGGCAAGAAGAATATTATGTTACTTTGCTTTCAAATTACGCATTTTTGGAAATCTACAAATTCTTTTTTGACTCATAGTTTTCTTTGATCCAGAGTATTTTTAGACTTTCATGTAACACATTCATAGAATGGTTTTGCGACCGAGATTACTTTTTAATATAGTTGTGTTATTTTCAATTTTATTGACATTAAATATAGACTAATTTTATCTCACTAGAAGCTACTGAATTGATTGACTACTTAATGAGCTCCCTAATCTAAGCCAAAAATGAATCCCTGAATGTATTTGCCATCTTCATTTCTATATCTCTACAATACTGCATGAACTTCGAGGGTATTATTTGGTCTTATTTTGAGGAGATATATTCTGCAATAGATATAGCCTCAGTCGTATTTGTTCAAATTCTATATAAAATCTGGAGTATCTCAAAAGGCTTCTGCCAATTTTTTTTTCTGTTCTCTGTTTTCCCAATATGTGTGTTTGGGAGGATATTAACTCATTCAGTATAATTTCACTTAAGTTCAAAGATTGTTGATTATTTATTCACCACTAGTTATATTGTCTTAGTCTGTTTGGGCTGCTATAACAAAAATACCATAAATTGAGTAGCTTATAAACAAAGGAAATTTATTTCTCCCAGTTCTGGAGGCTGGGTAGTCCAAGATCAAGTGACTAGCAGATCTGGTGTCTGATAAGGGCCTATTTCCTAGATGGGCTATCTTATGGCTGCAACCTCACATGATGGAAGGGGCAAGCGAGCTTTCTTGGTCCTCTTTTATAAGGCACTAATCCCATTCATGAGGGCTCCACCCTCATGACCCAATCACGTCCCAAAGGCCCTATCTTCTAATACCATCACCTTAGGGGGTTGGGATTTCAGCATATGAATTGTTGGGGACACATTCAGACTATAGCATATAACCAAGCGCAAATCACATGTACGCACACACCTTCTCTGTCAGCATCTGAGAAGAAACTTACATGTTCTAAGTTACTCACTATACTTTAAATTATAATTTTCTCATATTTTTTATTTTCATCAATCTAGAGAAGCCAAGGGGATCAGAATACCATGTTCACTGTGTACCTTTGTGGGAGTTGTGTCATAAGTTTCTCTGTTAGTATAGATAACTGAGATATATTATTTACATATATCACTAGGAAAGGATATAGCTCTTCCCAAAATATGTGCTGTGCTGTGGTACTCATCATTTTAATACAAGGAAATTTTAAAACCATTATATTTGGTATCTTAAATACTTTTCATCTGTACTCTTTACACAAATTCACATTCCCAAAAAGTCAGTACACCTGAAAAATAACCCCAATGCAATAAAGCCCCTAACAATGTCAGTAGTTTCATTTTCCTTATAAAGCCCGATACTTGAAAGAATTAGAATTCCCTACATCTGGCTTTGGAGGGACAAGCTTGCATACTTTTCAGTGATGGAAGTTGCTAGTCATTGAAAATAAATTAATTTTCTCATCTCTTCTCTCTGAACACATACTTTGAGTACATTTCCCAGTCTCCCTTGCATTTGGACGTGACCATGATGTTCAGTTCTAGCCAATGGATGTAAGTTAAAATGATATGTGTCACTTCTAATCCTGGATCATAAAAACCTCCAACAAATACTCTTTTATGCTTTCTTTTCTCTTCTTCCAGCTGTATATTGACATCAGGGTTACCTTGGGGGCCTGAAATAATGAGTCTGCACCAGCCTGACCTATGAATGACCACATGGTGCAAACTCCTACCTCCATACCCTGCACTCACTGGATTGGAACTGCCTTGATTGTGATGTGAGTAAGAAATAAATTTATATTTGAGTCACTTTTATAATTTAAGTTTACTTGACATAATAGTTAGCTCCCCCTGACTAAAACACTTTCTCTAATGATTGCAATTTTAAGAGAAAAACAAATTCATGTATACTAACACACTGCATTTTGACCATTTGCAGAAATTATATTGATAAAGAGTTGAAATGAAGAAAATGTAGAACAATTAAATTATAAAATTTTAGCAACCAATCTATATTATCAAAAATCGAGGTTATGAAAGAAAAGTTCATGATACATAAAATATTCAAAATAATTGTACAATTCAAATTCAATAAACAGTCTAATGTTCTTACTGTGTGGTGCACAGCATCAGGGATGCAGTTTGAAATAAAAAATGCTCACTCTTGAGATTGCGAGTGGGCGGAGCAAAATGGCAGGGATTCTCTCCCCTCCAAAATACAACAAAAGATTGGAAAAACTGAATTTCAGAGAATAAACATAATGCCAGCTTGTTAGAGACCTACAATACCAAGAAGGTGGAGATCATAAACCTAGCTTTACCCCTTCGGAGGCGCTGGAATGGTAGGAGAGAACATCGCTCCCTCCCCTAGAGTCTGCGATGGCTGCAGCGCCGGTCCGGGAAGGAGCGGGGGAGGGGCTGCATGACCGGGGGATCATCCAGGACTCCTGCTGCTGATTCAGTGGAGACCCGCTGACGGGGGGAAAGCTTCCATCGTCGGGGACCCCATAAATCAAGGGCCTTGGGAGACCAGAGAACAGAACTGATCTGAACCCAGACCTGTGCGTGTGAGTAACAGCCCCTCCCCCCCAGCAAAGCCAGTGGGGGCAGCCATCTTGCCCCAAGGCAGAGAGCTAACACGCCGCTCTCAACCCCCATCTAGTGGCGACAGGCTGTAACTGCAACTGAATTCTACCACCATGAGTAAAAACTGCTCCTCTACCATCCAGCAATTTATAAAAGCCCCAGACCAGAAGGAAAACAATAAAAACACAGAATTAAGTCCTGAGGACTTGGAATTAGGTAAACTAAGTGATAATGAATTCAGAGCAGCTATAATAAAAAAACTCAATGAGGTGGAGAGAAAGATAGAGAAACAAGCTGAGTTCTGGAGTTACTTCACAAAAGAGATTGAAATCATAAAGAAGAATCAAACAGAATTACTTGAGATGAAAAACACAATGGACCAGATAAAACAGAATACGGATTCCCTGAATGCCCGTGTAGACAACATAGAGGAGCAAATCAGCATAATAGAGGACAGACAGGCTGAATGGCGCCAGACAGAGGAAGAAAGAGAACTAAGAATTAAAAAAAATGAGGAAAATCTCCGAGAGATAATGGATTCAATGAGGAGTAAGAACATAAGGATCATAGGAATTCCCAAGAATATGGAAAAGGAAAATGGAGCAGAAAGTGTGCTTAACAAAATTATTGAAGAGAACTTCCCAAATCTAGGGATCAATGGAGAAATGTGTGTAGAGGAGGGTTTTAGATCTCCTAGATTTGTCAATGTAAAAAGACCCACCACAAGGCACATGATAGTAAAGTTGGCAAACAGGAATGATAAGGAAAGAATACTCAGGGAAGTAAGAAAAAAAAAAAGAATAACCTATAAAGGAGCCCCTATCAGACTGTCAGCGGATTTCTCTACAGAAACCCTACAAGCTAGGAGAGAATGGAGTGATACATTCAAAGCTTTAAAGGATAAAAACCTTCAGCCAAGAATACTCTATCCAGCAAGAATTTCCTTCAGATATGAGGGAGAAATTAAATCTTTTCCAGACAAACAAAAGTTAAGGGAATTTGTAACTAAAAGCCCTCCATTACAAGAAATCCTCAAGAAGGCTCTCATACTTGAAAAAAGAAAAAAGGGAGAAAGGGGACACAATCCACAGACTAGGGACACCGATGGATAGAACCAGAACAGGATAGCAAATATTCAACTATAGCATTAGGGTAAAAATAAGGAAACTACCAAAACAAGGACGATCTTAGCACTCTAACTACAAATTAATAGGACGAGTTGGAATAAAAAATGAAGATAATTATTTAGGAGGGGAAGAGCAAAGGGTCTAAATCAGTATTGGTCGAGTAAGTAAGAGACCACCAGAGAATAGACTATATTATACACGAGATTCTAAATACAAACTTCAAGGTAGACACTAAAATAAAGTACAGAACAGAGTCACAAATCATAGATAAGGAAAAATCTAAGAAACCCAGCATAAGAAATTGCAGTATTAAATGGGTAGTCTAAAGCACACAGGAAAAGAAACACAGGAAAACAAGATAAGGAGCGACAGATTGACAGCATTAAGTCCACATGCATCAATAATCTCTCTCAATGTGAACGGATTGAACTCTCCAATAAAAAGACACAGAGTGGCAAAATGGATTAAAGAACAAGATCCAACAATTTGTTGCCTCCAGGAAACACACCTCAGCCCCAAGGACAAACACAGACTCAGGGTGAAGGGGTGGAGGACAATACTTCAAGTAAATAGCAAGGAAAAAAAGGCAGGTGTTGCAATTCTCATATCAGACCAAGTGGATTTCAAAATAAGACAGGTAAAGAGAGACACAGAGGGACAATATATAATGATCAAAGGGACACTTCATCAAGAAGAAATAACGCTTATAAATATCTATGCACCCAACACAGGAGCACCAAGATTCATAAAGCAACTATTAACAGACCTAAAGGAAGATGTTAAAAACAACACAATAATAGTAGGGGACCTCAACACCCCCCTCACATCAATGGACAGATCATCCAGACAGAAAATCAACAAGGAAATAGTGGAGCTGAATGAAAAACTAAAACAATTGGACTTAATAGACATATATAGATCACTCCACCCTGAAGGAGCTGAATACACATTCTTCTCAAGTGCACATGGAACATTCTCTAGGATAGACCATGTGTTGGGAAACAAGGCAAGCCTCTACAAATTTAAAAAAATTGAAATAATAACAAGCATCTTCTCAGATCATAGTGCTATAAGGCTAGAAATTAATTACAAGAAAAAAGCTGAGAAAGGCACAAAGATGTGGAGACTAAACAACACACTACTGAACAAGCAATGGATCATTGAAGAAATTAAAGAAGAAATAAAAAATACCTGGAAAAAAATGAAAATGATAGCATGCCATACCAACTCATATGGGATACAGCAAAAGCTGTATTAAGAGGAAAATTCATCGCAATACAGGCACATCTTAACAAACAAGAAAAATCCCAAATAAGCAACCTTAAAGCACACCTAACTGAACTAGAGAAAAAAGAACAAATGAAGCCCAAAGTCAGCAGAAGGAGAGAAATAATAAAAATCAGAGCAGAAATAAATACTATTGAAACAAAAAAGGCAGTAGAAAGGATCAATGAGACAAAGAGCTGGTTTTTTGAGAAGGTAAATAAAATTGACAAACCACTAGCCAGACTTACAAAGAAAAAAAGGGAGAAAGCTCAAATAAACAAAATCAGAAATGAGCGAGGAGAAATAACAACAGACTCTGCAGAAATACAACAGATTATAAGAGAATACTACAAAAAACTATATGCCAACAGAATGGATAACCTAGAGGAAATGGATAAATTCCTGGACTCCTACAATCTCCCAAAGCTCACTCAAGAAGAGGCAGACAATTTGAACAGACCAATCACAAGGAAAGAGATTGAAACAGCAATCAAAAACATCCCAAAGAATAAAACCCCAGGGCCAGATGGCTTTCCTGGGGAATTCTACCAAACTTTCAGAGAGGATTTAATACCTATCCTTTTCAAGCTATTCCAAAAAATTAGGGAAGATGGAACACTTCCTAACACATTCTATGAGGCCAACATCACGCTGATACCAAAACCTGACAAGGACACCACGAAAAAAGAGAACTACAGGCCAATATCACTGATGAACATAGATGCAAAAATTCTAAACAAAATTTTGGCAACCAGAATTCAGCAATTCATCAAAAGAATCATACATCAGGATCAGGTGGGATTCATACCAGGGACACAGGGATGGTTCAACATCCGCAAATGAATCAACGTGATACACCACATCAACAAACTGAGGAATAAAAACCACATGATCATCTCAATAGATGCAGAGAAGGCATTTGACAAGATCCAACAGCCATTTATGATAAAAACTCTGAACAAAATGGGCATAGAAGGAAACTACCTCAACATAATAAAGGCCATAGACGACAAACCCATAGCCAACATACTCAATGGGCAAAAACTGAACCCCATCCCCCTGAAAACAGGAATGAGACAAGGATGGCCTCTATCACCACTCTTATTTAACATAGTACTGGAGGTCCTGGCCAGAGCAATCAGGCAAGAAAAAGGAATAAAAGGAATCCAAATAGGGAGGGAAGAAGTGAAACTCTCGCTGTTTGCAGATGACATGATCTTATATATAGAAAACCCCAAAGAATCCATTGGAAAACTGTTAGAAGTAATCAACAACTACAGCAAAGTTGCAGGGTATAAAATCAATTTGCATAAATCAGTAGCATTTCTATACTCCAGTAATGAACCAACAGAAAAAGAACTCAAGAATACAATACCATTCACAATCGCAACAAAAAGAATAAAATACCTTGGGGTAAATTTAACTAAGGAAGTGAAGGACCTATATAATGAAAATTACAAGGCCTTTCTGAGAGAATTGGATGACAACATAAGGAGATGGAAAGACATTCCATGTACATGGATTGGAAGAATAAACATAGTTAAAATGTCCATTCTACCTAAAGCAATCTACAGATTCAATGCCATCCCAATCAGAATCCCAATGACATTCTTTACAGAATTAGAACAAAGAACCCTAAAATTCATATGGGGCAACAAAAGACCCCGAATTTCTAAAGCAATCCTGAGAAAAAAGAACAAAACGGGAGGCATCACAATCCCTGACTTCAAAACATACTACAAAGCTACAGTAATCAAAACAGCATGGTACTGGTACAAAAACAGGTGCACAGATCAATGGAACAGAATTGAAAGCCCAGAAATAAAACCACACATCTATGGACAGCTTATCTTTGACAAAGGAGCTGAGGGCATACAATGGAGAAAAGAAAGTCTTTTCAACAAATGGTGCTGGGAAAACTGGAAAGCCACATGTAAAAGAATGAAAATTGACCATTCTTTTTCACCATTCACCAAAATAAACTCAAAATGGATTAAAGACCTAAAGGTGAGACCAGAAACCATAAGGCTTCTGGAAGAAAACGTGGGCAGTACACTCTTTGACATCAGTATTAAAAGGATCTTTTCGGACACCATGCCTTCTCAGAGAAGGGAAACAATAGAAAGAATAAACAAATGGGACTTCATCAGATTAAAGAGCTTCTACAAGGCAAATGAAAACAGGATTGAAACAAAAAAACAACCCACTAACTGGGAAAAAATATTTGCAAGTCATATATCTGACAAAGGCTTAATATCCTTAATATATAAAGAACTCTCGCAACTCAACCACAAAACATCAAACAACCCAATCAAAAAATGGGCTGGAGACATGAACAGACATTTCTCCAAAGAAGATATACTGATGGCCAATAGGCACATGAAAAGATGCTCATCATCACTGATCATCAGGGAAATGCAAATCAAAACTACACTAAGATATCACCTTACACCCGTTAGAATGACAAAAATATCTAAAACTAATAGCAACAAATGTTGGAGAGGTTGCGGAGAAAAAGGAACCCTCATACACTGCTGGTGGGAATGCAAACTGGTGCAGCCACTATGGAAAACAGTATGGAGATTCCTCAAAAAACTAAAACTAGAACTACCATATGATCCAGCCATCCCACTACTGGGTATTTATCCAAAGAGCCTGAAGTCAGCAATCCCAAAAGTCCTGTGCACCCCAATGTTTATTGCAGCACTGTTTACAATAGCCAAGACGTGGAAGCAACCTAAGTGCCCATCAACAGATGAATAGATAAAGAAGATGTGGTACATATATACAATGGAATACTACTCAGCTGCAAAACAGAACAAAATCATTCCATTTGCAATAACATGGATGGACCTTGAGAGAATTATGTTAAGTGAAATAAGCCAGCGAGAGAAAGATAATCCGTGTATGACTCCACTCATATGAGGAATTTAAAACTATGGACCAAGAACAGTTTAGTGGATACCAGGGGAAAGGTGGGGTGGGGGGTGGGCACAAAGGGTGAAGTGGTGCACCTACAACATGACTGACAAACATTAATGTACAATTGAAATTTCACAAGATTGTAACCTATCAATAACTCAATAAAAAATAATAATAAAAAAAATGCTCACTCTTACTAGGAAGTCATGTAACTTACTCCCAGTGCTTGGTTTGGTTTTGCTTTTCATTTTATAATCCTAAGAGACAGTGGATTACCTTAAACCCAAGTGTTCCTTTCTATCCCTAGTTTGTTAATTTAACAAACATTTCTTGATTGGCTGCTATGTGCCATGCACTGTTCTGAGCACTTAGTATACAAGAGTGAGTAAAACAGACAGAGATGTCTACTCTTACAGAGCTTATATTTTAGCAGAGGAAACAGGAGGAAAAAGCATAATAAGTAAATTTGTGACCTATCAGGCAGTGATAAATGCTACTAAAAAGAAGTGGAGGCTGATGGTGCAGTTCAGGAGGCAAATTCAAATAGATGATCAAGACAGGTTTTTGAGGAGGTTTTCAGGATATTTATTGTAAGCCTATCATATCTGTGGGAAGAACAATCCAGATAGAGAGAATAGCTAGTTCTGAAAATCAAGAATAAACCTGGTGATTTCCAGGAACAGGAAGAGGCCAGTGTAGCTGAGAAGGCAGGAGTGAGAGGGAAACTTATGAGATAAGGTCAGACAGTTAATCAGAGGAGGAGACAAATCCTGTAAGGCCTTGTGGATCACCATGAGCATTTTGGCTTTTGTTCTGCGGGAAATGGGGAGTCATTGTAGGGTTTTTAGGAAGAATGATATGACATAACTTACATTTTATAGGACTACTTTGACCATTAGAATGCACTATAGCGGAGAAAGAGTGGAAGCTCAGAGACCAGATAAAATGTTGTCACATAATCCAAGAGAAAGAATGCTGTGGCTTGGTCTGTGATGAAGATGGTGGAGGAAGTAAGACGTGCTGGGGTTTGGGATTATAAAGGTAGAAACAAACTGAATTCTGGACAGGTTAGATGTAGAATGTACAAAAGCTGGGAGAGGACGATTAGTTCAAGAATTTTTTACATGACCAACTGGAAGATGGATTTGCTATGAGTCAAGATGGGAAAGGCTGTGGTAGAATAGGTTTTGGGAGCAAGATTAGGAATTCAGCTTTGGGCATGTTGAGTTTGAAATGCTCATTAAATATATAATTGGAGATGATAAGCAAGTCATTGGACATATGAGCATGGATTTCTGGTGAAGATCTGAGCTGGAGATAAGAGTTTGAAGTCTCTGTTATCTGGATGACATTTAAAGTCAGCAAACTGGATTAGATCACCAAGAGAGTAAGTGCAGATAAAGGTCAGAATAAACAAGAATAAAGTCTTGGGCACTTTAAAAATCAGAAGTCAGGGAAAAGAGGAGGAACCAAAAAAGAGACCAGAAGGAAAAAATTAGAAGAGTGTGGCATTTTGCAACCAGAGGAAGAATATATATTAGTCAAATGATGCTAACGGGTCAACTAAATTGAAGATGGAGAATTATCATAGGATTTAGCAAAATTAGGTCCTTGATAATTTTGGCAAGAGCAGATGAAAGTGCAGTGAGAGTGAATAGGAGGGAAGGAGAGAAATTGGAGACAGAATATAGGCAACTTTTTGACAAAATTGTTGCAAAAGTTAGCAAAGAACGAGGCAGTAGCTGGTGGGGAAACAAATTACCAATCTATTACTTTATTCCTATTGCAGAGAAGGGCTATTTAAGAAATACTGAAGAACTGCACAGTATTTACACAAAATACATTAAGCACAAACACAATATTTCACAATATTAATGGTGAATAACCTTCGTTGGGTCCCAGTAGAGATTGGTGAGTGGACAGCAATGGAAGGGATGCATTCAAGGTCATCTAATTTTTGAATTAGATTAAAAATACACTTTTTCACAGCTAGAAAAGACTCAAAAACAGTTTTTCACTCTATCATCTCTGCTTTTGAAATAACAACAAAGAATGGATTTATCAACATGACAATTATTTTATACTACATGTCTAGGGGCAAAAATTCAGGAACCACGGGAGACAATATAGCTCTCTCCTGTCATCCAGAGATTAAATGTCAAGAACAGAATTGGTTCCTCATTATTATTTCAACAGAATCTTATTGCTAATCCTTCATGGAGCACTAATCTAAAACATCCTCAAGAATTTTTAAAAGAACGTTCCTTATGAAGAAGTATCTAAAATTTTATTGGTATCAACATGCACAATTTTTAAAAGAACTTGTTTGAAGCTTTTCTCTAAAATATTTGTTTATGTTAGATATTTTTATCTATAAATTATAAACATAAATTTACTTTTAAATATTATTTTTTATATAAATTTACATTTTTACATACTTTTTGCATAAATTTCATTTAATCTTCATAAAACCTTCTGTGGTAGGAGCTATGATTATTTTCATTTTATAAGTGAGGAAATAAATTGAGAGGAGATGAATAACTCCTCACTGTTACACAGTGTCAGAGCCATCCTTTAAACAAATAGCCATAGAGATACCCTACCATTCTGAAAACCAACAAAACTTCATATGACATTGCCTGAACTCATATACACTAAGGAGTAATTATATTTTATCACAAATGACTACGTATGAAATATTCATTATATTGTATAATTGGTCTATGTACAGATCTTCCTTGACTTATGATGGGGTTACAGTCCAATAAAACCATCGTGAGTTGAAAATATAACAAGTTGAAAATGCATTTAATACACTTAACCTACTGAACATCATAGCTTAGCTTAACCTACTTTAAACGTGCTAAGAACACTTACATTAGCCCACGGTTGGGCAAAATCATCCAACACAAACCCTGTTTTATAATAAAGTAGTGAATATTTCATGTAATTTATTGAATACTGTAGTAAAAGTAAAAAATAGAATGTTTATATGAGTACAGAATGGCTGTAATTCATTGGTTGTTTATCCTCGTAATCACGTGGCTGTCTGGGAACTAGGGCTCGCTGCCCCTGCCCAGCATCACAAGACGGTATGGTACCACATATCACTAGTTTGGGAAAAGATCAAAATTCAAAATCCAAAATCCTGTTTCTACTGAATACTTATTGCTTTCACACCATTGTAAAGTCAAAAAATTGTAAGTCGAACCATCATAAGTCAGGAACCCTTTGTATTGACCCTACTAGATACTAATCTCAGTTATTTCTTCCTATATAAAAATATTTCACAAACTTTAGCTTGCAAAGTTTACTATTTTCCCCTTCTAATCTGAGCCATTTTGGATCTAGTATACATGAGACATTCAAATTCACTACCATGTTGAAGCTCATTGAGAATGTCACCAGAAAGGATGTACAACTAGTTCAATCTCTTCCAAATTTGCTTTGCAACTCATTACTCCCTGTGTGTGTGGTTACATTCATACTAAATCACTTAAAAAGTGCATTATCCTTTAACTTCATGCTGTGCACACTACCATGTGGTGCTTGTGTGGAATATACTATACTGTGAAGTGACTACCAGTAAAAACTGGGAGTTATTGCTGCCACTACCTTTTTTTTTTAATGGAGTTGTGCAGGATGTGCTATGGTATCGCGCTGTGAACCATTCTTTATCAGTTCTGACCCAAAGTAGGAGGTGAATCTTCTTGTCAACACAGGCTTAAATAATCTTTCTATCACAACCTTCAGGCTATCTTTTTTTACAGAAAAATATCTCACTCATCACAAAGAGCCTAGACAGTTAAAACTCAATATAGAGAAAATTACCTGAGTTCCATCCTATTATCGAGTAAAACAGACAACACACTTTTGAACAGATTATTGCAGACAAGTAGAGACTTTCATAAATAAATGTATAATGGTACAACATCTAAAGTGCTTTAATAAAGAATATATTAGGGGCTGGCTTCGTGGCTGAGTGGTTAAGTTTGCGCACTCTGCTGCGGCGGCCCAGGGTTCGGATCCTGGGCACAGACATGGCACTGCTCATCAGGCCACGTTGAGGTGGCGTCCCACATCCCACAACTAGAAGCACCTGCAACTAAGATATACAACTGTGTACAGGGGGGAGTTGGGGAGATAAAGCAGAAAGAAAGAAAAAAAAAGATTGGCAACAGTTGTTAGCCCAGGTGCCAATCTTAAAAAAAAAAAAAACACACTTCAACATCATGAATCCCATGATGTGATGCACTGAGGACAAATTATTAAAAAAAAAAAGAATATATTAAAATACACATATCTCTGTTTTTTTGCACAAAACTGTAAACTTCTTGAGAGCTGAGCCACTGTCTTATTCTTACGAATGTCTGGAATCAAGTAGAATCACGCTGTAAATCACACCATAAATGCTTTCTTAAAGAAATTCTCAAACCTGTCTTTAGTTAGTGATGACATAAATAAACAAAATCAGAAGCAAAAAAACATACTCTAAAAAATAAACAAATAAACCCCTACCCAAGAAATAGATGTCTCAGTTTGAGGTTACAGTTGGTCTGGACAACGATTTGTCCCTTAGCCACACTGCTGTGGCTTCATGTATGAGAAGAAGCTGGATAGACACAAAACTCCCTCCACATCCTTTGTATTGTACAGCATAATGAAGTCTATTAAAACATATATAGTTCTCATTTCTGAATGTAATTTTATACTATGTAGTTATACTATGAACTCTTTTTTATTGACCTCAAAAAGCCTCAATTCAAGAGTTGCTTCAGAAATTTTTATACACAGAAGCTTAAATTTATGGAACCTTCATGTTATTATAAAAAGTCAGCATCCCAAGCTTCAAATTACACAAAATTTATTACATATTGCAAAGACAGTACAAAATATGCTGTCTTTAAAATAAAAAAATGTTAAATGTCCGTTAAAATCGTAACTAAAATAAACATACTTATTTGAGCAGTTCCTGTGTGCCAGGCACTGTGTTCATTGCCTCCCCTGCATGATCACATTTCGTTCTTACAACCAACCTAGGAGCTAAGTGTTAATATTACCAAATTAGGCAGCTAGAAAGAGCTAAAGCCAGGATTGGGGCCCAAGGCTGCCTGATTTCAAAGCCTGGTCTTTAATCAATAGGATATCAGATTAAACATTAGGGTTATTTTTTGGAAAAATTCCTCATTGTACAGAGAATTCACCTGGCTTTGAAGAACATGCATAACCACAAAGTTATTATATAAGACGCACACGCAAGTACATATTTGCATGTGTACATAAATTGCCCTCATCAAACCTAGAGCATCAGCAACAAAATCCTCAAGACAGAAAAGGACAATTGATTTCATAGTAAAACCGAGGATATGGGAACAAATCAAATAACAACAACAAAAATTTCCTATCGATGATTAATCTTGTAGAAAACTGCCACTTGTCTTTTTATTTTAATAACCCTTTCAGCCATTAAATTAGATACTATCATGAAGAAAAATTACCCTGAATTCAAAATGCTGATGATTCTAGACAATGCTGCCAGGAATTGGAAATCATTGTTCTGTGCAGATTCTAATGTTGACATAATCTTCTTCCTTTGTCACATAGATGCGTTTCGTTAAACTGTGTATCACAGTAGAATGAAAACATTCTAGAATTATTATATTAATGTTACATCAGTCAGCTGTTGCCACAATGAACTGCATAACAAGCCACTCCAAAATTCAGCGACTTGCAACAGCAAGCATTTATTCTCTTGGTTTTAGGTCTGTTGGTTGACTGCCGTGTGGATGATCTGGGCTGAATTTGGTCATCCATGCTGTCTCAGGCTGTGGGCTTGGATAACCTTGGTTCCAAGCCGTAGGATAGGTTCAGATCTGCTGCACATGTGAGCCTTTTGGAGTCCAGACCAAAAGGACAGGGGCTACCTGGGGGGCATATGGTTCTCATTGCAAATAACCAGTGTGCAGACACCAAGCCAAACAAAAGGACAATTAAAGTCTCTGCTTGTGTTATGTTTGCTAACACTCTGCTGGCCAAAGTAAGTCACATGGCTGAGCCCAGAACCAATGTGGGAGAAAAGTATACTTCTTTTGACAGTGAGAGAGATACGTAGTGAATATACCCTAAGAAGTGAATTATTCTGAACAATAATGTAACTATCATAGAACAAACTTCAAGTAATGCAGACATCCTTGAAAATAACCCTTTCCTGAAAAAAAAATTGGAAAGCTTTACTATTTTTCATTCTTAAATATTAATAAAACAATCAACAAATGAAATACAACATTTATTCCAATTCAGAATCGTGAAAACTTTGTTATAGGGTCGTAACTACTGTTGTCTGTCTGCCTCTAACTGTTAAAGAGATTAAGACCACTGTAAACTTTACAATTTTTGAGTAGAGAGGGATTAATGATGCTCAGTCAAGTGAAACAGGACAAATGCTCAGTCAGACAAGTGCTGACTATGTCCGAAAGTTGTAGAGGTATTATAAAGTGGCACCAAAAAATGAAACAGGCTCAAAAACACTTGAGTAATTTTTCCCTCCAAACCTGAGTCTTCACTGCAGCCTCAATGAGAACCTTTCTCTTCAAGGATCAAATGCATAGACATTGTTTTAATTATTGCTATGCCATATACAGGAAAAACAAATAGAGCAAAATCATAAGTTTCCACTTGATGATTTCCTCCAAATGATGGAGAAACCAGGTACAGAAAGGCAGGGACAATTGTCAAGTGCCAGACAAACTGAATAGGTAATCTTGCAGAAATCAAAAGAGCATGATTGAATTGTATGAATTGAACTCAAATGTATCTGTGTCAAAGTATATAATATCTAGTATAATATCTGGAATATCCTATTCCCAATATATCTACTTGCTCTATTTTCTCCCCTACACACAACATTGTCCTGACATCATGGTCAGTCCACGGTCACTCTCTGAAGAAGTCATCTTGGCAGTGGAGATAAGTGGAGGGACATATACTGCCAATAATCTCCCATGTAACATGGGTAAGATACATATATGTTTCATTTACATAGCATCATGCATCTATTATTTTATTTTAGGGTAAGCATTCAAATGGACATTTTGGTTTACTTCCAACCTTGATTTCTATCCTTGTCCTTTCCGATGAAGTTTTAAATTGCTCATCCCCAGATCCTCCTCTCAGTTTGAAGGGCCCTGATCTGAGTTATTAGAAAATACCACTATATTTAAAAATAATAAATTAG